>NC_138372.1:114723065-114819675 GCF_054177405.1 Leptonychotes weddellii | reverse complement strand
TTTTTTTTTTAAAGATTTTATTTATTTGACAGAGAGAGACACAGCGAGAGAGGGAACACAAGCAGGGGGAGTGGGAGAGGGAGAAGCAGGCTTCCCGCCGAGCAGGGAGCCCGATGCGGGGCTCGATCCCAGGATCCTGGGATCATGACCTGAGCCGAAGGCAGACGCTTAACGACTGAGCCACCCAGGCGCCCCTATCTGGAGAGTTTTTAAGCAAAATACTGATGGTCAAACTGCACCTCTAAAGTCTCTGATTTAATGGGTCTGGAGTGGTGTCCTGGTCATCTTGTTTTATGTCTTATTTGTTTTGTCGATATGTGTTTTTTAAATTTTGTAAAATATACATAATCTAAAATTTATCATTTTAACTTTGTAAGTGCACAGTTTAGTAACATTAAGCATGTTCACAATATTGTTCATTTCCAGAACTTTTTAATCATCCCAAACAGAAACTCTGTACCCATTAAACAAAACTCATTCCCCTTTCCCCCCAGCCACTGGTAGCTTCTAGTCTACCTTCTGTCTCTGTGAATTGACTAGTCTGAGTGCCTCATAAAAGTGAAATTATAATATGTGGCCTTTTGTGTCTGACTTTTTTTACTTAGTGTCATGTTTTCAAGGTTCATCTATGTTGCAGCATGTGTGAGTATTTTATTCCGTTCTAAGGCTGAATAATATTCCATTGTATGTATATATACACATTTTGTTTATTCATCTGTTGATGGACATTTGGGTTATTTCCATCTTTCGGCTATTGTGAATAACGCTGCCAAGAATATGAATGCATATGTATCTGTTTAAGTCCCTACTTTTAATTCTTTTCAGTATTTAACCCAGAAGTGGAATTGCTGGGTCATGTGGTAATGTTGTATTTTTTTAAAAACTCCCCAAGTGATCTTTAAATATGCTTGGTTGAGAGAACCTGTGATACAGAACAAGGTTATGGTTGAGAGAACCTGTGATACAGAACAAGGGTACTTAATCTGGAAGGCCCATAAATGGTCTTAGTGGATTAGTGACTTCTTAGGAGAATTGTATGCTTTGTTTTGTATATCTGTGGTTTCACTTTTTGGCTTTGATCCCATTCTCAGAACTGTTCATAACTCCAAAGTTGTGCTAAGAATCACTGTAGAACCTGGGCGCCTGGGTGGCTCAGATGGTTAAGCGTCTGCCTTCGGCTCAGGTCATGATCCCAGGGTCCTGGGATCGAGTCCCGCATCGGGCTCTCTGCTCCTTGGGAGCCTGCTTCTCCCTCTGCCTCTCTCTCTCTGTCTCTCATGAATAAATAAATAAAATCTTTAAAAAAAAAAAAGAATCACTGTAGAACCTAATTTTAAAATAGACAAAGATTTGAATAGACATTTCTCCAAAGAAGATATGCAGTGGCCAAATAAGCGCATGAAAATCTGCCCAACATCATTAGTCATTAGGGAAGGGAAGGTGAAACCCAACAATGAGGTACTATTTCATACCAAATAGGATGGTGATAATTAAGGATGAGGATATGGAGAAACTTGAACCCTTGAACACTGCAAATGGAAAAATAAAATGGTGTATCTACTTTGGAAGACAGTCAGGCAGTTCCTCAAAAAGTTAAACATAGAGTTACCATATTACTCACCACTTATCCTAGGTATATATTCCAAGCGAACTGAAAGCTTATGTCTATGCAAGAACTCACACACAAATGTCCATAGCAGCATTATTCCTAATAGCCAAAAAGTAGAAACCCAAATGTCCATCAGTGATGAGTAGGTCAATAAAATGTGGCATATCCATACATTGTAATGTTTGGTCAGAAAGAGAAATAAAGTACTGACATGTGCTGCGATGTTGCTGAAACTTGAGGATACACTGAAGGCCACATATTATGTGATTCCGTTTATATGAAATGTCCAAGTGAGACCAAACCCATAGAGACGGAGAGTGGAGATAGACACTAAGGCGTGGGTAAGAAGGGAATGAGGGGTAATTGCATAATGGGTATGGGGTTTCCTTTTAGGGTGATGAAATGTTACAGAATTAAATATGGTGATGGTTGTAAAATTCTGTGATTAGACAGAATCATGAAATCTACATGTTTTTTAAAGGGTGAATTTTGGGGGCACCTGGCTGGCTCCATCAGTAGAGCAGGCCTCTCTCGATCTCCAGGTCATGAGTTCGAGCCCCACATTGGGTGTAGAAATTACTTAAATAAATAAACTTAAAAAAAAAAATAAAAGGGTGAATTTTATGGCTTGTGAATTATACCTCAATAGAGCTGTAAAGGGATGCCTGGGTGGCTCAGTCGGTTAAGTGTCGGCTCTTGATCTCAGCTCAGGTCTTGATCTTAGGGTTGTGAGTTCAAGCCCTGCATTGGGCTCCACACTGGGCATGGACCCTACTTAAAAAACAATAATAATAATTTTTAAAGAGAAGATGACTAAGAAAAGAAAGAAGAAGAAGAAAACGATGACATCCAATGGGAGGATTGGCTGAGATGGAGGTCTGGATAACTGCAAAGGGGATGATCCACAAAAGAGATGGGAAAAGAATAATTAAGCCATGTAGGAGGAGGACCTTTGTAGAGTGCTTTGCTGTGGAAGCCTTGGAATAGAGAGATTCAGGAGGGATCCCTGGGGGGATGTCATCCCGACAGACAAACCCAGTAGAAAGGTGAAGTAACATCACACATGGTGTGCCAGGAGTCCTGCAGGTTTGGCATTGGAATGTTGTGGGAGACAAGGGATGGCATATTCAGGGGAATGATGGGGAAAGAAATGTAATTGGGATCCTGAAGTGAGTGGAAGGGAATTGGAATAAGCCACAGGCCTAGATTCCCTTATTTGAATCTCAAAATTCAACAAACTCTGAAAATGGAAAGGTTTTTATAACTCATTTGGCAGGAAAATCTGACCTGAATGGATGTGAAATGATTTATAATCTTCATTTGTCCCACTTAGTGTGAATATTCATACATTGCACTGCAGAAATAATATTGAATTCAATTACAGAATGTTTCCACAGGCCCCTGTGGGGATGTTGTGATATAGGGTATATGCCACGTATTCTCTTCCTAAGATTAACATGTATCTCTCTATCTGAGTTCTAAATTCCATGGCCCCCAAGTGTTTTGGGTAACGGACCAGAGACCTGTAGTCTTTGGGCAGGTCTGGTTGTGGAGGAGAGATGTGAGATTGGATAGTTGTTAGAGAAGGATTCACACTCAGGGAGCATGTTTTTTTTTTTTTTTTAAGAATGGAAATGACCTGAGTGTGCTTATAGGTTAAAGTAGAGAGGAGGAGGTTGAGATTCTGGCAAAAAGAAGCTTGGTAGCAAAGTCTCAGAGAAGGTGGGGAGAGAAATAGGAAACGGTGTTGGAATGTTGGTGTTTACAAGAGGAGGGGTCACGCAGCCTCTGAGCCACCAGGAGTGATGATGAAGATCGCAGTGGATATCTTTGTAAGAAGGAGGAAAGGAAGTTGAGTAAAGTCAAATTGAACAGCTATTTGCTGAAGTGGTAAAAGCTGGAAATAATTGTTGGGGTAAATAGAAGGAGCTGACTTGAGAACAAATAAAAGGGTTGGCAGGCAGGACTATGGGTCCAAGTCAAGTTTAGAAAGCCTTAAAATATCTGTAGGGCTATTCTGCCCCTTTGCTGTATGATTTTCTCTGTCAGTGCTCAGCTTCCCACTTCCAGGAGCGGAGAAATCTTGCGATTAAGTTTTGAGGAGTGAATCTTGGGAAAGGGAATGTGTGAAAGGGAACTGAGGGTGCCCGGGGGCTGGAGGTAGATCTAGCTAGGTAGGGAGGGAAATGGGGTGAGTGGAAGGCACAAGGGATTAGGGTTCCTTATACACCGAAGACTAGTAATTGAGGAGGAAGACAGTAAGAAAGCTAGTGTGCTGGGAGATGGTGGGGGAAAAGAGGCATTCAAGTCGCAACAATCCTGGATGATAACAAGGCTCAGGGTATGATCGTAGGTAGGAGGCAGTGACTGAAGTGAAATGGAGGTGAACTTTGTTGGAGCTGAGACAGATGAGGCCCTATGAGGATAGGCATTAGCTCATCCACACAGACTTTGAAATCACTCAGGATGATGACCGATTGGGGCTGAAGAGGAAGAACTAATTACATGTCAAGCTTTTCAGTAAATGTGGAGGATTAAGTGGCATATTGGTAAATCTCAGACTTGAACGCAGATAGAGGGTGTTTTATGACATGGGTTTCAAAGAAGCAGTTTTTTATGCAAGGTCACCCTTGCGGTGGAGTCATGGCCTCGTAGCTGCTCTGAGGAGTGTGGAGAGTATGACCCCGCCTCCTATCTCTAGTATGTGTATAATGAGGGAATGAGCTGCTTCTGGAATGGACTACAGGGGAGGCCTGTCAGGAAAGCCAAAATAGCTCCATACTCTGTAATTGGGTTGAGGGTGTAGGGGAATTTGTTACTACAGAATGAGAACTTCAGAAGGCACAGGGAGAGATGTAGGATGGAGTAGAATTATTACAGATTGTATTAGGGAAGAAGCACAGGATAGATTAAGAATAATGTGTGGTGGGGCGCCTGGGTGGCTCCGTCGTTAAGCATCTGCCTTCGGCTCAAGTCATGATCCCAGGGTCCTGGGATCGAGCCCCACATCGGGCTCCCTGCTCGCCAGGAAGCCTGCTTCTTCCTCTCCCACTCCCCCTGCTTGTGTTCCTGCTCTCGCTGTGTCTCTCTGTGTGAAATAAATAAAATCTTTAAAAAAAAAAAAAAATTAAAAAAGAAGAATGGGTGCTGACCAAATGTGAGAGTAGTTTCATCTTTGCGCATATTCAAATACCAAATACACTAGAATAGAAAGATTGTGAGGGTTTTTCCTTTTTCCTTTTTATAATTGTTTTTATTTTATTTTTTTATGTATTTGTTTTTGTAGGTATTCACATTATTTTAATACAAAGATATGTAGTAAATGTCATCATGCTGGTTTGGACTTTTTATTCTGGACTGCTAATACTAAGATTTTCATAAATGTCATCTTGTTATCACACATGACAGCTGTGTTTTGTGTCATCTGCCTATCTGATGAGTACATGCTTTTTTTTTTTTTTTTTTGAGTCCCTGATTAAAAAAAATAAACCAGACTAGACTGGAAAACTTCTCTTTGTTTATAATAATCAGTTCATTAATGCCAAGACTGTTATTCCACAACCTGGACTAATTCTTCATTGTCATCCAGCCCTGTAGTTCTAATTCTGCTCTCCTTTCCAGGTAGTGCCAGGCAGACTTTGGCTGATCACCTAGGGCCCTTCTGCAAGGGATTCTGATGTCGTTGGTCTGAGGTGGGGCCAGGAAATCCATATTTTTAAAAGCTCCTTGGGTGATTCATTAGCAGCCAAACTTGGGAACCACCAGTGGAACCCACATTCTGCTTTTGTCTGCACAGTGGCATTTTGTCAGATGCCCTCATGGACTTGCACATACTGTCTTTGTGCCATCTCCCTGACTCGGCATTCTTTTATCAAAGTAGGAATGAAGTTCTTGTAAGCATTTTAAAGGCATTCAGTTCTTAGTAATCAGTTTAAATTATAAAGTAATGTCATGCCATAATCTTCAAATTAGAGTGTGTTAAAAAAAAATCATAATACCTATTATTATTGTGAATTTTGCTGAAATGGGAACTCACATACCCTGCTGAGGTGATTGTAAGTTAATAACAGCTTTTTGGAAAACAACTTGATAATATGCATAAATAGACTTAAATACAGTCACACCCTTTGATCTAGCAATTACATTTCTGAGACTGTTGTATTGAGACAATTGATTATTGTTTTTTAAATTTTTTAAATTTTTTAAAATTTTTTTAAGATTTTATTTATTTGAGAAAGAGAACATGAGTGGAGGAGCAGGGAGCCCGATGTGAGGCTGGATCCCAGAACCCTGGGATCATGACCTGAGCCAAAGGCAGACACTTAACTGGCTGAGCCACCCAGGTGCCCCAGAAACTATTGATTATTGTTAATAATCAGAAATATGGATCAGTATTTATATAAAAGATTTATTACAGTGTTATTTATAATAGTAGAAAATGGAAGCAATCTTAATAATTAACTATAGAAAATGATTAAATATCTTATGGTGGGCACCTGGCTTAGTCAGTTGAGCATCTGCCTTTGGCTCGGGTCATGATCCCAGGGTCCCAGGATCGAGCCCCACGTCGTCATACATGTCGTCCTCGGGCTCCCTGCTCAGTGGGGAGCCTGCTTCTCCCTCTCCCTCTGCTGCTCCCCCTGCTTGTGCTCTCTCGCTCTCTGTCAAATAAATAAATAAAATCTTTAAAAATAAATATATTATGGTATCTTCATATGATGAAATAGCATAGAGCCACTTAAATGTTTATGAAGACATTTATTACAGAAAAAATTTAGTGTATAACATTAAGAAAATGGAAAAGCATGTATAATGTGTATATATATAGTTTGTGCTTAATTGTATATGTACATACAGTACATTTTAAAATAGTGAGCAGAAATGTTTTTAAGTTAATGGTGATTCTCTGGGTGGTAGAGCTACATGCAATTTTCTTCGTTAGCATTTTGTATTTTCTAAATTTTCTATACTAAGCACGTATCATTTTTATTAAGCAAAACTAATAAAACTTTTTTTAAAAATAAAATACTTTAGTTTTTTTCTTTTTTTTAAGATTATTTATTTATTTGACAGAGAGAGAGAGTACAAGCAGGGGGAGCGGAAGGCAGAGGGAAAAGCAAGACCCTGGGATCCCAGGTCCCAGGAAATGGGATCATGACCCGAGCTGAAAGCAGACGCTTAACCAGCTGAGCCACCCAGGCACCCTAAAATTCATACTTTAATCTCTTTAGCAAAGTTCATTTGGGATGAATTGTTAGAGAAGTCATTCTTGCTCATAATAATCACCAGTGTGTTTTCTAAATATTTGCAAACCACCCCTATATCGGTTCTACAAATTGGCCGGGTTATCAGCATCAGGCTTAAAAGCTTGTGGGGCTTGTTTTCTGTTTGTTTTGAATAACAGCATTACTGAGATTCCCCGCACATAGCCTAAAGCTCACCCTTCATAGTGTACAGTTCAGTGGTTTTTAGTTGATTCACAAATTGCACAGCCACCACCATCTAGATTCAGAACATTTTCATTAACCTGAAAAGGAACCCTGTACTAATTAGGAGTCACCCCCCATTTCCCTTTCCCCTTAACCCCTGGCAACCACTAATCTGCCTTCTGTTTCTATGGATTTACTAATTCTGGAGAGTTCATATAAATGCAGTCATACACTATGTGGCCTGCTGCAGTATCCTATTAGCTCGTCTTCAGCTCCTCCCCCCTCCACTGCCAGAAATGTCATTTATGCCACCACCATGCTAATCTTTCTGGCATCACTGTGACTTTACCACCTCTGGCTCAGAACTTTTCTGTGTGCCCATAGTTTATGAAATCAGCAGGAACTACTACTCATTCTGGCATTTGAGGTTTTCTGTATTCTGACTCTACAAAGTAGACACTTACTAAATATCTGGTGAATAAATGAATCCAATGAATAAGATGTACTCTGCCTTATCTGTCCCTCTCCTTCTCCCTCAGGGAAGAAGATAATTACTATGAGTTAGTCAGATTTCGGGTCACTGCTGGGGCAAGAAAACCTCTCTGTGAAGTTTAGGGCAGCGGTGAACTTCAGCAGGCATCAGATCGCACGCGGGGCTTGGGAGAGGGCGGGCCACCCCCAGAGGTCCTCATTCACTAGGGCTGGGCTGGAGCCAGAGTGTGCGTTTGTGACACTTCCTAGGCGGCACTTTCAGACCACCGTTCCAGGGCCTGACAGCAGGCTTGGAGGGAGAGAGGGTAGGTGAGGACGGAAAGATCGGGGCTCCCCAGTTGTTGAATGGTATGTGTCACCAGCAACTCTGGCCCAGCCTTGCTCTTCAATAACTGCAGCACATCGGCGGGCACTCTGCTCGTATCTCCTACACCCTCACTCCCCACCCCAGCTTCACTTTGAAAAATTGTGCCTACCCTTCAAAACCCAGCTCAGGCGTTCATAAAACCTTCGCCACGGCTCCCTACAACAAGAAGCAATTTTCTCCTTAGTAGCACTTTGTATTTTTCATATATACTGGATTCTGTTAATTCCATTCTTGTTTCTTCCTCCTAAATCTTTGATTTCTTGAGATTAAGTTCAGTTTCTTACTCAGTAATTGTACTGCCATGTCCGTAGAACACAGTAATTTGCCCTTAGCAGCTTACTTAGTAATTATCAGTACAGCTGAACGTCAGAAAGAAAGAAATGCAAATAGATTTTTAAATTAAAACCCTGTAATTTAGGTTATATTTTTAACACCAAAAAGAGACCTACCTGTATTAATTAGAAACTTAATCTTATATGAAACGTAATCGTCCAGGCCCAAATGTGTTTTACCCTAAGTAATAGTCATTGCTGTAGGTTTTGAAACATTGGCTTAAAACAAAACAGCAAACTAAAGAAATCATATGCCTGTGTTATGAAGACACACGTGGTATGTTGTGATAATTGAGAGCCAGTTTAATTTTCTCCATGTGTCTAGCCCAACTGCAGCCAGGGTTTGAGTTTCAGAATGAATTCTTACCCTTTTGGTTTTGGATCAGACAAAAGGAATAGAATATAGTTAGCTGTCTCTGAGGTGTCAAGCAATTATCTTAAGTTCTTTTAAGTGTCATTTCAAGCTTATTACTTACCTGTTATGGTTAAATAAGGTGCAACAGTCTTACAGATCTTTATCCATAGGTGTAGGTTTTACAAAACAATTTTTACTCTCAGTGGAAAGCACGTTTTAGGACTAATGAAAGAAAAAGGTAGAGAACAACACATTCTGCAATGGGAGTTTGTTTTAATCTTTTCAGTGCCTGTTCTAGGCTACCCTTATTTAGTCGATTAAATTATTATTGTAACACACTTTAAGCTAATTTGGGTCTAAATTCTATAAACTACCCAGTGGGTAATGAGAAGCTACCATTCTTGAGTCCAATTATATTTTTAGTTCTACAAAACACCATATCTCTCCATCTGAAGTTATTAAAGGGAGAAAACCCTCCATTTACAGCTCTCCAGGACAAGTCTCTGTCCTCTTCAAAAGTCCTCCAAACCTGAGGGCTCCCTGGCCTCTGATCCTGAGGTCAGAGAATTGGGCTCTATTGTATATAGTCAAAATAATAACAATAGGATTGTACCTCTGAAAGCTGTTTGTGTGTCCCAAGTTGGAAACTTAAACATAAATCTCCCCTAAACTACTATAGTATGGTCAGATTCAACAATTACTGATAATCCAACATTTGAGAGAGGAAAAAAGTAGTGCTTGGCTCATATTCAAGTGCCAACTTTATTTTAAAAAATGTTTTTAGAATAATGATTCTTATAAATAACTTTCTACATTCTAGTAATTCTCAGTAAATCATTCTGTGGGTTTGTGTTATTTGCAGGTAAAAATGCTTAATTTGGTTTGTTTTTGTAAGACCAAATTGGATTGGGGGGGGTGGCTGTCGATCCAGAGCTGCCCTTTTCTCTTTTTAATGGCAGCCACTGCCTCACAGCAAATACTGTTCAGAGTTATTGTAATGATGTGACCAAAAGAAAGTTTATAGGAATTGGTATGGTGAGAAAATGATTCAGAGGTCCTCCCACCAAACCAACTTTTTCCTCCTTGCTCATTTTCCACTTCTGTGGAAGAGTGGTAGAGAACAGAGGAAAAAAACATAAAAAAATAATACTTCAGAAAGACTTCTCACACAGGTTTTACCCTAGTAAGGAAACATAATTTAAACTGCCAAAGGGCCTGTCGCCCTGTGCTAATTTTTCCTCTAAGCACAAGCATTGAATTTTGTTTCCTATGCTTCATCCCTGGGACGTGCTTAAAAATTTTGCCCCTTACTTTGTTTTCCTGTTTGATTGGAGATAACTCCCAAGAAAGTCTGGAATTAAAATGAGTGAGAATGAGAAAAGGCAGGAAAGAATGAGTATCCCAAGTTTCACCTGTGGTACCCAGAAACTGCTGTGGGAGGTAGCACTGTGAGCTGGCTAGGAGAGTGCCCTGGACCCTCTCCAGAGGGAAGCAGCTAATGATGGAAGAGAAAGAAGTGTGGTTTTCATTTTATGCACCTTGGGCTGGGGAACAAGTAGAAGGGAACCTTTCATTTTTCCTGCTGGAATCTAGGAAGCCTTCATAAAGAGGATGGTTTTTCAGCTCGGCTTGAGGGATATGATTTTCCTGAGGAAGAAGAGCAATTTTAGTAACCTTTGCTGGAAGGCTCTTACGATGTGGGTATTTTTCTTGCTTTAAGAGAGAAAATATGAGAAAGTTCCTGAGGTTAAGGAGAATAAGTGATGAATCCAGAATGACCAAGAGCTTCCATCTTTCTTATACAGAAGTAAATTTGGAGAAGTATAAGCTGGTTGTAAGATCGTTTTAGTAGTCTAGAAACTGTTGTGGGATATCTTTTGTTTTATCAAAGGAAATAATTTATACTTCAGATTTCATTTAAATGAAGTTCAATTTATTTCTTTCATTTGGGGTAGTCTTTGTATTTCTTACTTTTACTGTAAGGTAGGCTTACCTCATTTTATGCAATATTCTCCCCCAAAATATGCATGTAAAGAACTTGTGCATTTATAATTTGCATTCCAGAGAACTGATTATTTAAAAAATCTCTTTCTGGCTTGCTTTTTGTTTTGTTTTGTTTTTCCCAGCAGTAGAACCAGGGTACTCTCTTTCCTCCCCTTCCCTTCTTCCTCCCTTCCTCCCCTCCCCCCCCTCCTTTTTCCCCCCTTTCCCCTTTTCTTTCTTCCCTTTTTTCCCTCTTCCGTTCTTCCTTTTTTTTTTTTGTAAACTCATAAAAGTCTGATGTGTTAATGAAAGGAAATTTGGAAAATAGAAAAATTATGCCCATAGTGCCTATCAAAACAATTTAACTGCTAATATTATGATGAATTTTCTTCCAATTTTTTTCTATAGTCTTCTGTTTTCACCATCAGCTTAAATTATTTCATGAACATTTACATGCTGTCAAATTCAACCTATAATAAATAGCTTACATTTATTAAATAAGCCCTTAGGTGCCAGTCACTGTTATATGCTCTTTACATCTCTTGCTCTCAACAAACTTAAGGAGATAGGTATTATTATTTCTTGAAGAAGTGAAACTTAGGTTCAAAGAGATTAACATAATAACATAACTAATACGTGATATTCCTGGGGTTCCAAACCAGAGTGGACAGCAGAGGATGTGCTCTGAGCCACTATACATTGTACAGCTTTTCATGGTTGCATAATAAATTCTGTTATGACTCTTAGAGGTCTATCAGAAAGGTCTCTGCTCGGATGTCACCCTGTCAAAGGAGAACTTTCCCGACCACCCATTTAAAAAGCTACATTGTACTCTATCCTAACCGTACCTTATTTTTCTCTAAAGTGCTGATCACTATCTGATAGAGTAAAATGTTTGTTTTATTCTTTCTTCCTTCTCCACTTTCTTATTAGAACGTAAGAGTCATGGATAAAGGACTTGGTCTGCTTTGTTCATTGTGGTATCCCCCAATATGTAGAACCGTGGCATGGCGCTGTTCAGGATTATTTGTTGAATGACCTCGCCTTTACGTTACCTTTGCATGAATGCTGATTTTCTTAATCAACCTCCGTTGGGACCGACGGGCTACAATAATCACATGCGCTGCACTCCCCTCTGTACATCACAGGACTGCCCCTGCTCTGCCCTGAGTGTCTGCGGCACCCCACCCCTCCGTACCCTGCAGTGACGCTGCGTGGCTACCGAGCGCCGGCTTCTTATCTAGACTGGGTTATGCCACTGGTTGTTGTAATTACATCATTTAATGAAATATTATGTAACTAATTAAGTATGAGCTTAAAAAGACACATATGCTTCTATAAAGACCAGGATGAATGCTTTGAAAAACTCAAATGGACAAAAATTCCTGTCAAATAAGTATATGCAACACATCTATAATAAGAAAAATAATAAAAATACACCTCGTAAGCACTTATAAGAAATCAGATTGTCTACAATTTCTAGCTTTGTTTTAGACATTGAGTAGACAATGCCTTAATAATATCAATACGAAACTCCAGTGGAGACTGATACTCAAATGTATATTTTTATGTTTAAAGTTAAAACGAAATGATTAAAGGTAGTAGGTGTCATTTTTATAATTGCTCTTGATACCTGACTTTTAAAATTAGCCAATTACTACTTCTGTTCTATAGGAAAAGGCAGCTTTTACTATTTGGAATGAAACTCCGTGTTCTTAGTGTGCCAGAGAAAATTTCTAGCTGGTTTTGTTATTTCAATAACTTCATAATAAATTCAATAGTAACAATACTACTTCATTTCCCCTCAGGGAATAATTGCTTTGTGAGCTGAGGCATGATTTCCTCTCTGCACCAGAATGTGAGCTTCAGGTGGCCCGGGACTCGTAGCTCTGTTTCCAATGTCTACAGTGGTACTTGGTGCATTAATTAGGTACTGAGTGGATAGATGGATGATTCTAAAGTATGTATGTTTTTTGTAGAAAGAAATGTTTTGCATTTTGCAATAATAACCGTTAGATTTTTAGCAAAAAGAAAAGTACTTTCAAATTATGTATTCACTGGTGATCAAATTAAAATATGCTGCTTTCTATAATATATATTAATTTGTTTCTCTCTTTAGTGAAAGTATTGAAATACAGTGCTCACATTGCAGTGGTTAAGAAATGAGGAAGTGTTTGGGTTCACTTATAAGCTCTAAAACTTCTAACCGTGGCCTTGGTCAAGTTGCTTTATTCTGTATCTCCATTTCCTCATCTGTAAAATGGGGCTAAATGTACGTTGTTACAAGCACTGGAGGGGTTCATATACGTGAAGTACATAGCGCCTGCCAAGCTAGTAAGTACTCAGTGAGTGATAGTTATTACAGTTATGCCTGGAGTTTGACTCCTGACCTGTCATTTATAATCTGTGTGACTTGGGCAAATTACTCGTGGAAACAGCTCAGAGAGGTTCGATGATCTGCAAAGGTGAGAGAGAGTGTGTGTGTATACACAGGTATATAAACATGAAAATGGGGATTTTTAAGCAAGAAAATGTGTACCAAGTGCTCAACTCATAGTAAGTACTTCCTAAATGCTAGTATTACACAAACCCCAACATACCATACTATGAGAGAGGACTTTCATTTATTTATTTAAAAACGGTTTACAACTGGAATAATAAAAGTACGTAATAAAAGTGTTTTCTTTATATAGAAACAGACGGTCTTGCCCTTGCCATTTCTGTAAGTTTTTCTCATAAATTAGGACTTTGTTTTTTGATCTCAAAAAGAAGTTTAAAGTCAATTTCAGAATAAAGACAGATAAATGAATTTTAATCTGCACAAGTTATGAAACTCCAACACAAGCCCTACATTGTAGTTGTTGGTTTGATGACATCTTTCCAGAATACTAAGCCTCCAGGGAAAGCTGGTGCTACAAATGTTGACTAGGGGCTAAGTAATACCATGCTTGAAGGGGAGGGCCGTGCTTACATTGTGCAAGGGACGCAGCTTCTTCCCCATGTCTTCATGAGTCCGAGGCCTTACTGAAACGTCGCCCTGCTATTCTGGCCATATTAGCGCTGGCTGACGTCGCTGGGGATAGAAGCAGCCCAGCGACTGGCTATATTAAGGAACTTAGCCTATGAGAATTCAGAAAGTAGGAACCATCTTCTGCCACTGATGTCAGACTAGACATTTTTCCCTCTGTTGGTAATGATAGTTTAGAGCGGCTCTCTGCTGCTGACATATTCTGCAGTGGATTTTGCTCAGATCAGACTTGAAGAGAGGAGATTTCCTTCTCTAGGAGCTCTGTGGATGATGGAAATGTTACAGCAAAATGTTTGTGTACCCGGTGAACGCGAACTTCCCCATTTCTTTGATTCTTGCAGCATGTGTTACAGAGCTGCTGCTGCCCATTTGCAGCCTGATGTGTTTATTACAGTCTTCCCAATGGCATCTTGAAGTGTCTTTCAGCTAAAAAATTCATGAGTATTATTGGCTTTCAGTCAGAAAATGGAATATGTCTTCTAGTTACTGTCTAATATACCACTTTAAGGCCATTATACCAAAGTAAATCTAAGAGCATATTGAAAAGGAAGGAATTTTTTAGCTTAAACATTTGTTTATACACTGTACTACTTTTGCGTGGAGTAAGAAACAGCATGAGGCAAGGTAGGTGCTGAAGCCATTTCACTTGGGGGATAGCAGGACAGACTTGCAGGCTGTGTTATTTTCCTTAATCCTGTCTCCAGCTGGAAACCGGTAGTATTTTATTATTGAAAAATCATGTCCTAATAATAGTACTTTGCGTTTGGTTTACTGCAGTTAATAAAAAAAAGTCAGGCATACTGTAAGTTGCTCAGAACTAGTGAAGTTAAACTGAGAATTTGTTTCCAAATAAGACGCCTTTTATTCTATATTTGTAGGAAGTGAGTTTCCTAAAACTTTACAATAATCGAACTGTTGTCACTGTATGAATTAATGTGCAGTTTTACGAGTTTGAATCTGTAGATACATACTGTAATATGTGAGGTAAATTAATATTGTATGAAAAGCAAGCAGTATAACGTTTTGTAAAGATGAAGTTAAAAGTGTTCTTATGATCTAGTTCAAAAGGGTTATAACACTTTGAGAAAAATAATATACCCTCTGACTAGCTACAGTTTATTTTTGAAATACTGTGTAGCATCTTCTGTCACTGTTCAATGCACTAATTGTTTTGCCAGTGAAAAGAAAAAGTCTGATTTTTCTGTGTGCTCTCATTCCCTGCATTTAGTAAATCTACACAGTTCGACTTACATTTGCATGTGTAATGCTCCTTTGTTTGCTTATTTATATGAGGCAACAGTATATCCTTGCATAATCTGTATATTTACTGCAGAGAATATTTATTTGATTCTTGCCAAGAGTTGGGGTCTTGCCAAAACAATGTTTGCTTAGGGTGATTTTGTCCACTTGACATTTTGCAAAGAGGTATTTCCCTTCCTCCGTCAATTCCGTGTTTTTATCTCTGTATCAGCTTACTGACTTCCAAGGTCTGGCCATTCTCTGCTTTCTGCCTTTCTCAGGCATCTACATCCAAAAGCACATTTGGCATATTTGAGCGTTAGATACTGTTTTCTCTTTGACTTATCAGAGACTGGCCCAGAAATTGTTCTTTCTAAAGTAAAGGGTCCCCTCCCGGAACACAGTATACTTTGAGGGAAAAAAATGTTTCGAGTTTAGAATGAGCAAATGTTTTCACTTGTGATAAAGAAATAGTGAATGCATCTTTCACTACTGAGGTGGGCTTCTGAAAAGATTATCCTTTCGTAATTTAATAGAATAGAAGCAGAAAAGCGTTTCAGTGAAGTTTTATTGTACAGCGGCAGTATTGCTTGAGTATTTCTTAGTCTTACAAAGTGTATGAAGAATCAGACTACAGAACACACAGCAATGTCATGTATCTCTTGTAAAAAGAGTTCAGAAAGGACCTGGAAGGCCATGGAAGCTGTAGGAGCCTTTCTGGGCTCGTATCAAGAGCTAGATGATTTATCGGGCATCACCTCCTCTTGTAGGTGTTGATAAGAGAAGTTGTTTCAACAGCTCTTTGTATGTCATTTCATTATAAATTTCATCTCAAAGTAAGGAATTTCAGAGGGTCTAACTTTTAAAAACTATTTCGTGGAACTAGCAATAGAGAGATCTGATGTTGATCACTCATTATGTTTGGATTTCAGCAACAGTGTTATCCTTATTTATTCTTTAACTGAATTTGTTCCACATATAATAAATCTGACAGTTTTACAGGCCTTATTTGGAAGATGGCCAGTACTGATAAAAGATAAAATGCACATTATTGTTTGTATGAAGTCTGGATGATTAACTAGCTTTAATGGTATGAGGCTGTATTGTGAACAACAGCTTTGTTACCTGATAAGTTATGTTGATGAATTTCATGAACAAAGAGTTCAGTTTTTAATTGTGTTGAGGCTTTAACATTGCATTTTGCTTTCTGTCGATATGCTAAGGATATAACTGGCATTGTTCACCCCTCCCAGAATATCGTTACTTTAAAAAAAAAAAAAAAAAAAGCAGGCCTTGATTCTGATGGCTGTAACACTTTACTGTCTAGTTTATACAAGTTGGTATCAGAGGATGTAAGGGAGGAGGTACTGTCACAGTGAGAGCGGGATTATTGTTTGTTGTAGATAACAAGAACGAACAAATTGAAACTCCTTTTCCAGACTTGTCCTTTCACAACCCCCCACATCTGGTAGAAACTGGCTTGTTCTCAATGACTGTAATTACCATCAGATACGACCCAAGAGTTTGCTTGTGTCATTTTTCAGTTTTTGTGATTTACATTGAACAGTTTCAGAACTGAGAGTGAAACGCTCGAGAATTTTAATTTCATGTGAATGTTGAAAACGTGCGGAACCTTTAAGAAACTATTAATTTAGGCCCGCTTACAAAATAAAATAAGATTTCTAAACCTTGAGTGCTGCCCTTCACTATTTTTTTTCCGTCTCTTACCCTTTTACTGGGAATTGATTTTTAACTTTGATCTGTAAAAAATGCATTAAAACTCATCAATCCAGGGATGCCTGGGTGGCTCAGTCGGTTGAGTGTCTGCCTTCAGCTCAGGTCATGATCCCGGGGTGCTAGGATCGAGTCCCTCATCGGGCTCGTTGCTCAGCAGGGAGCCTTTTCTCCCTCTGCCTGCTGTTCCCTGCTTGTGCTCGCTTGCTGTCTCTCCCCCACCCCTGACAAATAAATAATAAACAAACAAACAAAATCTTAAAAAAATAAAACTCATCTATACATAGAGTTTATTTTAGATGATATTTTAGATGATTTTTCTGTGCCTAAGTGCACACTAGTAGTCATAAATCTATGTATTGAATCTGTCGTTCTTTCTCTGTTTTTTATCTGTGTCACTTGCGGGGGGGCGGGATTCACTCACCTAGCTCCAGCACACGTTCCAGTGTGAAATACTGATGCTTGCTGCCAGCCGAGCCTCACCTAAGGCATGAAGAGTATCAGAGTCCTCTAGATAGAGCACCACACTTCTCTTTGAGCACCTCGTTAATGAGGCTCACTGTTATTTATTTGGTTCATCCACTAAGGACCAGGGCATAAATCCACACGTTTGCTCCAGGATTTCATCTACTTCTAGCCCTGTGGCAGGCAAGAAAGAGGCGCCCAGGACCGGCTGCTTGCCGCCTGTCAGCACCTCCACCACCCTCCTCCTTTCTAGGCTTCAGCCCTAAATTTGCTTGCTTGCTTGCTTGCTTCCTTCCTTCCTCTCTCTTTCTTCTTCTTCTTCTTTTTTTCCATCTGAAGTCTTGTCTGTCTTCCCCTGGTTGATGAGCAGTGGTTCAGAGGGAGTATCCCCAGCCTGATGGCCATGGCTGGCAGAGTGCATCCGCCTGCCCCTAATTACTACAGACCCCCTCTTTTTTCTTTCCTTTGGTGGTTTACAGGTTGGTTGGCAGTGTGTATTGGACATACATAGCCTCAGGAAAATTGCTCAGAAAAGAGGACATATGGGGTAGACACCAAAAAATAAGTAAGCACATTCATAAAGTTAATTTTTTTTTATTTTGAGGAAATGTGTTTAAGGTACGATCACATAATAAAGAGAAAATTTAGCCCATAATAACTTATTTTAAGAGGAAATTAAGGGGCACCTGAGTGGCTCAGTCTGTTAAGCGTCTGCCTTCAGCTCGGGTCATGATCCCAGGGTCCTGGGATCGAGTCCCGCATCGGGCTCCCTACTCAGCAGGGAGTCTGCTTCTCCCTCTCCCTCTGCCCCTGCTTGTATTCCTTCTCCTGCTGTCTCTCTCTCTCTCTCTGTGTCAATTAAATAAATAAATCTTAAAAAAAAAAAAAGGAGGAAATTAAGTTACAAATGGAGTGGCTTGTGAGCCAGTGTTGAGTAGAGTCAAGTAAAATATAAACAGTTTACTCAAATGGTTTTCTATCCTTAGACCAGAAATTGTTAGCTCCTTGCTTTGCTCCTTATCTCCTTCTAGCCCTTTAGTTGAAATATATCAGTTCTGTCCCTTCGTGCAACATTACAATTACTAGTATATATGTTTTGGGAAATTTAAGATAGATGATGGCTGAAGCTAATGTTAAATCCCAAAACTGAGTACAGACTTTAAGTAAGATAGTCACTTATATTGTCTTTTGAAAAGCTCTCTGATCTTTCTGATAGTACTGTATTTTTTAATATATATGGTGATACTTTGTGGGGGGCAAATAGCCATTTTCATCAACAGACAATACATATAGCTGCTCTATGGGGCATTTTGTTATATATTGAATGTTATATATTGATGATAAAAATTTACTTGAATTTTTATGATTTATAGAACACTGCTTCCACAGTGAAAATTGTGAAGGTCATTTGTTAAAAGCTTACTGAGATTGGATGGGTAGTATTTTTCCTTACATGCTTATAAGTAAAACCATGAGAACTGTGGTTCCAAGAGAAATGGTGAAAAGGAATGTTCATAGGTATCATCCGAGAAGGGTTTTGGTATTGAGGTTTTTGCTTCACCCGCTGTCCTTTTATACCTCCTGCAATGCCCTGGCTCCCTTCCTCACCATTAGAACGCCTAGACCTTCCTCAAGGTCAGCTCAGTACCTCCCTGTCCCAGCCAGCAGAGTGTTCTTCTTTCTTGGACCTTACAATACGTGGGAGTGTGAGCCAGTTATAGAATACCTTTACCAAGTTTACTTATTGCTGTTTTCCCCATGTACAGATGTATCTCCCTCTTGTTTTCTTCTTGAGAGCAACATTCCTCCTTGTGCTTCTTGAGCACCTAGCCTGACACATAATGAATGAATGAATGACATTGAGATGACATTGACATTGACAATGACAATGACATTGAGGTGAGGGGAAAGAGTCAAGCACGGAGATGCATGCAATCCATATCTTGCACCTTCTCCCTCCTGACCTGTGCTTATGTGAGTACTGGAAGAATGGCTTCTTTGATGAGGAGACCCTTGCCATAACATCTTCGTTAAAAGTAGGGAGTGTATAAGTCTGTGTACAAATCATCCCAGCTCTGACATTTGCTAAGCTGCTCAGCTGCCCTGCGCTGGAGATGCTAATAATTATCCCCATTTAACAGAAAAGGTAATTAAGCCATGAGAGGTAACTTCTTAAGGTCCCACAACTAACCAAGTGGTAGAGCTTGGACATGGATTACGTGCATACAGCTTCTCTGCTCGATTGCCTCTCATAGTCTGTTTTGATGATTAAATCATGGCCAGCAATTGCTTGGTGCAGAAATGCTAAACAAATAGCTAAATACAGATTATACTTATTATCAGCCCCAAACTGTGCCCACGGTACAGGACCTTGGGACTTGGCTACATTGCTCCCACGGCAGGAAACTCAGGCATTAGCTTTCAGATTGTTCCCTCCTGTGTGATCTCTTGAATATAATGTGCAATTGGTGCAGCCTCCCTCAACTGATACAGTGTTTCTTCGTCCTACTTCCACATGACTCTAAAAAAAATTCATTCCTCTGCCCTCTTGGATCAGAGTTGTGACCAGAAGAAATGCTTGTAGGGAGACTGAGCATCGCAGATTTCACGGAGGGAACGCTGGGCAGTTTGATGGGTATGTGACAATGATAAAATGATCGGTGTTTTCTTCGCCCACCTTCCTCTTTGTCCTTTCTTCATGAACCTGTAACTCTCTGGCATTTTTCTGAAGTCCTTGACCTTCTTCTACTGTCTTGCCCTTCCATCCAATTTTTCCAATCCAGAAAGGAAGAAAAGCCACTACAGAAAGTAAAGGAGGGTGAATGTGACTTTAGAAGCCTGGGAGACAGAAGGAAGGGGGAAATAGCAGAGAATTGAAACTGTAAGATTAAAGACTTTTAAATGCTGACTTAATCTTTTTAGGCTGCACTTTTTTTTCTTTTGCTAAGCAGTTATTAAGCACCGTGTGCTTAAGCGACTACATCATTTCCCCAGCGTCTTTGTTAGTCCCTTTGTTTAGTTCTCATAGAATTTAAACCTCTATCACTCTGTTCTTTGCGTATTTAAATGTTATTTTGATTTTACTGATGATGACCAATGTGAACACACTCTCTTACTGTATATCCTTTTATTTTCTTATTGGAAGGAATCCAGCAAGCAGGAGCCAATAATTGTCCTCCTTCGTTAGGGTCAATAATGTTCCCTGATTTTTTTTTTTTTTTAAGTATATTTTAAGACCTTCGGTGATAGCAGCTAGAATTGGTGATAGCAGCTAGAATTAGCTGAGGGAGGGAGCCTCAGGAGTGGCAGGATGTGAGAAAGGAAACTACCGAGGGGAGGTGTGCTTAGGAAGGCGAGCTGCCGGGGAGAGAGGGCTGGGAGGGAGAGGGCGGAGGGCGAGGGCGGAGCATCGAGGCCGCTGCCGCAGGGGTGGAGGGAACTGGAGACTCCACAGGGAGGCGGAAACATCCTCTGTTTGGGGAGCATTGCTTCTGGAGGCCTCGTGCGAGGCCAGGATCTGTGGGTCAGATGTAGCTGGGCGGATTTAGAAACATTCAGCTTACTGGTGGGGCACTGCTTCTTCCCAGGGCTGTCTGTCATGGGTGAGCTATTGCAGCACAGACTTCACATTGGCCAACCCAAAACAGAGACTGGGAGGAGCCCCTTACAACACCTGTAGTTTCCCCATGGTGCAAGATCACTCCTGAAACTGAAGGCGGGCTGCAGAAACCCAGGGCCAGCAGATTGTAGTTCATGGTGCTGCTGAAATGCAATGTCTGCTTAAAGAGTCTGGGCCCAATGAGGTAGGCTTGTTTGCTTTTGAAATGTGAACCTTTACAAATACTTAACTTTTAAACAAGGTAAAAAAAAAATTGAGCCCTTTCATTAGAAGTTACATGTGCATATTAACCAAACAATGTTCATCATCAGTAACTTGTCAAATTTCTGATTGAAGTCGAAGTTCTTTTATTGGTGGTAAATTGATCAGGCACTTTATCATCAGCTCTGTTCTTTTTTTTTTTTTTTTTTTTTTCCCCCCATTTCTTGTTTTAGTTGCTGATATGTGTTCAAGATGAGTGGGATGGGAGAAAACACCTCTGACCCATCCAGGGCAGAGACAAGAAAGCGCAAGGAATGTCCTGACCAGCTTGGACCCAGGTTAGATTCTTGCTGAGAAACAGAATCAGTACTGCCCGTGAAAGCCACATGCATGCAGCATTGACTTGACACCTAATTGAAATACTGTTTGTTTTTCCTCCTTAACCGTTAAACCTTTGAATATGTATTATTTAACTTACATTTGGGTTATGCTGATCAGTTGCAGATTTTATTATTCTTTACAAGAGGACTAAAAGCTACATAGTTCTTCTGATGTCCCCTGTGTACTTGACTATTAAAGCAGGCTTATTATATAATTTTGAGTCTTCCACATTTTCTTTTCTGTTAGATCACAGGAGGTGATAAAGACAAGAACACCCCATAGTAGAATTTGCTGTTAATTTTACACTAAGTTTTATTTTTACTTATTTATTTTTTTGAGTTGGTAACAAAGATTGTGGCCCTTCAGTGAGTAAAACAAGTAATTTAAAGCAAGTTCCATGTCATATATTATGGATGGAAGTGTCAGTTCTAATCTCCATGCAGGGTAATTTAGCATTATCTAGTAAAATTATAAATGGGTATCCTCTTTGAACTAGCAGTCCACTTCTAGGAATTTTCCAGCAGTATGCTTTCACACTGGCAAAATGATAGATACTGAGTTTACTTATTACAGCATTGTTTAATAATTGCAGAAGAGTAGGAAAAACCTCAATGTTTGTAGGGAACTATTTAAACAGCTATGATACCTCCATAACCTGGAATGCAATACAGCTATGAAAAACAATGAAGATGCTTAATGGATTGATATAAAAAGAATCTCTTAAGAACATTGTTATAGAGAAAAACAAGTTTTGAAGCATGTTTATGGAGTACTACCCTTTGTATAAACTACCCCTTTGTATAAACCATTTGTTTTGGGGTAATTATGAAACACTTAAGTGTTGTTAACCCATTTTGGGGGATGAGAACTAGGCTACTAGGTAACAAAGGTAGGAGAGAGACTTCATTCTTTTGATTACTGAAATCATATAAATGATTTTAAAAGTTAAATAAAAGCAGCAGCTTCTATTAAAGTAATAGATCAGATGGAGTAATAGCCAGTAAAAAGATCGGATGGAGAATAACAGGGAAGAGGACTAGGAAAAGTCATTAAGACAGGAAGAAAAGGAGAAAGAGCAAAAATTTTTTATGTTCCCTTTTCCCCTTTTAGTTGCCAAACAGAACAAGTGTATTAAATCGCTACTGTGCGCATTCCAGCCCCCGACCCACGGCTCCACTACGTGGCCTCTAGATTTTCCCGGTACCTCCTGGCTATCCACAACCATCTGTCTGTCAAACTGCCTTTAATGCCTGGAAGTTCCCTCGAGGAGGCAGTTTGATAAAATGGAGACTGTTCCGATGGAGCGCAGTTCTCTTACCTCGTGCTGCGCCAGCGCCGGGGTGCGGTGCAGAGTGCGGTGCGGTGGAGAGACTCCGAACCCTCTCCGGGGCGCTCTCAGGCCTTTGTAACACATTAGCTCCCCTTTCTCACCTATTTGTCATGTGTTTATTCATCTTGCGGGTGGGGGGGGGGTGGTGCTGCTGAAGAGAGGTTGAGGGGGGCTGAGGGGTCCAGATGGGAACTTGGCTCTTCGATGCATTCCATCCATTCCCTGCCTTTCCCTGTACTTAATGAAGTAGAAGTTAGGAATAAAATTGAGACTTAGAAAAACCAAATTCAGGTCTCTGCTCTACCAGTAACTCACTGGGTGATCTTGGACAAATTGTGTAACCACTATGAAATGGAGAAATTGTCTTCTATCTCAGCTTTATTAGTTTATGAAAATAAAGCTAATACTTGGAGGCAAATAGATGGAAGTCTATTACTGAGTACAAATTCTTATCAATTGGTATTATATACAAATAATTATATATTAAAAATACAGAAAGCTGCTACATTAAACAACTACATTTCTTACTTATTGTATTGTTTGAATGTCATTTAGTGGGTCCTCTACTAAAAAAAAAGGTGTGTGCTGTTATTATCAAAGGGAACTTGCTGTTTTGTCGAGTTCAAATGCGAAGATCTTGCCAATTTTTATTTTTCCCTCTCTTGCATTAACTTTTTAAAACTTTAGTTGAACTTGGACCATTTGTGTATATTTTGCACGTCATTCAGCTTGGACAGTTAACAAATACCCTAGGTCAGTTTCGCTTTTGTTTCTGGCTGTACTGTGGTTTTTTGCATTATCTAAAAAAATTGTTTGGTTTGATTACCAACATTCTAAAGAAGTCTATGAAATCATGGAGATTTACTTTTATCTTTTTATGCTTTACCAAAAATCCCTGCCAATTTATTTATTCCTATTATAACTAGGTTAGGTTCCCTTTCTTCTTTTACTAATCTTAAAATTTTATAACATAATCTCCCTTACCTTTCTAAAACGTTCCTCTATGTATTCAACAATAAATTTGATACCTACTTCTACCAAGTGTTGTATTAAGCACAGTGATGAGCAAATCGTCCTGAGCCTTATCATTGTGAAGCTTACTGTCCCGTGGGAGACATGATGCACGTTGAACAAATGATCACACAATTAAATCTATAATCATGTACTGGGGTGAGTTTGATTTCAAAAAAACATGCAACACTTAGGGCAAATTGAGGGTTTTTTCCCCCCAAAGTACCTCCATGTTTATGTAAGTAACTTTTGTTTGCTATCTTTGTATTAGAACTTGTTTAACATGCTTACATTTTTTATAATAGCTTTTTTTCAAATTCATAATAAAAACATGTATCTCCTTTTTAGTCCCAAGAGGAGCACTGAGAAACGTAATCGTGAACAGGAAAATAAATATATTGAAGAACTTGCAGAGCTGATTTTTGCAAATTTTAATGATATAGACAACTTTAACTTCAAACCTGACAAATGTGCAATCTTAAAAGAAACTGTGAAGCAAATTCGTCAGATCAAAGAACAAGGTAAGAGGACTGAATTAATATTTTGGGGACTTGAGCCAGTTTCTGTTTTTTCATGTGTGAGAAGTCCCTTCAGAGTCCCTTTAATCCATTTCTTATGCTTAAATTATTGATGAGGAAATGATGTCACAGCGCAAGATGAATGTAAGTATCACTTGCAGTGGTTTATAAATAGGCTTTATATAAAATTCAGCAATTCCCTAAAGACAGAGGAGACTGAGGTGAGACAGGGTGATGTAACTTTTCATCTAGTAAAACTCAATTAGGTGCCCACTGATTCTCCTCCCCTACCTTGGAATTTTCATTGCTTGCACAGCAAGTGACTGTCATAATTTGCAAGTGAGGAGCCAACTACAGATGGAAACCAGAAGTAAGGAAGTGAGCCACCTCCTGTTTCAGCTAGTCAGCATATTTGATTAAGTCTGAGCCTCAACTGGCCATGCCGCTAGATTAGAATTTCATATCCTGAATGACAAGAGATTTGAAAGGCTCAAGCTTCCAGTCCGAATTCTTTTGTGAAGTTGAAACAGAGAACATGACAGCTTTGTTCCTGGGGTTTTTCTTTTTTTCTGAGATCATTTTCTGCCTCTCTTCTTTGAAGAAAAAAAAAATTTAAGAAAATACTATTTTAAAAAACACATTGGACTTTGTGGTGCCAAAAAAAAAAAAAAAAATCAGTATTAGGCAAGTATGAACAGTGTCTGGGTGCTTAGGGCCAATATATGCTCTTAAAGTATTCATACTCTGCTTTCCTTCAGGGCTGGGGAGATTATTATCTCTTGTAATCTGTTCTTGAATGCATCCTCTAGAGTTCATTTTTTTTAATCTACCTTTTATGTGATATTCAAAAGAGGCAGATTTTAGAAAAATAATGTCTTTGTGCAGGTATATGACCTGAAACTTCCCATCTGTCATAAAATCGTAGCTACCTATTTGCATATCATCATTACAGCTTTTTTCATTTTTATACATTTACTATTAAGCTAAGTTTTATATAAAACAGTTTTACAAATGTAGTTCTGTCTTCTAAGAAGTTAAAAATATATGCCTAACATACACAACACAGTTTCTAATACCAGCCCACTCTGAAAATCAGTCTTTATTTCCTGGTTTCTCAACCAAAATTCTGTAACTCGGCACTTAACATTCCATGAGTTTCTGCTCTCAGTGCCTGCCTCAGTTTCCCTTCATCTCTTTCTTCTTCTGTCTGTTCCCTTTGAGATCCACTAGTTATCAAAAACTCAGTTTAATCTCAATTTTGAATCTTCATTTTTTGGGTATCAGCAAATGGATAGAATAATATTCCTACAGCTCTTAGGAGAAATAATTGGTTAAAGTTTCATAGTGCTTTGAAGTTGCTGTATCTCTAGTTGCTGATATTACGGTGGAGAAATCAAGCTGCTTGTTTCAGGTTTCTGAAGATTTTGAATGATACAATTTTGTCAACATTGCATGTTAGGCAGGACTTTCACACTTTAAAACAGTTATATATATTTTTTTACTATCAAGGTCTTTCACAAGGTTTTAAAAGTTTTGCAAAACCTTGGTAATTCCCCTTTCCAACCATAAGACACGTTAAGATGTGTCACGCTGGGACTCTGCCATACTCTTACTGTAGGTTTAATCATAAGGCTGCATACCACAACCACCCAAGAAGCAGCAGCAATAAACACCCTGTCATGTCTTATTCTTATAATGTTCCTATTTGAAAAATAATGTGTTTTGAAAAGGGAAGCAGAAATTAAAAACCAAATGAAAAACACAGATACACTTTCATGTTCTAATCTAATATTTAAAAAATATTTTTTGTTTAACAAATTGTTTTTTAGAAAACAGCAGGACTTCAGAATTAAATCAGACAGAAGCCTTGGTATGAATCCTGGGTCTGCCACTGACAAGCTCTTTGAACCTGGGCAAATTATTTTCTCTCTCTGAAACTCCGTTTCCTCATACAGAATTTAGCAGTCACAATATTGAGGTTGTGCGGTTGTTGAAATCATGAGCTATGTAAATGCACTCAGCAAATACCTGTCACAGTGAAGGTTTGGTAGGTATTCAGTAAATACCCTTTTCACATTAAGCAGGAAGTCGCCTTCTTTTCTTCACATATGCTAGGGTCTTCAGTGAGCTCTTCCTTCAGATGGAGAATGGGAAATAAAAACGGTGGGGAAGTAGGTTATGAATATCCTTTCCTATAGGGTCATTTGAAGAACGTAAGATTTTCTGAGGCCAGAGAACTCTGCATAGCCTTTGCGTACCACTCCCCGGCCACCTCTATTGAGGCCAAGCTTGGTTTGTCTCCGCAGTGGAGGGCCAGCTGAGGTTCAAGAGCAACGCATAAGTCATACCCGAGCCCTTCTCTCGCATTCTTTGTGCCCAAAAGATCCCCCTTTGAATCAGTATAAATAAAGCCCATCCATCATCTTTCCAACGTTTCCAAACTTCATTTGTATTTCAGTCGCAAGTCTCAGATTGAATAACATCATAATTGTGCTAGAGCAGGTAGACTGGATTGCATGGGGAGCCATGGTAAAGAATCCACATCAGGAAAGCCAGGTTTGTATTTAAGGTGCCCTCCAGTGTCAAAAGCTCAGGGAGATGAGCCAGGCATGCTGGGGTTTTTCTCGCGAGTCTACTCTGTCATCAGCTGTTCCTCAAGTTCCCATCCACTTTATAAATAGAGGAGAGAAGAAAGGATATTTTAAAATGGCCTAAACGATGGGAATTTGGAGGGAGAATTGCCAGCTATTTAAATAAGTCAGCATTCTCCTGTATATAGCACGCTATGAGACACATGTCTGACAGATGCCAGCCCTCCAACAGCATGCACACTGCAGTGGATCTTGCAGGAGCAAAGCAGATAGACACGGTGTGGACTTAAGCCCTTACACCAGCTTTGTGATATTGAAGTATGAGGTTTTGTCCTATTTGAGACGATGTTGATAATGTTTAAAACTTCTGGCTCCTATAACATACAATAATAGTCCATAAATAGTAAATAACCTTTTTTTCGTAATTAGGGAGGCTAATATTGCTTCTGTTCCACAGAAGAGTAATAAGTAGTATGAAAAATACAAATGATTTAATTGGGAATTATTGTGTCGAACTTCATACTCCTTAGCTGGAAACTTAAATAAAAATTTCTATGGAAAACACCTAGTAATTCATATGCTCTTAAAAAATAAAATTGAGGGGGCGCCTGGGTGGCTCAGTTGGTTAAGCGACTGCCTTCGGCTCAGGTCATGATCCTGGAGTCCCAGGATCGAGTCCCGCATCGGGCTCCCTGCTCAGCGGGGAGCCTGCTTCTCCCTCTGACCCTCCCCCCTCTCACGCTTGCTCTATCTCATGCTCTGTCTCAAATAAATAAATAAAATCTTTAAAAAATAATAATAATAAAATAAAATTTGAGGGACTCCTGTGTGGCTCAGTCGGTTAAGCAGCTGCTTTCAGCTCAGGTCATGATCCAGGGGTCCTGGGATCGAGTCCCACATATGGCTCTGTGCTCAGTGGGGAGTCTGCTTCTCCCTCTGCTGCTACCCCCTGCTTGTGCTCTCTCTCTCAAATAAATAAATAAAACCTTAAAAAAAAAAAAAGAAAAGAAACAGACTATCTAAAAGACCATTCTAGTTTCTCATTGTGATTACTCTAATGATACAGTTCTGATTTTAGTGCTATTTTGAGAACATTGGGATTCCAGATTGCTTTGTACTTGTGAATTTCTCCTAAAACTGAAAATAACATTTAAAAAAGTAAGTACTTTAAGAGAAGGTGAGGCCCTGTGGTATGCTAGAGTCAACTCTTATCAACCAATGAAAACCAGTTTCTCAGTTTCAAGAATTTTGTAAGCCAACTGATGAGCACAGCCATTATTAAAAATTATACAGATGTAAAAAAAAATTACACAGACTTACAATTAAATTATATTTTAAAAAAGCAAGGAAGACTAAAACTTATCATTTTCTAATTATCCTAGTGCATTTTGCCATTATCTATGCACTAGAGGCTCTTGGCATCTTGTATCATCTGCATAATAGAAATACTATGAAGTGGTGGCTACTCTGCATCTCTTCCTAAGTCCAAATTCAATAATGTCACCATGCCTGATTTCAGATACAACAGTATTGACACCCTGGAAATCTAGTAAACTCTACAAATCAAAGCTTGATTTATTGTTTTGCTGGCTGTCATTTTAGATTTAAAAAGTAAGAGAGATTTTGAGGAAAAGAAATTAAGGAGAAAATGTTAATAATTACCATCTGACATTTTTTTTTAACCATCTGACATTAAGTAGCCATTATGTGCATATACAAAAGATAATATCCAGTTCATCAAAAAAAGTCACTCACAGATTGACAATTGCATTTCTTCATTCAGCATCTTTGTCTTACTTATTAACGTAAATGAAAATTTCAACCAATATTCATATTGGAACTATTTTTCATCCATTGTAATTATAGGTTGGTTGCAATCCAAAAATTTGGCAAACATTCACAGAAGCATTCTGTAAGAATCAGTTGGCTATATGGAATTGACAATAAAGAGTGTTGTATTATCATTTATAGATTATATGCTACACATCCTTTATACTAGTAAAATTTGTAGTAAACATGATGCTTACTATTTTTCCCCCAAAGAGCTGGGTTTTTAAGTATTTCCCAGTATACCGCTTATAGCCATGGAGGTGGGCAGGTTGTATTATAGATGTAGGTGAATCAGATTCATAAACTAACAGGATTATTTAAGAATTCAAGAAAATAGTAATGGAAACAACCTACTCTTAGCCCATAAAAGTTCATGTGGAGTCTATTAAAATTATGTTTTTCTTTCCTATTCTTTTTTTACCATGTTAAATGCATGACGTTCTTGTGGTGGAAATTGTCATTCAAAGCTGAAGCCTGAGCTTGAGCTGTTAGCTGTCATGAAGCAAAGTAAGCAGAAAGGCTCTGATAACAGATGTTTTTCAGGGATAGGATTTCTATAAATCAGGCTTTTGGGGTGATGCTCCTAGGCCTTGGTTATGTAGCATGTGTTGAAACCTTAGGGTGATGGCAGGGTCCTCTAGCTCACTGGAAAGGGTAGGTTAGGGAATTCAGCGTCTCTTGGATATGCCCTTGTAGATACTCACATACCGAAGACAGTGTTTTGGGTTGCCAGTGAGTATTTATGATAGTACAAACTCTTGATTATTTGGAGAACAAGTGGGAGACCGATAATGACATATAATTTAACTTTTTTAAACAATGGTCCCCTATTCACTATATAACGTTTGAATTTCAGTTGTCAACTTTTTTTATTGTATCTTCTTCTAAAAGTGCTGATGATAATTAAATGGCCAAAGTTAGCCAGCCAGATGTCAAAGTGGGCCATCAGAGTAGACTGTGCAGTCAACCCGTGCAAGCCCCAAACCCAGTTGGCAGATTGTTAAAATAATCCGTGTAATAAACCCGTTAAGATCATGAGCTTTATCTGAAATCACATGAACCCAGTCTCTCTCCTCCCCAATTGTATGACCACGTGCAGGTTTCTTAACATCTTTGGGCCTTTACTTCCCAGTCTGTAAAAAGAGGGTAATAATACCCACTACCTAAAGCCCTTTGAAGAATATGTTCGATAGTGTTTATATAGGATTTAATCTAGTGCTTGGCACATAGACTTACTAAACAGTAGTTATTACTCTTATTATTGCTTTTGACATCTGTACTTGGAATCCTCATCCAAACAGACCTAGGTTTTTTTCCTGAGGACTCAGTCAGTACTAAGGAAACAAGTAGATTTTGGATATTTGTTAAAATTTTAAGCCTTAATGTTCTTACAGTGTTGATTCTTTTTAATTTTAATATAGAAATAAGTAAACAAAAGCTATCAAATTATGTAGTCAGGCCAAAAAATACACATAACAAATGTGTTGGTATGATTATATCTGGATCCTTCCCTCTGACTCTGTTGCTCCTGCTGGACCTTGTTGGCACCTGCTTGTCCCTGTTACCTGAGTGGCATTTTCAAGAATCTTGCTTTAAGGAGAACTAAAGAGGGCAGAGTCTTGGCAGTTTTTATTTCATCCTTATTTACTTCAACACAGGAATGAATCTGGCTGGCCCTAGCTTACTCTTGAAGATCTGAAACTGTTACATGTTTCCATACATCTAGTAATAATGCAGACTTTATTTCATTGATAATATAATCTGTGATTGGCATTATGTTCTTGGTATTGCAATTTCTAATAAAGGTATTTTTCTACTGATCTATGTATAATTCACTTTCATATTTTTATGTGGATTAATGGCTCATATTATTAATGAAATCCTTAAAATTAGCGAGCGGGTGTGGAATGCCTGCTCTCATTTCTTCTGAGGATCCCCACCCCCTTTTTTTCTTAGGTATATGGAAGGGGTTTTTTTGTTTGTTTAACAGCTTTCAGATGGAGAGGATTTAGGTAATTTAATGTACCCTAATGCTTTAGGACTTTAACAGTTTTTGACATGAGCTGTAATTTCAAGACTTAAACTAGCTTCCTTACTCTACAGAAAATAGACATCCTTTCTTTTCTTGATCATCTACTGCTATGAAAAGAAATTAATTTCTGAGGGGCTCCTGGATGACTCAGTCTGTTAAGCGTCTGCCTTCAGCTCAGGTCATGATCCCAGGGTCCTGGGATCGAGTCCCACATTGGGCTCCCTGCTCATTGGGGAGTCTGCTTCTCCCTCTGCCCCTTCTCTCACTCGTTCTCTCAAATAAATAAAGTCTTTAAAAAAAAAAATTAATTCTGACCCTGCACTCTGTGTGTTGATTTCATTCAAAAGCAAGCATCATTTAGTAAATGTTTTATTGAGTAAATACTATATGCAAGACATACTGTTCTTCACTAGGCGGGAATCCAACAATCACTAAATAACGTGATTCTTTCCCTTGGAGCTTTCACTCGTTTGGGGGGACATCAGCTTGCAGACACTAACTGTGGAACTATAGGGGACAGTGGAAATAAGTATGATGACAAATGCTGGTAAAGACTTATTTATTTGAGAGAGGAAGTGGGATGGGCACAGATGGAGAGGGAGAGAGAGAGAATCTCAAGCAGACTCCACGCTGAGCACAGAGCCTGACACGGCACTCAATCTCATGACCCTAAGATCAGGACTTGAGCTGAAATCAAGAGTTGGATGCTCAACCAACTGAACCACCCAGGCGCCCCTAGGAATTCCTTCCTTCCTTCCCTCCCTCCCTCCCTCCCCCCTTCCTTCCTTCCTTCCTTCCTTCCTTCCTTCCTTCCTTCCTTCCTTCCTTCCTTCCCCTCCTTCCTTCCTTCCATCCTTCCTTTTTAAAGATTTTATTTGTTTATTAGAGAGAGCAAAGGCAAGGGTAGGGGAAGGTGAGAGGGAGAAGGAGAAGCAGACGCCCCGCTGAGCAGGTAGCGTGATGCAGTTTTCCATTCCAAGACCCTGAGATCATGACCTGAGCTGAAGGCAGCCCTTAGAGTTTTCTATGTATAGTATCATGTCATCTGCAAATAGTGACAGTTTTACTTCTTCCTTAACAATCTGGATGTCTTTTTTCTTGTCTGCTTGCTGTGGCTAGGATTTCCAGTACTACATTGAATAAAAGTGAGAGTGGACATCTTTGTTTTGTTCCTGATATTAGAGGAAAAGCTCTCAGCTTTTCACCATTGAATATGATGCTAGCTGTGGGTTTGTCGTGTCATGTATGACCTTTATTATGTTGAGCTATGTTTCCTCTATACCCACATTATTGAGATTTATCATCAGTGGATGTCCAGTTTTGTCAAATACTTTTTTTGCATTTTAGACTGATCATATGATTTCTACTCCTTATTTTGTTAATGTGCTGTATCACGTTGATTGATTTGCAGATACTGAACCATCCTTGCATCCCTGGAATAAATCCCACTTAATTGTGGCGAATGATCCTTTTAGTGTATTGTTGAATTAAGTTTGCTGATATTTTGTTGAGGATTTTTGCATCTATGTTTATCAGTGTTTGGTTTTAGTGTCAAGGCAATGCCTGCCTCGTAGAATGAATTTGGAAAAATTCCTTCCTCTTCAATTTTTTTGGAATAGTTTGAGATGAATAGCTGTTAACTCTTCTTTAAATGTTTGGTAGGATTCATCTGTGAAGTCATCTGACCCTAGACTCTTGTTTATTAGGAGTTTTTTGATTACTGATTCAATTTCATTACTAGTAATCGGTCTGTTCAGATTTTCTATTTCTTTCTGATTTCAGCTTTAGAAGACTGTATATTTCTAGGAATGGATCCATATCTTCTGGACAGTCTTAATTTGTTGGCATATAAATTTTCATAATAGTCTTTTACAGTCTTTTTATTTCTGGGCTGTCAGTGGTGACTTTTCCTCTTTCATTTCTGATTTTATTTGAACCCTCTTCCACCCCCCCTTTTTTTGATGAGTGTGGCTAAAGGTTTATCAATTTTTATCTTTTCAAAGAAGCATCTCTTAGTTTCATTGATCTTTTCTGTTATTCTTTTAGTCTCTATTTAACTTATTTCCACTTTGATCTTTATTATTTCCTTTTTTTGTTCTTTTCTAGTTTCTTTAGGTGTAAGTTTGGAGCGTTTATTTGAGATTTTTCTCATTTCTTGAGGTTGGCCTGTATCTCTCAGAACTGCTCTTGCTGCATCCCAAAGTTTTTGATCCATTTTGTTTTCATTTTCATTTATCTCAAGGCAATTTTTTATTTCCTCTTTGATTTCTTTGTTGACCCATTTTTTTGTTTAGTAGAATGTTTAGCCTCCACATATTTGCTTTCTTTTTTCTTTTGTTTCCCCTCCAGTTTTCTTCTTGTAATTGATTTCTAGTTTTTCACTACTATTAGAAAAGATGCTTGATATGACTATAGTCTCCTTAAATTTTTTGACATTTGTTTTGTGACCTAACCTGATTTGTCCTAGAGAATGTTTCTTGTGTAGCTGAAAATAATGTATCTTCTGCTGTTTTGGGATGGAATGTTCTGTATATATATCTGTTAAGTCCAGCTGGTCTGAAGTGTCATCCAGAGCCACTGTTAACCTGTTGATTTTCTGTCTGGGTGATCTGTCCATTGATGTAAGTGGGATGTTAAAGTCCCCTACTCTGATTGTATTCCTGTCAGTTTCTCTCTCTATGCCTGTTAATATTTGTTTTATATTTTTAGGTGTTCCTGTGTTGGGTGTGCAGATATTTACAATATCTCGTTGAATTGATCATGCCCTTCTTTGTCTCTTGTTATAGTCCTTGTTTTAAAGTCTATTTTGTCTGATACAAATATTGCTACCCCGATTTTTTTTTTTTTTTTTGCTTCCATTTGGGTGGAATATCTTTTTCCATCCTTTCACTTTCAGTCTACATGTGTCTTTAGGTCTGAAATGAGTCTCTTGTAGGCAGCATTAGAGATGGATTTTGTTTTTTAATCTTTTCAGTCACTCTAGGTCTTTTGATTGGAGCATTTGGTCCATTTAAAGTGATTATTGATAGATATGCGCTTATTGCCATTATATTAATTGTTTCTTAGTTGTTTTTGTAGGTCTTTGTTTCTTTCTTCTGGAAAAGTGAGACTAATAGGTGAGAGAGTTAGGGTTGGAGCAGAGGAACCTGAGCAAAGGCACAGGAGCCCTCAAAGGCATAGACTGGGTGTGAAGGCAGACTGTTTAGCTACAGAATAGGCTATTTTGAAGCATTTGGTTGAATTTGAGGCTGAAAAGGGCAGGTCAGAGCCAGATGGGACAGTAAGTAAAGTACTGTAAGCAATATTGAAATTTGGAGAAGGTGACATAAAGTGAGAGACTCTTAGCAGTCTTTATCAGAGTTGACTTGAAGTTGTCTACCATGGTCTCTAGATTCTAGAAATACTGGAAATGGGAAACTTTTTTTTAATACTGCTGACTTAAGGGGTTTGGGGCAGGGGGAAGGCACATAACTAATAAAACAACAATAACAAGAAAAAACTAAGTTAAAACATGCTAGAGAACTACAAAATACCTTACTCATCTTTAACAAGAAATATTTTATACATAACCTTTTATTCATTTTTATAACTTGTTGAGGGGCGTAGAAGGAGTAGGAAGGAAGTGAAGAGGGATAAGGACAAGATGGAAAGGTAGTAAGCGAGAGCCACAAAGACATACCAACAGAGAGCCTGACAAAGACAAGGAAGAGCAACATACTCAGAAGCATACATGTTCACGTTTAAACATGAAGATAAATTTTTTTTTTAAGATTTTATTTATTTATTTGACAGAGACACAGCAAGAGCGGGAACACAAGCAGGGGGAGTGGGAGAGGGAGAAGCAGGCTTTCCGTGGAGCAGGGAGCCCGATGCGGGGCTCGAACCCAGGACCCTGGGATCATGACCTGAGCCGAAGGCAGACGCTTAACGACTGAGCCACCCAGGCACCCCAAAGATAAATTTTTAATATAAAATTTTATTTTGTAGTCTCATATGACATTGTCATGAATGACTTAAAGCATCGTCTTTTTTTAAAGATTTATTTATTTGAGAAAGAGGGAGGGTGCGCGCTCATGTGGAGGGAGGGGCAGAGGGAAACAAGCAGACTCCCCGCTGAGCACAGAGTCCAATGCGGGGCTTGATCCTAGGACCCTGAGATCATTACCCGAGCTGAAATCAAGTCGGACACTTGACTGACTGAACCATCCAGGTGCCCCCAAGCATGGTCTTATTTGACAACTGTGAGCACTTAGGTAAGAGCCGTTGGCTTTAGCTCCCGGTGTCAGCCCTCACCTTCTGCTTAAATCCCACCCCATCTTTAGTGAAGAGTGCCCACACTTGTGTCCTGGCTGCCCAGCCTTCTCCTGTCCTTGTCAGCAGGAGATGAATCGGTATGCTCCCCACGCCGGCCTCTTCTGCTGGGACTGTCCCACACGACAGTCAGCTAAAAGTGCTCTCTAAAAGCCCCGTGAGGGGAATCGGGTTGATACTTCTGCCTCAACTTCAGTGACTGCTAATAGGCCCTGTGACAGAGTCCAGGAGAGGAACCCGCACCGCAGCACACCGGTCCGTCTGATCCATTTCCAGGCCCGTCATACTCCCCCTTGCTCCAGCCCACAAACTCCATGAACCCTCACCCCTCCCCCACAACTGGCCCTGGCACAGCCTGCACACACATGCACAGTCTCTTGCCTCTGGGTCTTCTGCCTGGAGTGCTTCCCTCCTCTTCCCCCTTAGCTGTTGACTGTAGCCCACCGTTAGTAGTCCAGTAGGGTGGAGTATTACAACCACTTTCGGTTTGTAAAACACCGTGAAAGGGGATCTAGCTGGTGAGAGACCCTCCAGTGGCAAGGTGCCTTTACCAGGACCCCACATCTAGCCTGTTTAGCCCACTACTTGTTCTTACGTCCCATATCCTCAGTTGTGTATACCCTCGGACTGCTGCCCGAGACCACTCACTGTTGCTAACCCATATTTTGGGGGTTTTGCTTTTGCATCATTATTCATACTCTTTCCTCCCTCCTATCCTGTTTCCATCTATTCCCACTAGAGTCTTAGTGTTCATTCTTCAAGGTTCGTCTCAAATACTGCTGTCTTAACAAAGAACTTCTTAGCCCCCAATCAGTAGAGGCTCATCTCCTTTGAATCTCCATTATCATTTCTTTCTTCTGATTAGTTTTTATGTGGGTTTTTCCTTTTTCTTTCCCAACTGAATGACAAATTCCTTGATGTCAGAGATCATATCTACTTATCACTCACACCTGTGGCATTTCTGAGCACAGTGTTTGTTCTTAGTCTTAAAGTCGTAAAATAAATGTCTTAAAATTTTCTGATGCCTAGCTTTTATCTAGCCATGTATAATAGCTTTATATTGGGGGAAATAGCACCCCAGTTTAAGAATTTGAAATTTTTATTCTAATAATTGAGTAAGTACATTCTGTCTCTTGTACAAGGATGATAAATTATAACCTCTTTTGCGACAGATAGTATTTATAATACTTTAGTTTGTCTCCTGAAAGTGTGTTTGTGTCTCCTCAAGTGCATTTGGTAAACTTTTAACTTTCTTAGGCTCTAGTAAGTTTAGTTCTTGAGACCGTCTTAACATAAGGATGACAAATCTGCACAACTTGTCAATTAGAACGTATTTTGAAAAGCCGGGTGGGGGAGTATTTTATAGTTTTTGTAATTTTATTATGATCTTCAATTAATTTGGGATATTTTCCCTGATTTTAAATAGACATATTGTGTTAGGCTAGGATATGTACGAAATGGAAAGCACACTCACTTTTATATTTAGTGCTGTGTGATACTGGATGTATTGGTTTTGAAAGAACTCATATCTAAGATTTTGTCAGACACGTTTAAATTTCCATGAGCTACAGTTACCTCTAATTCATTCTTCTTAGTTTGAAGAATGATATAATTTTTGAGAAATGAATTAAATATTTGGGATGTGGTAGGGAGAAGAGAACAAGAGTTTCCAGTTGCATTATAATTTGCTTATTATATAAGTGTGTCTGTATATATAATTTATTCACTACTAAAGATTAGAAATGGCTTATTACAATCAGATTTATGTATAGTGACTACATTGGAATAAATAAAAGATATAGAGCACGAATACCAGTATTTGGTAATTGTGTCATTCTCTGCTTGGTTTAGGTTTAAAGTACATTTTTCTTAGTTTTTTTTTTTTTTTTTTTTTTTTTTTTTAAACAGATGAGTAAGAACAAGGCTATTTTCCCAAACTGCTTTACTAGTAGAATGAAGAAGAGGGAAATGTGACTGTTTCTGTGTATATTAGGTTAAGATAATTTTCAGACTAAAATGGATTATACAGTAATAAATTATTGGACATGCAACTATTGTAATTGATCTTTCTGAGGAGACTTTTTTCTGGGTTGATGAGGGTTTTTTTGGTTTTGTGTGTGTGTTTTGGTGCTAAGAAAAAAACACATAACATAAATTTACCCTCCTAGCAATTATTAAGTGTACATTATTGTATTAACTATATGCACCCTGTTGTACAAGAGGCCTCTAGAGCTTTTTCCTCTTGCATGGTGGAAACTCTGTACCCATTGAATAACTTGCCATTTCCCCCTGACCCCCAACCCCTGGGAACCACCTTCCACTTTTTGTTTCTATGACTTTGACTATTTTAGATGCCTACCATAAGTGGAATCATGAAGTATTTGTGTCTTTGTGATTGGCTTATTTTACTTAGCATAATTGGACTCAAGGTTCATCCCTGTTGTCGTGCATGTCAGGATTTTTTTTTCTTTTTAAAGGCTAAATAGGGGCGCCTGGGTGGCTCAGTTGGTTAAGCGTCTGCCTTCGACTCAGGTCATGGTCCCAGGGTCCTGGGATCGAGCCCCACATCAGGATCAGGCTCTCTGCTCGGTGGGAAGCCTGCTTCTCCCTCTCCCACTCCCCCTGCTTGTGTTCCCTCTCTCGCTGTGTCTTTCTCTGTCAAATAAATAAATAAAATCTTTAAAAATAAATAAATAAATAAATAAATAAAAGCTAAATAATATTCCATTATATGTATATACCAAATTTTCTTTTTCCATTCATCCATCAGTGGACATTAAAGTTGTTTTCACATCTTGTTATTGTGAACAATGTCTCAATGAATGTGTGTATGCAAATATCTCTTCAAGACTTTGTTTTCGATGCTTTTGGCTAAATATCCAGAAGTGGGATTGCTGTGTCATATGGTAGTTCTGTTTTTAATTGTTTGAGGAGCCTTCATACTCCATCATATGTTTTCCATAGCATTTGCACCATTTTGCAATCCCACCAACAGTGCACAAGGGTTCCGGTTTTTCCATATCCTTGCCAACACTTGTTATTTTCTGTTTTTTTGATAGTGGCCATCCTAACAGGTGTGTGGGGATAATACCCCATTGTGGTTTTCATTTACATTTTCCTAATGATTAATTATGTTGAGTATCTTTTCCAAAGAAATATTTTGAAAACAATAAGTAACTAATACTATATTGAAGCATTGAATGCCCTCTGTGGTCAAATATCTTAGTATCATATATTGCCGAATATTGAGGGCACCAAACATGACCTTAAGCTAAGAAGAGAGGAGGAGGTTCTGAGGTGCAGGAAGACTCCTTGAGGCAAATCTGAGGTCAGTAGGAAAATGAGAGAAAATCCCAATGACGTTAACATTTCTCTTTTAGATATTCTTCCTCATTTCAGCCATTTCTTATGTTCTCCTAAACAATGTTTCTCTCCCTGAAGCCTTTTACTACATTAGACTTCTTTATGTAGGTTACAGGGAAGGAAGGAGTACAACCTTCATAGATCATACTGTTTATATATAGTTTGGGGGTGGGCAAATAGAGGCACTCATGTATGTCACTTCCCAATTCCCTTATTACTGTTGTTCAGTCTGAGATACTTTATTTCATTTCTACTTAGAAAATGTTAGCTTTTTGCTAATTACTGGGTCATTTACCTGTGGTCATAAGTGCAATAGTCTATTTTTTTTTTTTTATCTTCTCTCATCTTTTCTGTTACCCTCAATATTTTTAAGGTAATAATTCTAGGAAAACAATGATCATGTTTTTCATCTCAGCTTTGTTGGTAAGAAATGGAGACCTTTGCAAGTTTATGCTTTGCTATCAGCACAAAGTCCAGTAAAAATTGGCCTCCTGCAGTTTTGAACGTTAGATTGTTAGTCCGGTTATTACTCTAGACTTGGTCTTATCAGCATATCAGATCTCAAATCCTGGTTTGTTTTCTAAGAATGCAACAGTGAAGGATAATTCACAGAATATAAGCATTGCAGATCTGTTTATAATACTTACTAAAGATTGGAGGGACACCTCGGTGGCTCAGTCAGTTAAGCGACTGTCTCTTGATCTCAGCTCAGGTCTTGATCTCAGGGTTGTGAATTCAAGCCACGCATTGGGGAAAAAAAAAAAAAGAGTGGATACCAATTAACTTTAACCTGAGAATTTATTTTAATTTGACCTTTTTTTTTGTGGTAAAATATATATAACCTAAAATGTATCATTTTTAAGTGTTTAGTTGAGTGACATTAAGTATACCTTCACATTATTGTGCAACTATCACCAGTGTCCACTTCCAGAACTCTGTAATCATCCCAAACAAGTTCTCTGTTAGATAAGAAGTACTCACCCCTCCTCTCACCTGCCCCAGAGACCACTATTCTACTTCCTGTCTCTGAATTAGGCTATTCTAGGCACCTCATATACACGGAATCATGTAGTGTTTATTTTTTGTGATTGGCTTATTTCACTTAGCATCATGTTCTCGAGGTTCATCCATGTTCATGTAGATACATATATATTTATATCAGCATTTCCTTCCTTTTTAAGGCTGAATAGTATTCCACTGCATATATATATATATATATATATATACACACCATATTTTGTTTATCCATTTATCCATTGATGGATATCTGGATTGTTTCTACCTTTTCACTGTTGTAAATCATGCTGTTATGAACATTGGTGTACAAATACCTGTTTAAATCCATTTCTGCTTTTATTTTGGGGGAATGTATACACAGAAGTGGTTTTGCTGGATCATGTAATTCTGTGTTTAATTTTTTGAGGAATCATTATTCTATTTTCTATGGTGGCTATAATTTGACGTTTTAAAATAGTTTGCTAAAGTTTAGATTGAAAATTTACCAAGGGCCAAAGTACCCCATTCTCTTACTTAGAAATCTTAAAGTATTATTTTGTCTCCTAAGTGGACTCTATATACCTCCCCCTTTTCTGTTTATCAAGGAACAGTTCAAAGGCCAGTGGTTGTCATTACCACCATAGGCATAAGATAGAGCAGTGAGGTGAAAATTACCCTCCCAGCTCCCAGTTGTGAAACTTGGTTAGAGGTGGTCAAAAAACAAACAAACAAAAAAAACCCCATAGTTTTGGGAGTCAGAAAATACTTGGTGAGTAGCCTTCTTTTTTACTGGGTTGCAGAATACAGCAACGCATTAGGTGACATGGCTACTGCCATCATGGACCTTGGAATCTAGTAATAGGAAGGATGGGCCAGCCATGGATATAAGTATGTAGCAGTGCAAAACATATCTCTAATGTAAGGCCAGTGTGCTCTGGGAAGTATATATTCCTGCCTGGGGTTCATGGAAGGTCCTCACTGACGTTTCAACTCTGGGCCAGGGCCCATAACATTGAGTTCTTAAAATGTTTATGTACTAACAGTGATAAATGCATACAATTTATAAACAAATGCATATTTTGTATTCATTGTACATACCTATTAAAAATACTGATAGAGGGTGCCTGGGTGGCTCAGTTGTTAAGCGTCTGCCTTCGGCTCAGGTCATGATCCCAGGGTCCTGGGATCGAGTCCCACATCGGGCTCTCTGCTCGGCGGGAAGCCTGCTCTCCCTCTCCCACTCCCGCTGCTTGTGTTCCTGCTCTCGCTATCTCTGTCTCTGTCAAATAAATAAATAAAATCTTTAAAAAAAAAAAAATACTGATAGAATGAGTTATCAGAGAAGTTTATTCTAGCGAATCCTTACCTAGTTGGCTTTCAGTGGATGCAATTAGCCTTACAGCTAACAGAGGAGTGAATAGAGAGACATCAGGATGTGGCCTAGGACTCAGAAAGGTCTAAGGCTCCAAAGCCTTTTGATGATGGTTTCCTTCTCCACACTACACTGTTCCAGCTTTCTTTGTCCCTTATTGCTAAGTTTCTTATAAATGAAGTAAGTTACCCATTTATACTGTATGGTCACTGAAATCTGGCCTGTTCTCATCAAACAGTGCACCCTGGAATACCAGCAGTGACTTCCTGTTCACCACATCGGCAGGCCTCCTCCTCCTCCCTAACCTGCTTAGCTTCTCTGGTACCTCTGTGTCTGTTAATCATCCTTCCTCAAAACACTTCTACTTTGGATGCATACTCTATCCATACCCGGTCACTCTCTTCTCTTCCTTATCTAACCCTGGGCCATCTTTTGTCCCCAACTAAAATCCCTTCTTTAATCAGTTTTAGCTCTTTCTAACTTTGTTTGCTACCAACATTCATTTCCTAAAAATACATAGATATGTAACCACTGTTCTCAGAACTTTGTGTCTCCCCTATAGAGATGAAAGTAAAATGTCCTCACCTGGCATTTAAGGTACCATCTGTCCAAACATTCTTCTAGGCAGAGCCTGAAGCCTTAGTTACTCTTTAACCTGTAACCGCACAGCTTGTGCGCCATTGTTAGATAAAATAGATATGTCATTTTGGCTTGTCGTATAGTAGTTCAAGCTTTTAAAAAAAAACTCCCTGCTACCATTTAAATTCTTTGATGGAAGAACCATAGCTTATTCATTTTTATATCCTTTCCCTAATGCCTTGCACATAAGAGCTACTTAATAAGTTTATGTAAATAATGGATAAAATTAGGGTTTAGAGGAAATGTGAAAGCAACAAAAAATTCAGTGTTTTCTTCAGCTACTTCAAGAAGGTATGATAAAATGATGGGGGGTGTGATGAACTATAGAAGGCATTTAAGGACCATCATTAACTACTGTGTGAGTTTGAAATAGCAGCATGTAAAATAAATTTCAACGGTATAGTCTGGAAATGACCAGGGTCCATGTCATAATTATTTTGAAACATGATTTCTCATTAATTCATACTTATATTCAGGATGCATTTACCAGATGCCCTCCATGTGCCACATACTGTGTGTGCATCAGAGATACAAAGAGAAGCCAATCACTGTCCCTACCATCCAGGGGCTCATTAATAAAGAAGTCATTAAAGCCTTTTTAGAATAGCTTATCCTCAGCATATGTACAGCTTTCTCCGTGATTTGAGAACGCACCCGAGAGGGAGGCCTGTGGTTGTTCAGCTTGGCCTGTGCGTACATTTAATAAGTGATAAAACTGGTATTTGGATCTAAGAAAAAGAAGAAATACAGCAAGTCAGAAAGTGCTATCTATGATAGATGGATGTAGATGTATAAGTATAACTAGATGGAGATAGAAGGAGACTGTGATAACAGAAGAGGTAGGAAATACAATTCTTTGACCTCCAAGAATATATTGAAGCTTACCGTGTGGGTAATGCTTGGATAATATCTGATGTCAAGAATCGGGATTCCTTATATCCAAGGCTACTGTTTTGTTTTTTTTCTTTAGCGATATTTTTTAAATGCCATATAAATATATCTGTACATACTGTTTTCAGCTACCTTCTCATCCCTTCTGGAAGCCTGCTGTGTTCTATACTCTGTCCATGGGTTACTACTGATGGCCAGACTCAGACTCTTTCAGGGAATCTTGATACTATTGTCCGTGTTTCATAGATAAGGAAACTGACACGCAGAAACAGTAGTCAGGTTGAGGCCTTAAATCTAGTAAAGGACAAACAAGAATTCCAACCACGGTCTGTTGGTAATTCCAAAGCCTATGATCTTTCTACTGTGTTCCATTACCTGCCTCTGAGAATGGTGGTCGTGTCTTCAACTTTGCCTTTGTTTATTATGAGAGAAAATGTTGATCTACAGAGAAATTCCACAAGAAACATACTCAAAACCAAAAGAAAGATTTACAGTAGTTATTGCTGTGTCATTAGGGACAGTTTTAACACATCTTATCATAGAAGAGATTGTGATGATTTGGGGTTCGATGTGATTTTGTTAAATACCTTAAATCTTAGGGAGGCTGCAGTTAAGGGCTGTGAAGCATTGTGGCCTGAGGAGCCGGGAGAGCAAACAGCGCCTCAGGATTCTGACTGCCTCTAACCTGCTTCCTTCCTATGCAGTTTTAATTAGGCCGCTTTGATTACTGATGGAGAGCTCCCATACTGTCTTTTTTTATTGTCTTTTTCTAGTTATCTCAGTATCAAAGAGTGAAAAGGAAAAGATGCTAAGGTGTTGCTAATCAGTGAAAAGAATTTCTCATAGACAGGAAAACTGTTGCTCTGTATTCAGGGCATTCACATTTCTCCGAGAGCCAGATGCTGACATGAAAAATAAGGGAAATAAGTTAGGCATTTACACTGTATACTTTCAGAGACAGAATTACCACCAAGCTAATGAAGGTTAAGATGCAGGACCTCTTACTTGTGCTGGCCCCTGTGAGTGCTGGGGGTTATAGGGTGTGTGGAGATGGGGAAGCCACACTTCCATTGGGAAGCACTTCTTCGTAAGCATTTCCTGTAATTACCTAAAGAGCTCTCAGAGGAAGAAATTGGATTTTTTTTTTTTAAAGCCCCGGTGTTTTTTGCTACTGTTTCTTTTCTATAAATAAGAATGAGAATTACACTTAATTTTGTGTTCTTGGAGAGAGTCCCCTTGCATTGTATAAGCTTCAGGCCCCACAAGACATAGATCCATCCCTGTGTACTAGCAAATATATACTAGGTCAAAAGCAAAAGGGTCCGCTTCCGCAGGGAAAACAAGAGAGCTGACATGTCTGCAGTGCTCACTTTGGGCCACGCACCGCTGTTGACATCCATTGTCCCATTTCACCCATGCAGTAGCCCTGGAGGGTAGCTTCAGTTCTCAACTCCCATTTTACAGACAAGGAACCTAGGGTTTAAGTCACTAGTCTAGAGTCACACAGCTAGAAGCTGGTGGAACTGGAACTCAAATCCAGATCTCTGCCTTGCTCCAAGTAAACTGGAAAGATAACCAAACATGTCACCCGCCTATTTACTCTTGCTTTTGTCTGGTGTTTGGAAGAAGTTGTTATGAGTGAATTGGGTAAGCATGGTATTGGCTGGATTTCAGATCTACTGAGACACTGGTTTAGTTACTGGGAAGAATATTTTTTGCAGATCCTTATTTCAGATGATGATGTACACTTTTAAGGCAGCTTAGCTTTTCCTGTCAGGAAAAAAATGATGATAAAAGATCCCAAGAAAATAGAAGGTTGCTATCCAGGCCAAAAAAGACTTCTTGGTATTTAGCCAGAAAATTGGATACCAAGCTTGTTTTAGAACATTCATTTTGTACCCTGATGTGAATAGATGAGGAATTATTCTGTCAGAGTGAACGTCTCATCATTTTATCTGTCCATCTTTTTGTGCAATGTAACCTCTAGGTAAACAACAGTTCTGGCCTGGTTTAGGTGTTCTCTCCCATTTCAGGAAATATATGGGGAGCAAAACAGACTTTACCCACTTTAATCGCTGTGAGCACACACATCATCGACCAGAAGTAAAGGAAAGGAACGGAATCTGAGATCCCTGTTTCACACAAGAGTACTTAGCTGTACACAAGACTATGTTTTGTGTGTTTTAACTTGGGTGCTGAAAAGGAAGTGTGTAAAATGCAGACTTCCATCTGTAAAATGGATTTATTAGATTTCAGATATTTAAACTGAAAATTTTAGATAACCATAGCTATCCATAACAAAAGGGTACTTTTGCCTTATGTTTCTCATTTCTGTCATTTTGAACAGAAGAAAGCCCCAGTTCAACATGGTCACAGACCAAAAATACATTGATTTTACCTAGGAGAGAAAAATTGTTCATTGAAATGGACTAGGATTCTGCTTTTACAGTGTTAGAACCTTGATCACCTATAACAGATTTAGAGTCCTTTTGGGCCCATCAATTTTAGAAATAAGACATTTTGTCTTGTAGAAGAAAAGTGAAATAAATAATGCCAGTATTTGGCTTGGTGCTGCTTCCCATATGTTCATTACTGAGACGCCTTTTCAATCTCCTTAGGGCCAGATACTGAACATTATAGAATTCCTGGGCCCTTTTGGGGAGTCTGTGTCTTCCGTTTCTTTAGACCTTAAGTGCTTGAAGAATTCACTTTTTTTCCTACTTCCGTGCTTTCTTTTTAAAATTTTATTTTATTTGTTTCATCATGTACTCTTTAATTCTTTTTTAAATTATCATTTATTTATTTGACAGAGTGAGAGCACAAGCAGGGGGAGTGGGTGAGGGAGAAGCAGGCCCCCCGCCGAGCAGGGAACCCGATGCGGGACTTGATCCCAGGACTCTGGGATCATGACCCGAGCTGAAGGCAGCTGCCTAACTGACTGAGCCACCCGGGCACCCCTCATCATGTACTCTTTAATCTCCATCACCTATTTCACCCATTCCCCCACCCAGCTTCCCCTCTGGTAACCATCAGGTGGTTCTCTATAGTTAAGAGTCTGTTTCTTGGTTTGTCTCTCTTTTTTTTTCCCTTTACTCATTTGCTTTGTTTCTTAAATTCCACATATGAGTGAAATCATATGGTATTTGTCTCACTGACTGATTTATTTCACTTAGCATTATACTCTCTAGTTCTATTCATGTTGTTGCAAACAGCAAGATTTTATTCTTTTTCATGGCTAATATTGCACTGTATATATATATAACACATCTTCTTTATCCATTCATCAACCAGTGGATACTTGGGCTGTTTCCATAATTTGGCCACTGTAGATAATGCTGCTATAAACATAGGGGTGCATGTGTCCCTCTGAATTAGTATTTTTTATTCTTTGGGCAAATACCTAGTAGTGCGATTGCTAGATAGGGTAGTTCTATTTTTAACTTTTTGAGGAACCTGCATACTGTTTTCCACAGTGGCTGCACTGGTTTATATTCCCACCAACAGTGCAAGAAGGTTCCCATTTCTCCACATCCTCACCAACATGTGTTGTTGCTTTTATCCATTCTGACAGGTATGAAGTGGTATCTCATTGGTTTTGATTTGTATTTCCCTGATGATGAGTGATGTTGAGCAACTTTTCATGTGTCTGTTGGCCATCTGGATGTCTTCTTTGGAGAAATGTCTGTTCATGACTTCTGCCCATTTTTTAATTGGATTATTTGTATTTGGGTATTGAGTTAAATCAGTTCTTTATATATTTTGGTTACCAACCCTTTGTCAGATCTGTCATTTGCAAATATTTTCTCCCATTCAGTGGGTTGCCTTTTAGTTTTGTTGATTGTTTCCTTCACTATGCAGAAGCTTTTTATTTTGATGAAGTCCCGGTAGTTTATTTTGCTTTTATTTCCCTTGTCTTGTGAGGAATACGTAGAAAAATGTCAGAGAGATTATAGCCGATGTCAGAGAGATTACTGCCTGGGCTCTCTTCTAGGATTTTTATGGTATCAAGTCTCACATTTAGGTCTTTAATCCACTGTGAGTTTATTTCTGTGTTGTATGGTATAAGAAAGTGGTCCAGTTTCATTCTTTTGCATGTGGCTGTCCAGTTTTCCCGACACCATTTGTTGAAAAGACCTACCGCCATGCTTTCTTAAGAAATACAGAGTCTTGGGGTGCCCGGGTGGCTCATTTAAGCATCTCTGACTCCTGATTTCGGCTCACAATCTCAGGGTCGTGAGATTGAGCCCTGCATCAGGCTCCTTGCTGGGCATGGAGCCTGCTTAAGATTCTCTGTCCCTCGGGGCGCCTGGGTGGCTCAGTCACTAAGCGTCTGCCTTCGGCTCAGGTCATGATCCCAGGGTCCTGGGATCGAGCCCCGCATTGGGCTCCCTGCTCAGCGGGAAGCCTGCTTCTCCCTCTCCCATTCCCCCTGCTTGTGTTCCCTCTCTCACTGTCTCTCTTGCTGTCAAATAAATAAGATAAAATCTTTAAAAAAAAAAAAAAAGATTCTCTCTCCCTCTCTGTCCATCCTCCTCCCCACCCGCCTCCCTGCTCGCTGCTCTCTTTCTCCCTCCCTTAAAAAAAAAAAAAGAAAGAAAAGAAACACAGTCTTCAACTTTAAAAACCATTTTTCCCCTAAGATTTATATGTAAGTTAATTGTTTGGAATGGAGGATATTTTCCATCAAAACAATGCAATTTCGGTGATTAGATTCCTGGACCAGTTCCATAAAGCCTATTGTAACCAATAATGTTTCTAATTACAGTACTTCTTAATATATGAGGTATGTACAGCTGTGTTTCCAATATATAGAGATGGTATAGAGATAAGATACAAATTCTTTTAGAAGCATTACTAAATTTATTGTAACTTTTTCTTTCTGTTATATATCATTTCAAATATAGGTACTGAGGGGCTCCATGGACATTATTGATATTTAAAAGAGCCCTCTTACTCCAAAAGGTGGGACCACTAACCTGATGTTTATTACAGGGTAACAGGTACTATAGAAGCTGATCAGTCAGTACATCCTTATGGGGAAATCTCTTCTGGATTTTCAGAGATGCCTGGAGCATGGTTTCTTTTTCCTTCCATTCTGCCCTCGGAGGCTGTTCTGGACTCCTCCCCTTCCAGGCTTCTAGTTACTAGGTAACAGCAGACACCAGTCAAGACCCTTAGGACAGGAGCAGAGTTCCAGCAGGGCAGGTCCATGGGTAATGAGGAAGTCCAGGCATGGGCGCTTGAGCGTGTGGAAGCCAGGAGTCCCTGGGGTCTCAGGCTGGTAGAGTAAAAACCTTCATAGACTCAGGGCCCAGGCTGTCTTCCTTCTTTGGGGTTCACCTGCTTCCCCTTCCACTGTGTTCCTCTACCACTCCCTTTATTTCTGCTGGGAGTTTTCTTCTCCCCTGGTTGACTGCAACACAACATTCAAGTTTTTATGTGCAGTTCTTGTTTCTGAAGCAAATGTTCAATTCTGGAATTGTTTAGCTAGTGAAACAAAGTAAAAATAACAAAGGGAAAGTCACAAACCTTCAGGAAGTCTTTAAAACTCCTCATAAATCATGTTCCAGATGTTCTTTGAAATATAAATGAGGCTCTGTTTCAATCTTTGTATCTCAGTTTCATCTTCAGTCTTTAGAAACCCCTAAATTTATCTCTTTTGATCCCACAGGAAGCGCCCCCTTACTTCTATACATATCCCCCTTGTATCTGTCTTTTTCCCTCTTTCTCTCTCTTTAGTTCTATTGAGTCGAAGACCACATATATAAATAGTGCGTCTTAGGTTTTATGAAGAACTAAAGAATGGCTCAGCTGTATTTTCAAGGAAATCTTCAAGGTGGGGCTGCTGAGAAGTAGAGGGGAAGCCCTCTGTGCCGTTGGAGAAGTGGGTAGGAATCTCTTCTTTCTCTCTTGACTGGCCTTATTTCAGTACTGAGGTGAATACACATTACCTCACTGACCAGGTGGACATTTGAGTTCTTGGTCCCTACTTACTGGCTTCAAAGCAATAGCAATTTTATCTTTGATATCCATCTTCTCAATACAGTAGAAGTAAGTATATTTAAGAATATACTTACTGACTATCCTTTGCCTACAGAACACAATAAAGCTATTTTCATATTTAAAACACACACACATGAATTAAGATAACAATTTAATTTTGCCCAAATTGACCCTTGGGGGAGGGGGAAATGGTCCTCATGACCCTGAAAGATTATAGATCCAATGTCAGGAGTTGTAAAGACCTGCAATATTAAATATTCTCATGTGAAGTCATAGGTGCTGTGTTTCTCAGTTTTTCTATTAGGTCCGTGCCTTAGCTCCCTTACCAAGGTGTCCTCCCAAAGTAAACCTTGTCTTTCAGAAACATCTCACCCCTCCCCAGTTTTTCTCTTTCATAAAACAGTCACTTTGAATATTCGTCTCCTCCCAACTTTCTTTGACTCCCCTTATAGGAAGTTGATTGTGATAATTTCCCTGTATTCCTTCTATATACCAATATTAGGGGCCCTTATGTTCTCACCACGCACTATATGAAATACTCTTCCTTTGGAATTGAGGTTTTAAAATCAAGCTCCTGATTTTCGTATTAAGTGAAAGAAAAGATCTAGACACTTGTGTGTTTTAGCTCCACTCCTGACTCAGTGACTCATCCTTTTCTTAGAAAGGACGCATACACAGCCAATCTGGTAGGCACCTTTGTAGTGAAGTGATGACAGGTTTTTCTCTTTAAAGTTCACCAATGGGTTTAACTTTGAAAAATTGACAAATTATTTTTATGCCTGTGGAGTTTGCTCTCAGCCTGAATTTTTGAGACCTATAAGTCTAATTTCCTTGGCAATTGGGTTTATCCTGAGAGGATAATACAAAAGATCATTAACCTTCCCATTTTTATTTTCCAAAATTCTTTTGAGCTGCTACACTTCAGAGAACTAATTAGGCCCTGTTAGCATCCTGAGGTGTATGCATTGTTCCTGGTGTGTTGAAGGAAGTTTATTTTGAGTTAAGTAATCAGCTCTTGCCATGTTCAGTCTCTGATGAAAGCATTCTCAGTGAAATCTTAGATAATTAGAGTCTCTCTTCATTCAGCATCTGAATCAATGCGGTTTCCTGAACTTAGCTGAGTCTTCCATAAATAAATAAAAAACCTCCTAATGCTTACAAATTTATAAATTTCATTTTTCTTTTATTGCATAAATCCACAACACTTTACAAAGAAAATGTACCAACTCCATTTCGGGACTTGGCTTAATCATTGCAGTGTGCCTTAAACACACAGGAGGGTAATGCTTGTCTGTTTTATCTTTGCATCCTCACCATCTAATACTGTGTTTATGTTTCCTTTAAAAACATAAAATACTACCACAGTGCCTGGGTGGCTCAGTTGGTTAAGTGTCTGACTCTTGATTTCAGTTCAGGTCGTGATCTCAGGGTCGGGAGATCGAGCCCCGAGTTGGGCTCCACAGAACTCAGTGGGAAGCCTGCTCAAATAAATAAATAAATCTTAAAAAAAAAAAAAAAAAAGGCAAAAAAAAACACCCCATAAAATACTACCTTTTTGAAAACAAAATTACAAATAAAAAATAGAAAATGAAATCACTTGTTCCATCTGTATGCTTGGAGTTGATTTTGTACAGAGTGGTTTTTGTATTAAGTGAAAGAAAACTAGACCACTTGAGGGACTCTTTCCATCGCCTTCTCCAGAGTGTGGATCAGTTCAGCTCACTTTTATTGAGTGTATCTACATAGGTCAGCAGTTGGAGTGGAGGATGGTGATGCAGAGATGAAAAATACAGTTTCTGGCAGAAGGACTCAACAGTATGAGGGGGTCCAGACCAAATCAGATGATTTCTGTATGATGGCAGTGTTATGGAGAAACAGAGGGTAAGAAAAAAATTGGATCCTCTGAGATTCCAGGAAGGTTGCCTGAAGGAAATGATAACAGGTACCAAAAAGGCCCCACTCACAATCCAATAAAGATAGTGGCACCAAAGAACCCAGTGATACCAGCTCAGCATGGGCCTTTTCTGCTTGGGCTTGTCCAGAGGAACAAGAAACAAGTGTCTGCCATCTAGGAGACAAATGCTAGTTGGCAGGGGAGGGGGAGAGCAGCATTATTTTAATATTTTTTTTTAATTTACATTTGGTAAAAAAATAAATTTACATTTGGTAAAATACTCAGGTTTTATCCCAATGAGAGTTGAAAGTTATGTTTTCGGTGTTAGTGATAACTGAAGAAATTTTACTACTATTAATACTGACTTTGATTTTTAAAAATTAAATTTATTGGGAGAAAAAAAACTATAGAAATGATACTAAATTTAATTTATTAATAGCAGTGTCTCAAGATAACTTCTGTAAAAGATACTCTTATAAGTTTCTGATTCAATTTCTGTTTTACCACAATGGGATGTAATTTCTTGTAGTAGAAACTTGTCTAGTTCTATTTTTTCATTTTGACTTCACCTTATGAAGTGCGTCCATTCCACTTTTTAAACATGATTTCACATTTTCCTTTGTTGTACCATTATTTATGTTAAATTATTTAGTTTTTATTTGTAATTTGTGGACAAGTTTATTGGATTCTCGTCATTGTGAGACTGCTTGTAATTATAAATGCAGAATATTATTACTTAGCGCCCTTCTTCTGTGGAGCTCAGAGTGCTTCACATGCATTATCTTATTAAGCTTCATAACATCCCTGTGAGGCAGGGGCATTTTGCAAGCGATTATAGATTGCTTTGCTGAATCAGCACAGCCTTACAGCATTATGATAAGCTTGGAAAAGATTGAGGTCATGTACTAACTTGCTCTCAGGGAACCCTATATGCAGCCAAATATTTTCCTTGGCAGTACAGAGCTAACAACTGCCACCATTCTAGTCTCTGGGAAGCCTGATGTCCATTGATACAATAAAAAATAAGCAGTACATTTTGAAGAAGCAAATCTAAGACCGTAGATTTGAGAGGCAGCTGAATTACTTATGGCGAGAGTACAGCATCATCTTCCTGTCCAGGCTCTACGTCTACAGAGGAAAGTCTACTTTTGCTGTGGCTCCCAAAACTGCACCTGCCCAGTTGTCATGTCTGTCACCTTCAGCCACTTCATCTGCTTCATGATAAGCCATCACCTGGCAGGCAGGATTTCCAAAAACAGGTTTCTAGAATTCAACCTGTCCATCTGTGTTGGAGCTAAACCTATTCCAAAATGCTATTGGGTAGAACTTTTCTGAAGTCTTGATGACAGCATCATACAAAATCATCTAGCATTTGGAAACTTAAGGAGGATAATTAAAATTGAAAATAATAAATTTTATGAAGATTTTATGTCATTATTTGAAGGGTTGTAGAATGGTGGGGAAACTTATCTCATGGTGAATATATGTAAAACAAAACTGTACTCTTAAGCTAATTTAAACCAGTTAACTTGATAGGAAGTAACTTAATCACTATTATGTCTTTTTTCATACATAATTAGATAGTTAATTTTATATATTCTGTGGTCTATATGGAGGATCAAAATTAACCCCCTGAGGATTTTTCTTTTTGATTTATCCATTGGGTAGCCATGGCACTCATTTGTAAGTCTCTCAGTTGTGGCTTCAACTTTTCCATAACTTTTATTGGAGAAAAAATTGTCAGACTTTTTTTTTAAGATTTTATTTATTTGACAGAGAGAGTGTACACAGCAAGAGAGGGAACACAAGCAGGGGGAGAGGGAGAAGCAGGCTTCCCGCTGAGCAGGGAGCCCGATGCGGGGCTCGATCCCAGAACCCTGGGATCATGACCTGAGCCGAAGGCGGTCACTTAACAACTGAGCCACCCGGGAGCCCCTGTCAGACTTTAAATAAGATAATTTCTTGCAAATGGATTTGACTGCTTAAATAGTCTTTGTATCTGAAAGAGCACTTAACAGATACAAAATGCAAGAGAATTACAGAATTGCTGAAGAGGTATCCTATTTTCCCCCTTAACTTAAAAAATTTGCTGGAGAATATAGGACGATACATAAAGAAAAGAAAGGATGCCCTTGTAGACAAGGTAGTTAGGACACCAAGTTTAGGGGTCTTTGTAAATGTCAGCATTTTTTGATTTCACTTTAACTTCCTCATACAAATTGTGATCAACTTTTGTCCATACTTTTGCTGGGCTTTGAAACATACAGGTGTCATGGTTTCTAAGGCCCTCATGTTGGCTCCTACTGCCTGGTGAGGCATGTCAGTGTCTGAGTGAAGTTGATCCCTGTTTTCTTTTTTTTTTTAAGATTTTATTTATTTATTTGAGAGAGAGAGAGAGTGAGCACGAGAGGGGGGAGCGGGAGAGGGAGAAGCAGACTCCCCGCTGAGCAGGGAGCCCGATGCGGGACTCGATCCAGGGACTCCAGGATCATGACCTGAGCTGAAGGCAGTCGCCCAACCAACTGAGCCACCCAGGCGCCCGATCCCTGTTTTCTTTTTAATTGCCTTCTGCTTTAAATAGTTGTGGAAGGTGGATGATTCACTGCCACTCCTGCTTAAACTGGAGAGTTTTCATGCCATAGAGTATCTAAAGGGTCATTTTAAAGATGTGTTTAAATCTACTCCTGTTGTCATTATGAAACACAGTATTGGGTGGATATTTGACAGGAACTCTTTTTCTAGAATGTCTTTTGAACTTAGGATACTGTGATAATGATAATGAAACTTCATATTTTAGGAATTAGGAAGATCTACTCTGGAATTATTTCCTAAATGCTTCCCAGTCCTTTTTTTTTTTTTTTCTTTTCACCTAATCTGTTACTCTAAATACAGTGATCCTTCTCCACAATCAGAGTTTGGGTGCATGTATTGAAAATGTACAAATACAAATCAGGTTTCTCTTTGTTGTGTAGGCAAACCTGGCTTTAAAAAATTCTGAAGCAACATATATTTGGCCTTCAAAACAAGTCAGACCCTTTATTTTACCAGGCTTTACTTCACATTTGGTCTGGACAGATCAAGTGCCGTCCTAAGGTGACAGCTCTAGCCTGTGAGGCCCTGATGCTGAGGCCCTGATGACCTTAGCACAGAGGATGAATCGTTCCTAACAGCTCTGCCCCTCTCTGCACCCTCGTGTACATGGTCAGCCCAGATGGCCACACCACCTTGGTGTATTGCCCAAGTCCATTGGACCAGGGCCAGTTTGAGATTTGTTGCGAGCAAAGGGATGCTCACACTTTTCTATGTTAAAATGGGAGTTCAAACCAAGACTGTTTCAAGCATTTGAATATAATAGATTAATGTTCTGTTTCTGTATGATATAAAAATGATTCTTTGTGTAGTTTCTTCCACAAAAGTCTTGTTTTGGAGAACATAGATCTTCTGACAAGTTCTTCTTAGATCCACGATTGCACACTTTTCACTTTTACTCCTTCCTTTCTGCCTGAAGCCCTGGAGAATAAACTTGGTTACTTTCCCAAGCTGGCTTTCTCTGGAATGAGTATATAAAATTTTTTCAGGTTTTGTATTTGTGTCGTATTTTTTTTAATTGTTAGGTAGCTTCACTTCCATGCACAGGTCCTAATAAGTTAAAAAAAAAGAAGAAGAAACCTAAAGCAAAAACAATCTTTTTGAACCAGGAAGAGCATAAGCAAACACATAGAGAACGATTATCGAAACAACCAGTGATGATGGTTTCCGGTTCACAAGAAGTGATAAACTTTGCCTGTGATGATTGTTCAAAATGCCTAAAATGCTTGAGACGAGATCTACTGTCTTCATTGTCTCTTCTTTTCTTCCCTAAACATTCACATAGGAATTACCTTGTGTTTGTTTATGTCTTAGTAATTAACCTGGAGAGTTGATCTGGAAGGAACCTCCTTTTTAGCTACTAGAGATTTTCACCCCCAGGAGATTTTGGTGGTCACAGATGGTAAGATTTTCTGGAGCCCGCCTCTCGAGTTGGGCCCTCACGTGCCTCCATGTGCCTCGTGACCCTGGGGGTGGGCACTGTGTGCGCTGGCCCTCTCCAGTCCCCGTCCACAGGGAGCTCTTGCCATGAACCCTGCATGCACTTTATAATTCTCGTGAATCCTGATGGCTAGATCCCTTGATAGCATGTCCTCCCCTCAGCTCTATCTCCCCCCTGCCTTCTGTGGTTGGCCAGAGCCACGGTACTACATATATTTATGCAGAGTTCTCGCATTGTTATCAGTGCTTTGCTTTCTCTACTAGGATGATATGATTTAGCATAATTTAATGTTTTAGGTCTCTAAATTGGATGATTCTATGTTCTATTATCAGCTTCTTGCATTAGGTGCCTTAAATTGGGAACACCTGCTTTTTAAAAAAAAAGCATGCTCTCGAGGACCTCCTATGATCGCTCAAGCAGAGACTGCAAGTGAGGGGATTGGGGATAGATGGTAGTAGGCAAAATGAAACTGGGAATTTTAGCCTCCCTGTGGTATTATTAGAATCACAGTCGGGGGAAAAGAGAAGAATATCTATACAACTAGCTGTCGCAATCTCTCTGGGAGGCCCAGGCATCAGGTCCTGCGTCTGTAGAGAAAAACTGGAAGGAACAAATAGCCAGATGGGAGAAAAACAGAAGAGAAAAGCTAGCAGGTCTTACAAGTGGAACATAAAATAAATCTGAGAGGGGTGCCTGGGTGGCTCAGTTGTTAAGCGTCTGCCTTTGGCTCAAGTCATGATCCCAGGGTCCTGGGATCGAGCCCCACATTGGGCTCCCTACTCAGCGGGAAGCCTGCTTCTCCCTCTCCCGCTCCCCCTGCTTGTGTTCCCTCTCTTGCTGTGTCTCTCTCTGTCAAATAAATAAAATCTTTAAAAAAATAAAATAAAATAAATCCGAGAACAAGATGCGTGTCAGTGAAAGGGAAGGGGGGAGCACAGAGGATGCCTGGGCGTGGAAGAGTGCCCGCAAGGGACAAATGAGGGTCAGGTCCTGGGATGCATTTTAGTCCCTGAAGATCCACCACTGAGGTGAAGCAGAGGCTTGAGACTGAAGGGCTGTGAGCAGTGGGAAGGCAGTGAGGATTCGCGGCAGGGTCAGCAACAAGGGATAATGGGAAGCAGGAACCAATTCGCCTTCCTTTCCTTCATCCCCGCCCTCTCCCTTTCTTTCCTGTGCTTCTCTTGGACATCATTACGGCATTAAGCGTTAATGTTAGCCACCTGGTGAACGAAGTTGATTGAGAAAAGAACCTTATCAGCCTCTCCAGGAATTTCAGTCCTTTTTCTAGACAGCCCTCCTGGCTCAGGCAGTGACCTTACCCTTAGAGGCCAGGGCTTCTCCCAGCCCACTGTGCGGAAGGAACAAGAAACCCGATGAAACATTTTATACAGGGTCCACAGGCAAATGGGTGATTTCTAGGACTCTTCCTAGGTTGGTTTATTTAATTAAGAGCTAACGGTGCCTGGGAAAATCCCAGAGTCTGATTAAAAACTCCCATGATGCCCAAACTACTTCTTTTTTTTTTTAACCAACTGAGCCACCCAGGTGCCCCCTTCTTTTTTTTTTTAATAAAGCAAGTTATAACTTCCTAGATGATAATCTAGAATAATAAAGTTGGCCCGTTTTTGTTTGCCTTCATCTTCTCTCAGGTATAGAAAGAGCCTTGGTGACTTCCCCTCGCAACCATCACCAAATGCTTTCCCCAATGGCTGTAAGAATTCTCTTGATGCCCTTTAGAACATAGGGTCTGACTTTTGTTCTCATCCCTTCTCTACCTGATACATTGACCCCAAAAAGCCGAGTCTTAAAAGAAATCTCCATTATGTCTAGTATACAGTAAGGCTCTTCAGAACAGATCTCTCTAAAAGGCATTTGTGATTTTTAGATCCTGGCTATACTGAATTTCAGCTATAGCTATAGAACTGTTCAGTATGAACACCCATGTTATTGAGCACCCACTAGATGTCAGGCAGTGAGTAAGAAGACCTTTCTCGTAGCCAAGGGGCCAACAGTGCCGTGAAGGGAACAGATATGTAAACAAATCAAGCATTTCAAAGCCCTAGGTCAGTGAATGTAGACTGTTAGGGGAATGGGCACAGGGCATTGCAGAAACACAGGGGAAGGCCCTCGCTTGATTGTAATGAGCTTCTGGAACAGTGACGGGGTCTTAAAAGAGAACGGTTGGAAGGGCACCTGTGCAAACGGAAGTCTGAGAAAATGCTTGAAATCTTGAAACAGTACGATGCATTTGGGGAGATAAATAATAACGGTTGCTGGAGTGTAAGGGAGGAATATTGGGAGATGATGCCAGTAGCTGTGCCAGTAAACAGAATGGTGATTTGGGAGCAAAAATATTTACACTTCGTAGACCAAAGTCTTCTAAAGGATTTTAGAGACAACTCTTTCTGTCCTTTCCATGTTTTAACCTCTTTATCAGAAACTTTATTAAGTGCTCCTATAATGGAATTTGGTTGGCCTTGCTTGAGTTAATGTATGTATTTGAAAGAAAACATTTGTATAGTTTGGTCTTTGGAGAATGCCGCCTTCACTATTCTGCCTAAGTGCTGAGGTTGCACACAGCACAGTTGTATTTAGATTATGTAAAAGAAAGAGATTTTGGACAAATTGTCATATACTCACGTAGCTTAACTACGAAAGACTATCCACGGCCTATTTTACCTAACAGTGCATTCCATGTTGATAGGTAATAGGTGAAGTGGGGACTGAATAGAATTACATATTGGTGATAGCAGATTAATGATGAAGAGAGTTCTTATGAACAAAAGTCTTTTCTAGCCACTTAATACCTAGAGTCCATTCTGGTTACTGTCTTCTCTCTTGAAAAGCATAGTACATTAATTTTCCAAGTAGGGCCTTTACATTTCAAACTTGTGGCATGATTGTCGGTTCTATTTAAGTAGTCGTGCCCGGACCATTGATGAAGACAAAACCAAGCATGTCGCCTTCTCTGAAGCAGAGCATGGATGGAGGGTGGGGGTGGGGGGTGGGGGGCGGGGGGCTGCTGGGTGGAGATAGCCTTGAGATTGGTTAATGTTGCTGTTTCTTCACACTGAAGAGAAACCATGGTATGTTAACAAGAATCTCAATGTCAGAAAGAGGGAGGCAACTTGGGGCTGAGGTCCCTCCCACTACTAAAGAAAGTGCAGCTGCGCGGTTTTAATATGCACGGCAGGAGATTTCACCAGCTTGATGATATATAGTGCATTAATGTTGAAAAGATAAACACATTTGGAGAGCACAGGAAGGGCCTTGTGTTTTTATGTTAGCAGAATGCTTCCTAATGAATAAGAATGTGCTGCTGGCTTCACAGAGCCATATGGCAGCTTTTCTAATTTTAGTTGGTGCAGATGCATAATTCTCTGGTTTTACCTTCTAGAACCTTTGAGATGCTACATAACTTTTCCTGTAATATTTAATCTGTAGTGCTTGGCCAGAAATTGCCTGTCATTGTTTCAGTGACTTGGCCTCACATGTGTCTCGCTGCTGCTAGATTTGACAGTCACTTCACTGAAGTCATCCAGCTCCTGAACACAAGAAAAGATGAAAATTGTGGATCTATTCCCACTAGAGTCTTAAAATTTGTTGTGGAGGTGATTAGACTTGTGTTTGACGTCAGTCTACTGAAAAATTGATAGTTTCTGGGTGAGTGATTTTACTCATTTTGAAGCAGTGGAATTAATTATAAAACCTGCATAAAGTATCAGGTTCCATTTTAGTCAAATATCTAATACTTTAAATAACACTGCTTCAGTAAAAGCAACTATCCTCATGCTTGACCCAACATAAAAATAACTTTTAAACTCCTGTGTGGCTTCACATGTCAGAGGCATCTAAACCTGGGCAGCACTAAAATTTTTCTAAATTTGTGTAGTAAAGACCCTGTGAATTATTTTTTAGCTGACATATTTTTACAGAGGGAATAATTATACTTGTTTGAATTCTGAATTCTTAAAGATGGACTAATTTCCACAAGTTTTCCACAGTCTCTTCAGATGGTTAAAAAAAAGATGAAGAAGAGTATAAACCTCTTCCATAATGGCCGCATCACCCTGTCCTCCTAATGGGCAGACATTAAACAGCATTTCGGGTTCTAAGGCTTCATCAGTGGTGGTTGCCGCCGCTGCTGCTGGACTTAGAACAGTTATGTGGCTGTCCTTGAGCCAGGACCGCCATCCCTGTGAGGAGATAGCACTCTGCTCTGGTAATGGTTTCTGGAAAGAACCTTGGAATGTATATTCTCAGTTTAGTTGCCTAATAAACAAACAGGCAAGACTCCTAACATTATAAGATTAAGCTACCAAAAATCAGTAAGTGATGTTTTAAAAGAACATGTAAAGATCTTTTTTAAAAAATACCACCCCGTGGGCGCCTGGGTGGCTCAGTCGTTAAGCGTCTGCCTTTGGCTCAGGTCATGATCCCAGGGTCCTGGGATTGAGCCCTGCGTCGGGCTTCCTGCTCTGCGGGAAGCCTGCTTCTCCCTCTCCCACTCCCCCTGCTTGTGTTCCCTCTCTCGCTGTCTCTCTGTCAAATAAATAAATAAAATCTTTAAAAAAAAAAAAAAATACCACCCCGTAATTTAAAAACAGCTAGTTGTACTTTTTGTTTGTTTGTTTGTTTGTTTGTTTTTAAGATAAATACATTTTTTTGCTAGGATCATAGCTTCCGTTTTGTTGCTGTTCTCACCAGAAACTTAAATTTTACTTTCAAATTTATGTCTGTAGATGCCAGTGATAAAGAGCAATTTAATCCAGTTGCTTCAAAAAATACCTGTATTTTAAAATCACTTACCTTTCTAGAGATCAAATGCTTCCCTATTCACTTTTCCTTTTGTTCTAAGAAACAATATGAGCAATAATTGTAAAGAAAAGCATATGGAATATAATATTAATGATTTTCTCCCAGTTTGTGGTATGACTCATCTTAACACGGTCCCTGAAGAGACAGGGTTTTGTTCTTTGCTTTGAAACTGGAAATCTAATTAATTGGTATTGGATTTCTGGAGGGCAGGCAAATGGAGGAAGGAACCAGGCGGGATTGCTGTAGAAGCAGCTACCGGGAGAGAAGGGACACTCAGAGAAAGATTACAGAGGCATCCTTGGACAGTCTCTCATCAGGGTTTTGCATTTGGTTTTATGATATTTTTATCTTTGGGGGGGAGTGAGGAAGAAAGGGAGAGAGTTATTATTTTCATTGTTACTCTCTTAGGCCAAATTCTCATCTAAAAAGAATAATTTTAGGGGCGCCTGGGTGGCTCAGTCCTTAGGCGTCTGCCTTCGGCTCAGGTCATGATCCCAGGGTCCTGGGATCGAGCCCCGCATCGGGCTCCCTGCTTGGCAGGAGGCCTGCTTCTCCCTCTCACACTCCCCCTGCTTATGTTCCCTCTCTCGCTGTGTCTCTCTCTGTCAAATAAATAAATTAAAAAAAATCTTTAAAAAAATTTTTAAAATAAATAAATAAATAAAAAGAATAATTTTAGGGGTGCCTGGGTGGCTCAGTCGTTAAGCGTCTGCCTTTGGCTCAGGTCATGATCCCAGGGTCCTGGGATCGAGCCCCGCATCAGGCTCCCTGCTCCACGGGAAGCCTGCTTCTCCCTCTCCCACTCACCCTGCTTGTGTTCCTTCTCTCGCTTTGTCTCTCTCTGTCAAATAAATAAAATCTTAAAAAAATAATAAATAAATGAAAAGAATAACTTTAATGCTGAAAGTGCAGCAGAAAGAAATAGAAGTCAAGGCATGAAGGAGAAGTCTTTTTGTAGGCTCTGAAAATTAAATTTTATCATCTCTTTTTCCGATTTAAGAGTTCCATCTATAATAATGAGATTTCGTAAGGTTTTGGCCATTAGAAACTCTGGGATGTCTTTCTACTCTTGAGTTTACTGAAGGATATTTTTGTAACAGAATATATTTTTATAGCTAATGGATGCAAAATATAGAAAGTAAATATAATTTGTGACCGCTGAGAAAACTGCCTAATTTAAAAATATTAAATAGTGTGTTTTAGTATAGAAATGCTGTACTTACAGAGGTATAAATATATCTAAGGATTTAAGCTTATTTATATCTGGTCCTTAAAAATAGCATACTAATTACTGAAAGGCTCCATCAAGATACCAGTATATGTCCGGTTATCGTAATAATGTATCTCTCACTAGAGTCCTTTCCTTCCTCCTATTTAATTTCAAGGCTCAGCTGAATGTTGAACAGAAGTAGTAATTACCTCATGAAAAGGACCCAAAAACATAAATTCATGGCTAGTTTAATGTAGATTTCAATTACATTGGTAAAGCCATACTTCTGAGTGTTTTCTATCATTTCATATTATTGATTTTATTCTCTTTAATATTGAGAAATGATGAAAGCACAAATTCAATACAGAATTGAATAGCAGATGACAAATTAATTGGAAATGCATGTAATACAAACATTAGTGAGGACAGGCGTGAAAAGCCCCAGATTCTTTACCCTTTGTCTCTCTTTCATATTTACTCTATGAATAGTGAACATTTCCCATTCCCTTGATTACATGAATAGTGTTGTGTAAATATTACAACATTCTCTTGCAAATAATCGATAGACTCATTTAGAGTTTTCTTTCAAAGCACATGTTCCACTAATAGATCTTGTGAAATTTGTGTTGTTTTCATTTTTAGTCAGGGATTCCTAGAATTCCAGCTTAGACAAACTTTTTGCCAATGTTCCTTAGCTTAGCATTGGTTTTCAGAGGCCACGCTGACATTTTCTCGGGGCCAGATGCCACATGTCCATTCCCACTGGTTTCCTTCTTAGGCTCTTGCTTTTGCCATCCACTTGCTTATCCTGCCGAGTCCAACTCATTTACAACGTACGTGAAATATTTTCAGCTACGTCCAATGATTTTTATCTCTTCTTTGAACTTAAAGTTAGTTCCTTGCAATTATCGCTAAATTGCTCTCATTTAGTTCGATTGTAATTGTTTTGCCCTCCCAGCTAGATTTAATCTCTCAGCTGACAAGGATTATTCACTCCACTTGCACCACATGCACAGCAAGACACAAGACACAGAGATGGAGAGACTGCTTGCTGAACAGATCCCATTGTTACTGGGTGATTTCCTCACGGTGGCCACTCACTGCCTTTGACTTCCTGTTAGCTGCTTTTCTCCTCTGAAAGATTGATCAATTGAATGTGATAAAGAGAAAAAAAATGACATGGCTTACCATCACAAATCATTTTTCAAGATGATAATTATTTTTACCCAAACACGTTTTGTTAGATCTAAATTATCTCCTCCTTTAAATTTTAGGCCCTTATCCTAAATTTCATCTGATCTGTAGATTTCTAGAATAAAATGCAATGCAGTTATGATCCTCATTCTACATATTTTCTGGTAAGAGTTCAAAGTTCAGTGTCTGAGCATGTTGCTAGAATAGTTAGGACACCCCAGCCTGAAAGCTTATCATTGTTTAGGAACCTGCATGATTGGGTTTTCTTACATTGTTTTTTAAATTCCACAGAATATTAAAGGATGAATTTAGGAAAGTTTGGGTCTTGAGAATGATGGTCAGATCCTCAAAACGCAAACATCTCACAAGGTATATTGATTGTCTTTACTAGGCTTGGAAACGGATTATCACAGACACTGTTATTTTGTCTTTATTTTGCCCTAAAAATGGCATTATCATAGGCCCCACAGAAAACAAGAATCTCTTACCGATGTGATAGTAGAGTCTCATATGTCAAATAGCCTGCTGTTCTCTAGCGGTCAGCAGTAGGTATGGAATTGCCCTTGCGATCAGTAGCTTGTGCTTCATGTCTCACTTTCCCCCAACATAAATCTGAATTAATCAATCCATTCTTTAAAACGAACAAAACCACCAGTTGCAGTCGTGGAAGGGTAAGAGAACTGGGGACCTGAGAGAACATTAGATGCCCTCAAACTTACTGGGCAAGGCAAGGAAAGATGATTTGTTTTATTTCTTCAGGAAATCCTTTCCCCGTATTTCTGACCCTGCCTACCTGTCCCATTCCTCCCCCTGCACCCTGGAGGTCTGTTAGGACTAAAGCCGGGACTTTATTCCTTTTTCCACCCACTCCCACCTCCAAATGCCTCCTCCATATCTGGGAATAGGTGCCCGAGGTGGATCTGGTCTGTTAGCCACCAAATACTTAGTGAAAACCTGCTCTGACATAGGGACCGTGCCCACTGAGGATATAGACACAGTGCGCCCTTCATGAAACTTACCTTTTGATGGCAGATCGAGTACTATTTCCTGGACTGTGATTCTCACTGCAGGAAGTGGGGAGGACAGCATACCTTCCTAGGAAGATGTATCAGAATGTCATACAAAGAAAGCCTTTTTAGTCTTCAGATTCTGATAGGTCCTCTCTGGGGAGGTTGTCTTCTCTTGTACTCCATTCTGATTTGAGGATCACTGGTACTGTTGGAAGAGGTTGCTGATGGGAGCAACGAATAGTGAGGGGGCAGAGCAAAGGCTGCGATTTACGCTTTCTGTGGGCTGCCAGCACATTGCTCTCACACTGTCACAACACCGAAGGCAAAGAACGAATCGGAATGCCGTGAGACCACAGAAACATGTGATGTCTGTTTGACGCCTTTTACGATTTAGTAGTAATGAAACTCAGGATCCTTAGGCCTGAAGCCTGCTGGGACCTCCACAGTACCTGGCTGTTAAATCAGATGAAACAGCAGGTGATGGGGTCAGTCCTATCCCTGGTGAGTAGGAAAGGGAGTGGAAACTGAAGAGAAACCTGTAGCCTTACAGAGTGAACCAGCAAAGGAAAAAAAACAAAAACAAAACAAAACTATATGCCCCAGTATGCATTTACTTGGTGTATATTTGGCAATGAAAAAGATTCTAGGAAAATGGGAATGGACGTGGAGGGGGAGGGAGGTCACATGTAGTAATCGTGTGGAAAGCCTGAGGTTCCTACCCCATTGAGGCTGAGGAACTAGGCTGAGACCAAGCCTGCAGACAGAGCCAAGGGGTAAGGGAAGGCAGCAAGAAAAAAACAAAATGAAGACTGACAGATCCTTCCAATATTTACTGTGTTGTAAAGGCTACCAGATAAGTCATCTCTCTCTCTCTCCCTTTCTCTTTTAAAGATTTATTTATTTATTTTAGGGGTGGGGAGGGGCAAAGGGAGAGAGAAAATCTCAAGCAGACCGTGAGCTGAGCGAGCAGCCCAATGTGGGCCTCCGTCTCACGACCCTGAGATCACGGCCTGAGCTGAAATCAAGAGTCAAAGACGCCCAACCAACTGAACCACCCAGTCTAAGCCCCAAGTCTTATCTCTTTTAATAGATGGTCACAATTATTTAGATCTAAGGAGGTGAGCCAGGAATATAGTAATTGAAAAAGCAGATACAGTCTGCTTATGATAAGCTCTGCAAAGAAGTTACTACATTTGGAACTCTACTACATGAGGAAGAACTAACACACATAGATGTGCTAGTAGTAAGTTACATTTGTAAACTACTTTATAGTTTTTAGAGTGTGTTTTACCGATCATCCAGTTTACTCCTGTCACAGTCCATGATGTACAGAAGGCAGGTACTATAAGGCCTTAAAAAGTTGGAATGAGGGCGCCTGGGTGGCTCAGTCGTTAAGCGTCTGCCTTCGGTTCGGGTCATGATCCCAGAGTCCTGGGATCGAGTCCTGCATCGGGCTCCTTGCTCCGCAGGAAGCCTGCTTCTCCCTCTCCCACTCCCCCTGCTTGTGATCCCTCTCGCGCTGTGTCTCTCTCTGTCAAATAAATAAATAAATTCTTTAAAAAAAAAAAAATGTTGGAATGACTTCTCTGGCTCATACTTCTAAGTGGCTGAACTTAGACTTGAACTCACACAGGTCATCTTCCCTTTTCCACTGAATATAATGTGGAAGTGCTCCATCCTGGCAATGGCAAGATTTGGAGGACCTGCATAATTCCTAATTATGTTCTAGGTTCTCAGGTACAAATTAAGTTTTCCCGATTTTCAGAATACTCTGTAAATCTTTTTTACCAAAAAAACAACAAAAAAGAAGCAGCAGCACCAAAATTTACCAAGGTCATGAAAGCAGGTTGATCCTGAGTATGAAATTGATTTACAGTTTTCTTTATTTGCATTTAATTACAATACTAACATGCAGTGTAAACAAGGATATAATTTATTCAGGTATAAATAATTGGCACATTGTTTTTGTGTTGTTTTCTCGCAAGTTGACGATATGTATCTGTTACGCCTTTAACTTTTTTTTTGGTGTTCTTAAAATAACGAGTTTGCATATATATATCGATAACTGCGCATCTGTTTGTTCTCTGAGAATTATCCATGATGGAGCATTGTCCCAGGCCCTCTCGGCTTGAACGCTGCCTCACACGTTGTAATGCAGGGGCATGTATTGTGCATCTCTGTTTTAGATCAAAGGGCAGCCACTGAGCTCCTCTCGGTGCCTGAGAGGGGGCTTCTTCTCTCTGCCGTAAATCGGTAAGCGCCTTCTACAATATAGAGACCCCATCTTTCTGGCTGCTTATATGTGAGTGTGACGAGAGGTAGAGCAGTGCAAGAGTCCAAAAGGCAGTTGTTAGAGCGTGTCACGCAGGGGCAGCCTAGCCGTAGCGGGTTGGGACTCCTTCTTAGTCCTTCTGCAAGTACGTGCAAATGTATCTCTGATTATGCTACTGAATTCTGAACAACAGACCTTTCTTTATCCTGGTTTGCGGAGTCCCCGGAGTAGAGACTAATTGTGCCATAGCGTTTAGCAGTTTTGTAGTCTAGGAAAAAAAATGCTTGTTGGGGACTAGCACGAAACCACTAAACTCATTTCATCACCTGCCTGAGAGGGGCTCTGAGCACAGGTTCTGGAGGTGAAAAGGTACTGTTCTGTTCCTGCTTCCAGCAGCATCTCCCGTTCAGCGGCGGTGGGGATGGACTCCAGCTCCTTCAGCGCCCCGGCTGGTTCCACTAGAGATTTTAAAGATCATTACGATGACAATGTTTCTGTGTCATTCTGCCCTTGAAAAAGCACTGCCATTTAATTCACACTTCCGTTTGTTGCAGAGAAAGCAGCAGCTGCCAACGTAGATGAAGTGCAGAAGTCAGACGTGTCGTCGACCGGGCAGGGCGTCATCGACAAGGATGCGCTGGGGCCTATGATGCTTGAGGTAGCCTACCCTTGTTCTGGTTCTCTGCCCTACCCTCTTGTCGGTCTTCATATTATTACGTTTAATTTTCAGGTGAATATAATTTCAGGACAGTCTACACTTAATTTTCACTCGTCGGGCTGGAAGTACCGCTGACCTCTGGAGCTTACTAGTATGTATTCATCTAGCTCCCGATTTCAGCCTACGTACATTTCCCAGTAATAAGAGAGAATTACGTGAACTAGATTACAATATAAATTAACAGAGTGAGCATTCATTTTGGAAAACCATGTTCACAAGTCCTATTAAATTCTGTAATATAATTTTCATCTGAGATGTTCCCCCAATTTTTAGATTTTATATATGCCATATACAGATGTCCGTATAGGCAGGTTACAGTTCGAAGACCAAATGCAGGTTTGTGCTTTTTATTTATGCTGCTTCAAACTAGTTTATTTCATAAAGATGAAAACTGAAATAATAGGCAGAGCTGTTAGGATGAGCATCACAAATGTAGTGGTTGGTCTTAACTCCCTGTTCTTTATTAACTTTCGGACGTTTTATGACCAGACTACCGTCTAGAATTTGTAAAGTCTAGCTTTCCTGTTTGATTAACAAGTGCTTTGCTGTACCTATTCCAAAATTAAAATTCAAGATGTAGGCTATGGGAAGATGAGGGAAAAAATGTCGGTGAATATATAACAAGAAGCAGAGGAGCCCTGAGACATAAATTATGTCAGATCTCAGGATAATTTACTCTGCTGATGATATGATGAGATTGAAAAGTACCACGTGGCCGGAAGCTGGGCGGCATCGCCATGTAGAATCATTTAACCTGTGGCAATAGCTGCACCTAGATGAGAAAGTAGGATTTTTAAAGCAAAGATCACCAATAATTGCCCTTTTTCTTCAGTTGGTGCATGTGATTTTTATTTTTAGAAAATCTCATTCTGTGAAAATGTATCATACACTTGGAAGGTGGTGGTGGGGGGAACACAGGAAAAATTAAAAATCATCTGACCCAGTCTTTGTATTTAGAAATGACAAAAGTCTTGGAGCTGGACCTGCTAGCCAAAAAACTTTAAATGACCCCGTGTTGTCCCTTGCTTATTTCTCTTGAGTCACTAGCTTGACAGTATCCAAGTACAATTTTCAGGGAAAAAGCAAAACATACTTAACCTGATTTTCCAGAGTCAACAGGAAAACCAGAGTGCTGCTTCCTGCTTGGTTCTTAGAAGCAGATAAGAAAACTCTAACAAGGTGGACTATTTAGAATTAGATGAAAGTAGATAGGTTTCTGTGAAAAAACTTTTAATTATAAACAAAACTGATTTGAAAATTATGGTAATCTAAATTATTAGATTACTAGGAAATTCCCAGGTATCTGCATTGATTCCCTATATGGGGGAAGATTACAGTAGGGTGGGAACTCCTGAAAAGATTTTTGAGGCTTCTAAAAGGAAATGTTGGGAGTAACCACAAGACTATGAATTCAGGCCCTCTTTAGAGCAAGTTCATTGATTATGGAAATCAGACTGCTGGGTATCAGTGGGCCTTCTCTCATAAAATCAGGCCAACATTTTTACTGTTGAAAAATAGCCTTCTGAGAATCCAGTGTATTCAGACTTGAGCAAGTACTTGTGTGGCAGGGCTTCAGTGCCGCGTATGTTAGAGAGCTAATGCTCGAATCTAGTGACTTAAGGTTTGAAGTCTTTATCCCTGTTTACATGGAACAGTTTAAACAGGGAAAACTTGTTCTCGTTGAGCTGTTCCTAGGCATAGATGCACACTCATGCTTACATCATAGCATAGTGGTTGCTAGGCAACAAAACCAAATGTCAGCTTTTTTCATCAGAGCATATCATAGTGTGCTTTAAAAAAACACGGTCTCATAAGATGAAACACTTTCATCTTTCAGTCATACTGTGCTACAAATCAGTCTTTTTATCATGGTAGAAAGCAGTGGGAAGCTCTTTGCATGTTCAAAAGGGAGCTACGGGTAATATAATTACGAAAATCCCTGTGAATGTGTATCTGAAGCAGTTAGTTTAAAAGGACACGTGGCATGTAACTAATCAACTGACTGACTTCCTTTCCCCCTTCACAGACCTACACCCGCATGCACTTACTTACACGAGGTTTTCAAGGGTTGATGCCAACCTGTTATGGAAGGCCATTTACATACAGTCTTGCTTTGCCCTGCATATTGTTTATACCATTGGTAAAACCTGACAGAATATTTAAGAAAAACTTAAAATTGAATGGTGTTATTTTTTTTTTTTAAAGAGCTTTTCACTGGTGCCTTATGGTCATTTCTAATTTGAGAGAGCACTTAGTTTTGTGATGAAAATAGAATTAAAGATGGAATATACTCAAAGAAAGCTCACAAAATAGCCTGTTAAATAATAACTTAAGGAAAAAGCAAACTAGGATAAAAGTAAACACTTTATGCCCCATCCATACACATTGTTATACCAATATGTACATGGAACATTCATGTTAAAAATAGTAGTAAATACATAGCATGGGGAAACTGTGACACAAACTGGGTAGACCAGGTGGCCCTGTTTCGAGGTATGCCTGATCAATATCAGGCTTCTTCTAGTCTTGATCACTCACCTCATCTATAAAACAGGACTCTGACAAGCACAGATCAAAAGGGGAAAGGAGGAGTCACTAAGAGAAACTCCCTGAACTCTCAACTTTTATATCATCGAGGTGAACATGATAGGAAAAGACTGGAGTAAATACTGAAGTAGAACACTCTGCTGCAGAGTAATCGCAAGCATGAGCTTTTGAGTGCACCTGGGTTCAAATTCCAGCTCTGCCGCGGACTGAGTTGCAAAAGCTTTTGCAAATCACTTCACCTCTTAGAGCCTCAATTTCTTCCTCCTCTGTTAATTGGAGAAGGTAAAACATTCCTTCCAGAGTTGTAAACATTCAGATGACACAATGTGTTTAGGCACAGTAAACATGCTCGGTAGTTATTCTCATTATCTTTATTTCCTGAAATGATCCTGGAGTCTTTCTGTCCTTCCCTGATCTAGACTGGAATGACAACAAGGAGGAGTGAGGCCAAGCCACATTGCAGGAAAATGCTAATGTTATCTAGGTGGTTAAGGACCTGCAGCTCCATGACCTGGAGAACAAGTAATAGAGAAGGGCACAATTAGTTAACTTTCCAGTTCTCACTGTCAAAAACTAAAACCTCAAGTCCCCTTCCAGTCTTCAGACTCTACTGGTCATGTCTCAGCGTGCAGTCCCCATTGCCATTATCAGAGAGACACTTCCTTCCCAGACCCTTTTCCCAAACAATAAAGGATTGACGTTTGAGAACATCTGCAGTTCTTTTCATTTAAACCCTGGCAGCTTTAAAGGTGGCAAAGTTTGGGGGGTTTTTTAATCCTTAAACTGAAGGAAAATTATCAATGACCCTTTCCTCCCATTGTATTACATGAGAAACTATAGGACATAATTACTTTGTACTGGGTTGGTAACATAAACGTTGTTCTTGGCCAGGTAGAGTCCATCAATATAATTTGGAAAATACAGATAAATACCTGCACTTACGTGGCAGTAATTATCTCCTGATAAAATAACAGTTAGTATTTGTCATTTAGTTTGCGACAAGAAACCCTGATCTAGGCTCTCTCCCACTTACTAAGATGGAGTCATTTCATCACGAGAAAATGTGCTAGTTTTTCCCCAAAACTAGGAGAGGGGTTGAGAGAGACAGAAATCTCTTTTCTCTCCACGTGTGAATTACACCTTTCCCTTAAAGGGATCATCCCTTCTTAACAACTGCATATGATTTTCTGTTGTGTCCTTTCTAACACAATTTGTGCCTTTTCCCTTAGGCCCTTGATGGGTTCTTCTTTGTAGTGAACCTGGAAGGCAACGTTGTATTTGTTTCAGAGAATGTGACACAGTACCTAAGGTATAACCAAGAAGAGCTGATGAACAAAAGTGTATATAGCATCCTGCATGTTGGGGACCACACTGAATTTGTCAAAAACCTGCTGCCAAAGTCTATAGGTAAATGATTATCTGCTGGGGTCTCCCTCCTCCCCCATGCACACATTGTCTTGGTTGGAGGGGGTCACATAGAACTGGGTGTTACGGCAACTGGGGATAAGAGTAACTGGGTAGTTTTTTAGAGAGGCTTACATTAAATATTTAAGCTCGAAAGTCATGGAGAAGAGGACATCTGCAGATAGGGATCGTAAATGAATGATTGTTTTGATCCTGTATTTAAAGTACATGAAAATTATTCAGATGGAAAGGACTCCTATGGCCACTGTTTTCGTGGGGTTTGTTTCGGTGTTTTTTAAGAGGTTGCCACACTGCCTCCCTTCCAGTGCCAGCCGCCTCCAATTTGTGCTTTTCGGCCATGGCTCTAAGAAGTAGAAGGTCGTGAGAAGTTTGAGGTTTGACTTCAGAAAAACAAAATTTTGCGTGCTACTCGCGAAGAGAGTATGTATGTGGGTGCCTACAGCCTGCTGAAGATCTGACATTAAGGAACAAGGGGCATATAGAGGGTCGGATGCTACCAGCCCGGCAGCCCTGAATGGGCTCTTTGGTTTCCCAGACGCTTCGGTGGCTCTTCCCCGTACCCACTCTCGCTGTCCCGCCCATGTTGCTGACTTCCTCTCATTCTGAAGATGCTGTCCAAAAGTGTCCGGGAGTATCGAGGGCCGCATTTTAAAGTGGGTGGCTCACAGCGTGGGCCCACCTTACCTGCTGCTCCAGAGTATGAACGTTCCCACTTCCTAAGGGGTTCTTTTTTTAATATTCTCACTTAGACTGATGATGCTAAGAACATCTTCACAGATAAAAGGAAGTGCATATTTTAGTACAGAATAAGGTCAAGTCCTGAGTTAGCAAGTATTTCTGTTCTTTTTTTTTTTTTTTCAAACGGTTTATATTAGCCGGTCTTACTGTTACCACAATAAATAGAAGGCCCTTTTTAAATTCCAGATGGCTAGCTTTTCCTTGGCATGATAACCCTTTGTTCAAAGTGACTGCAACAGTAACACAAAACATATGCATATTCATGTGAGATTCTTTTATTATATTCTCTAGTAAATGAACAAGAAAATGGGATTTCTTATTTCAAGTAACTGATATTTCAGATCTCTTCAGTAATTTGATGACTTCCTCAAAGGACCTATACTTATTAATTCACTATTATTAATTCACTTGTCTAAAGAGCTCTTTTCTTGACTTTATACTGTACTTTTTTTATGTTTTAAAATTACTTATTAACCTGAGTTAATAAGAACTCTTTTTTCTTTCTTCTTTCATTTCTCTGTGTAGTATCCATTATGTAAATAAGCTTTTAAGAATACTGATGGTGGAAGAAACCTCCCAAATGTCTGCACAGACATATAAAGCTAGCTATGGTTCCTTCTGTAATTCTAAAACCATTTCTTGCAGTTAACTTGGTATTTCCTTTGTTCTTTCCAGGGTGTGTTTTCTTTTTTATTCCTTTGCAGCCCAGTGGCTATGCACTTAGCATTGCATTCACCAGAACACCTAGATGTCCTTTTAAGTATTTTCCCACTAGTGAGCTTTGAGAGTATGTTTGCTTATCTTATCACTGGCCCTTTTTTTCAGTCCTCTCTTTCATTGTCCTACTGGTCATAATATTTTTTAGATAAAACATAAAGAACAGTAAAGAAAAGAATACCAAAATGATGATTAGGATTGGTACTGATTCCAGCTCTTCTAGTAGCTGAAGATCTTTCTCATAGGTTTTTTCATCTGTGGAATGAGAAGGTGGATCTGGTGATCCATGAGAACAACCTTACAGTCTCCAAATCAGTCATTCTTTTATTTCCCTTGATTTCTCGAATTTCCCTAAAGAAGTGTCTTTCCTCTGTGTCATTCTCTCTTTCTTGAATTAATACATACATTTCTAAGTATTGACACTAAAGGAGAAGACCTGTGAAGTAACCTTTCACTTGAGAAGAAATAAATGACATTAGCAGTGCCTCTGCAGGGATTTTTCAGTTGAACTGAGGAAATGTACCTGAAATAGAGTAATTCAGCAACAGCCAAGTTACAGAATACACACCAAAATTTTTGTAAAATTCTACAAAAGAAGGATCTGGGAGAGAAGACAGAGTGGGGATCTCGTCCTCAGAGCAGGGTACATCGGGGTGGGAGAAATAGTGGCCACTGGACACTTGAGATAAGGTGGCAGGAGCACCAGTGTCCATGTGGGACCAGGGGTGGAGGATGGTGGGGGAGGCTTGTGCTGGCCAGTGTGGGAAATCTGGTTAGATGGATAAGGTGGGGCTGGTCAGTGAGATTCGATCTATCAGTTCGAATGGCCTTCATATCCCTGACTACATCAAGTCAAAATCCTTTTAAGGAACTTAATGCATGCTGTAAGTTGGTGCCAGTTCCAGATTTTTGAGCAGGGGGTAACATATCTCAAGGGGATAAAATATCTAAAGTACCTAAAGTACAAGTAGGTTGAACTAAATTTCCAAGAAACCAGAGTAAGGAAAACCCAAAAATGAAGAACAGTGTTCTAATAATAATTAAACAAGGCCTGAACCTGAAGGGAAGGAGTCAGGGTGAAGAGTAAGAGGCGTAGAAGTTATTTTGAAAATCCCAAGCATTTTCCCAAATTGTTAAAACATTAGCATTGTTTTGATAATTTGGCAGCAGCGAGTCTGATGTTAGTTTCTTTATAATTATCGGGTTGCTTTTGCCTCCCTCAGTGAATGGGGGATCCTGGTCTGGCGAACCTCCTCGGCGGAACAGCCATACCTTCAATTGTCGGATGCTGGTAAAACCTTTACCTGATTCAGAAGAGGAAGGTCACGATAACCAGGACACACATCAGAAATATGAAACTATGCAGTGCTTTGCTGTCTCTCAACCAAAGTCCATCAAAGAAGAAGGAGAAGGTAGGGCCAAATCTGTAGGATATCTTATATATCCGTGTATTTATTCCTGTGCTACTTTTTTCATACTTAATTATCTAAAATGAGTGGCCACACGAAGAAAAATTTAGAAGTGGTTTCTTCATTCATTTTAACCTACTTAATTTTTGTGATAAATTCCATTTTTTTTTAAAGATTTTATTTATTTATTTGTCAGAGAGCACAAGCAGAGGAAGCCGCAGAGGGAGAGGGAGAAGCAGACTCTCAGCCGAGCAGGGAGGCCTGATGTAGGGCTGGATCCTAGGATTCTGGGATCATGACCTGAGCCGAAGGCAGACACCCAACTTACTTGAGCCACCCAGGCATCCCATAAATTCAGTTTTTAAGTCTTTAAAACAGCACTCTCCAACAGAATGTTCTGCAGTGATGGCAGTATTCTATATCGTTCATGTCCAGTGCAGGCCCCACTAGCTGCATGTGGCTATTGAGCGCTTGAAATTTCAGTAATGCAGTTGGGGGGCTGAATTTTCTATTTTATTAAGTTTACATTTACACAGCCACTAGTGGCTACCCTACTAGAGAAGCTCTGTTAGTGGTTAAGCTTCCCAGGGATCCGAGGCTCCTCTGAATGTCTGCTACAAGCGACGAGCCACAGACCTAGAAAGATGCACAAGTACAAACAATATTTTTCATATACTTTCCAGGGGTTAATGGATTCCGTATAGTTTATCCAGGGATGCAGGTCCATAATATGGTGTAATAGAATGCTACTGAAGAGAGGATGGAGATGGGAGTGAGTGATGGCGAGGATCTCAGGCCCTTCCCCTTAAAGGACGCTGCTGTAGCGTCCACCCCCCCACCACCACCACCCCCCGTGCCCTCCCAAGTAAGCCCTTCCGTGCGCTGAGTGACCTCTCTCCTACGAGGCAGTGCTGAAGAATGCATTCCGCGTACAGGGTAGAAGAGAAAGCGCAGAGGAGCACTGGTGGGTGGGAACCTCATGGGCTTTATCATCAGACATGCCAGCTCCTGAGTCAGCCACTTACCAACTCTGGCTTTGGGCAAGTTTTTTGACCTCACTGAGCATCAGTTTACTCTCTTCTTTTTTTTTTTTTTTTTAAAGATTTTATTTATTTATTTGAGAGAGAGGGACAATGAGAGAGGGACTACAAGCAGGGGGAGTGGGGGAGGGAGAAGCAGGCTTCCCGCCGAGCAGGGAGCCCGATGCGGGGCTCGATCCCAGGACCCTGGGATCACGACCTGAGCCGAAGGCAGACACTTAACAACTGAGCCACCCAGGTGCCCCCACTCTCTTCTCTTATCAAGTGAAGTCAACAATCCCAGTATCAGAATGTAGTCAGGATTAAACGAATATGCCTGAACCATGATCGGCATTAAATAATCCAGAGTGTCCCCAACTTACAATGGTTTGACTTACTTTTTTTTGACGTTAGGATTGTCGAAAGCCGTACACAGTCAGTAGAAACCGTACTTCAAATTTTTTAATTTGCATCTTTGCCACGGCTAGCGATACGCCTACAACCCTCTCTCAGGATGCTGGGCAGCGACAGCAACCCACAGCTCCCAGTGAGCCGGGCGTTCACAAGGGTGAACAATCGGTACACTTACATCCGTTCTGTTGTTCACTCTCAGGATAGTATCTAGTAAATTACATGAGATGGTCAGCACTTTATTAAAACACAGGCTATGTGTGAGATGATGTTGCCCAACTGTAGACTAGTGTGTTTGAGCACATTTAAGGTAGGCTTGGCTAACTCATGATGTTTGGTAGGTTAGGTGTATTAAATGCATTTCCACCTTTCAATATTTTCATCTTAAAATAGGTTTATCAAGGGGGGCGCCTGGGTGGCTCAACTGGTTGAGCGTCTGACTCTTGATTTCGGCTTAGGTCATGATCTCAGAGTCCTGGGATCGAGCCCCAGGTTGGGCTCCACACTCAGTGAGGGGTCTGCTTGTCTCCTCCCTCTGCCTGTCTCCCTGCTTCTCTCTCTCTCTCAAATAAATCTTTAAAAAAAAAAATAGGTTTATCAGAACATAACCCCATTGTAAGTTGAGGAAAATCTGTAGTTCATTTTTTTTGAAAAAAAAAAAATGGAAGTAATTTGTAATTTAAATTTTATTGAAAAGTAATAGAACTCTCATAGATGACATAATTTTTCAAAATTAAGTTTTTATGTAAGTATGCAATGTTGAGGGATTTTTTTTTTTTCTTTTTATGCAGTAGACTAAGTGCTGCCAGTTACCCATCTAGGATACCGTTCTAAAGTGGTATAAAAAAGATATAGCTGATCTAATTTGTGGTTTTGTGCTGTATATTTAAACATTTTTGTACATTTAAACTCTGGTTTTAAGATGTTAACATAGTATGGCATGAGAGCGGGGTTTCTGAGCCATAGTGTGCTCAGGTTCGAATCCTGGCTTCACCAGCTTTGTACGTTGTTGGGCAACTTACTGAAACTCTGCGCTGTGGTTTCCTCCTGTGTTAAATGGGGAGAACACCAGAGCCTGCCTCGTAGAGCTGTCACAAGGACTAAGTGAATTGGTAGCCTCTATAGCAGCTAAAAAGATGTCTACCTCATAGTAAGTGCTCAAAAATTTAGCTTTTTATTATGTTGAGAATGAGGATTACATTTGTATTTGAGATACCCACTATTACTGGATATATTTAAAGAAATTCTTTCCCAGACTGAAAGATGAACAATCATAAGTCAATCAAACATAAGATATGAAGACTATTTTTTTAACCTTTTTTCCAGCATTTTTGAAATTGAAAGAGCTACCCAATATGCTCTGCATGTTACAAAGATAAATAAAACATTTCCCTGTTCTCTAGAGGTGAACAAGGGTGAATAAACCAATTGAAGTGGGTAAGGAGTAAAGGCTCAGCATTGGCTCTGTGAGAAACTAGCCAGGGCTGAGATTCTAACCGGGCATGTGGCTTTCTGGCACATACGACACTTTCTAGGACTTGTTCTCCGAATTCGCCTCCAGACTCAGTTTATAGTCTTTGTTGTAAAGTGCATATTGCCATTCTAGGGCTAGTTACATGGTTGGGTAGAAGGTATATCTAGTGTTCCTGTAGCGTAATGAACCAAAAACTCAAGAAGCAAACCTTTGGCAGAGCAGAGTATCGGATTTTAGTTTTCATCATTTGTGTACTTGACGTTGAACTTGGCTGGTTGTCACTATCAGCCATTGAATAAGAAGGGATTACGTGCTCCCCTGCCAGCCCGTGGGTGGACTTCTGCAGCGTGTGTCCTGTGGCTTCAGCCATTTCCCCGGCCTCCCCCAGCCTCCCCCAGCCCGTCCTACACAGCACACCCTAGCCTGTCCCCCAGAGGCTTCCTACTCAGGCGGGGAGAGAGTGAAGTCAGTGAGCAGCAGAGGTGCATAGTGTTTTGCCATTCCCTCCTGCATTGATTTACAAGGTCGTGTTGTCATAAATACATTGGGAGTTTGTGTGAATCACTGAAAAAGCCTCATACAGTAACCATAAATGTATGTGATTGAAGATTTGCAGTCCTGCTTGATTTGTGTGGCAAGAAGAGTTCCTATGAAGGAAAGACCAGTTCTTCCCTCGTCAGAAAGTTTTACTACTCGCCAAGATCTCCAAGGTACCTTTTCTTTCCAAAGAATATCTACGTATTTGTAAGGCAGGGAGTCTGTTTAGAAGACTGCGAAGAAGCGGGGGACAGTGACAGGCGCTGGGACGGAAGCATCCAGGGGCCGCAGGAAGGAGAGGGAGGGACACTTATTTTCACTGTCTGCCCTTTTGGTTCGTGTACTTGTGCTACCTAGTCTAAATAAATAAATTTTTATCTCTTAAAATGTTAATCACTTCCATACATAATAGATGAGTGTGTAGGTGTAATGCTTGCTGTTATTTAATAGGCAAGATCACTTCACTGGATACTAGCACCATGCGGGCAGCCATGAAACCAGGCTGGGAGGACCTGGTGAGAAGGTGCATTCAGAAGTTCCATGCACAGCACGAGGGGGAGGCCGTGTCCTATGCTAAGAGGCATCATCATGAAGGTAAGCATCTCTCCGTGGTACTTCTCTTGAAGTTGACGTCGCTTTATGCTATATTACTGCTTCCTGTGGGAGCTTTCTCTGAAACAGTGATCCTGAAGTTCACCTCAGGAAACTTGGATCTGTTGACTTTTTGTGTTCATATGTACTTGCGTCGTCTGGCCCAGAAAATGTCGCCATCTAAAGGAAAATTTAATAGAAACCTGTGGGGCAGAAGGAGGAGATAAACAGGAGATAATTTCATAAAAACAGAAGAAAGGGAAGGGAAAGAGGTAATTTTCTCTGATCCTAAGGCTTCTGTATATATAAGACTACATAATAAGGTGCCATTTAATATCAAAAGAAATCTCTGAATCATAAGGAAAATCTGGAAATAAGAATGAAATGAAATTTGCAAGAGCAGCTGAACTCCCAGTAGAGGTAACAATGGGGTCCCAAGCCCTCCTTCCAGATGATGACCCCTAAAGACTGTTTCTCGGAGGCCCGAAGAAATGAAGTGACTTGTCTGAGGTCACAGGACAGCTAGACTGACAGTTAATTAACAAGACAGCTAGAACCAAACCCAGAACTTCGAAGTCCTAGGTCAGTAATAATAACAGCCCTTACAGAGCACCTGGTCTTTGTCCAGCATCTTCCTTCTCTACAGTATCTTGTTGATCCTCAATGCACCTGTGAGGTAGGTGTTAGGACTCGAGCTATAGATGAGGAGGCAGAAGCAGGTGAAATGACTGGCTTGTCAGCACTGGAGTTTAATGGGAGGCACATCCTGGCCGTCCCTCTGCTGTGCTTTGCACAGAATCACATTTCCTCAAGTGCGTTCTGGTTTTTTGTTATATTGGTGAGAACGAAGAAAAACTGCCTTTCCTTAGCACTTATTAAGAACTAAGTGGGGGAGGCGCCTGGGTGGCTCAGTTGGTTAAGCGACTGCCTTCGGCTCAGGTCATGATCCTGGAGTCCCGGGATCGAGTCCCACATCGGGCTCCCTGCTCAGCGGGGGGTCTGCTTCTCCCTTTGACCCTTACCCCTCTCATTTTCTCTCTCTCTCTCATTCTCTCTCTCTCAAAAATAAATAAAATTAAAAAAAAAAAAAAAAAAGAACTAAGTGGGGGAGAGAGACACTTCTTCTCCTGGTCTTTTGGTCCTCCTCTCATACAGGACACTGTATGTCCTGGCAGGGTGCACCTGGTTAGGAGGCCTGGATTCTCCAGGGAGGGGCTGTGATGCCTGTGGGCCAGCAGAGTGTGCCCTGTGACTCAGTTTGGCAAATTGTCTGCATTTTGGCAGAAAAAAGTCCTAACTCCTCATTGAAAACAGAGGTTTAGCCTGTCATCTTCCATTTAATGTGCATCTATGACCTTAGCATTTTACCAGTAGTGTTTGTATGCATAAACTCTGTGCTTTAAGATTGCTTATGAAAAAGTACAAATCATAGTAGATGACCTCCCTCCCCATGCCCTTCTTTTTTTCTCATCTTATTCCTCTTTTTCATCTTATTTATCCTTCTTAGAAGTAAGTACATAATCCAGCAATTTGTTCCTTTCAGCATTTTTCTCTAAGTTGGAAAGAATAAGAGGAAGTTAAGAGTCTATATTTGGCAGAAATCAGTATTTAACCTACTATTTCACTAGATCTGGTTTAAAATTTAAAAAATAGTAACAGTGGGGGTGCCTGGGGGACTCAGTTGGTTAAGCCTCCAACTCTTGATTTTGGCTCAGGTCATGATCCTCAGGGTCATGATATTGAGCCTGGAGCCCGGCTCCGTGCTGTGCCGGACGTGGAGCCTGCTTAAGATTCTCTCTCCCTCTCCCTCTGCCCCTCCCCACCTCTCTCCCTCTCTCTCAAATAAGTCTTCCAAGAAAAAGAAATAGTAACAACAGGGGCGCCTGGGTGTCTCAGTCGATTAAGCATCTGACTCAGGTCATGATCTCAGGGTTGTGGGATCAAGCCAAACTCAGTGAGGAGTCTCTTCTCCCTCTCCCTGCCTTTCCCCCCGCTTGTGCCCTCTCTCTCGCTCAAATAAATAAAAATTCTTTTTAAAAACAATAAAATAAAAAATAGTAAGAATAAGAAATATGAATAAGAAATCACCGTGAGCAAACATGTTCAGTGTCCTTGAACCCTGAGTAGCAGTGCCCTACACTCAATTCTGTGGCTTCCTGATTCCTTACAAAAGGGTTTATAGAAATGTATCAGGCACTGTGGTAGGCTTAAACAGACCAGACCCACTGAAGGGAAACTACAAAATGTATGAAATACCCTGCATCCAAATGTGTGAAGTAGGTAAGATCAAAGATAATCAATCACATTGAGTAAAAAATCTAAAAGTTTGTGTTTAAATGGAAGAACTTCCTAAATGAATTCAGGTGCATGCTTAAACATATCTAATTAAATGGAAATGGAAAATCTTAACTGATCACAGATGAAATTCCAAAATTGTAAGCTATTCAAATTGGGAATCCCATTATAAATACTGTATTCATTCTGCTTTATAGGAACCTACTCATTGTGCAAAGCAAGATACAGAGACGTACAGTAATTCATTTCCAGGGCTGCCACTCCTGAGTAACTTCATGTAACAGTTGATGGCAGAAATACCTAAATACTGCATGTAACTGAAACTGCAGAGGGGGTTTCATAAGGGAAATTGCTCGAAGTGAACTTTTTTAAAGAAAAACCAGAATCCATGTTGTGTGTCAGTGACTCCCTCCCTCCCTCCCTCACTCGTGGCAATTTTGTGGAATCATGAATGTGCTCGATCTGGCTATTCGTGGGGCTAGCTATTCAATCCACAACATATATAGAGAGGATTATGTGATAAAAACATGGTAGTCTTCTTAAAGTGGTTTAAGAGGGTAACTAAATTATATGGCTACTTTTTTTCTGAATCAAAATGTTCTTTTTAAAAAGAGTGTTCTTGGGCGCCTGGGTGGCTCAGTTGGTTAAGCGACTGCCTTCGGCTCAGGTCATGATCCTGGAGTCCCTGGATCGAGTCCCGCATCGGGCTCCCTGCTCAGCAGGGAGTCTGCTTCTCCCTCTGGCCCTCCCCCCTCTCATGTGCTCTCTCTCATTCTCTCTCTCAAATAAATAAATAAAATCTTTAAAAAAAAAAAAGTGTTCTTTTTAAATAGGTGGTATTTGACAGCTTTAAAATATAGTTGTTTTAAAAGATAAATCTGAAATTTTAAGAGAAATTATTTTAACCTAGTTGATTTGTTATATTTTCTTCTGTTGTCTTGAAAATGGAAACACCAGATTCTTTATCCAGAAATTAAACCAATTCCACTTTTATTGTTTCAGTTTTCTATTTAGCCTTTTTTCTCTTCTGAAAAGATTTTTCTGTTTATCTTTTACTTCCTGTTGTCCTATCCACAGAAATAACACTTCTTACACACTGAGAAACAGAATGGGTGATAGTATTATGAGATACTTCAAGATGAAAAGATGACTATTCAGAGAATATATTTAATGTCATAAATTTTACTGTAATATTTTTATTAGTTTAAAAGGAAGTTAAAGGCAAATTGTATACTTTAAAAGTATCATGTTTATGCATTGTATTGTTTTCTGATATTTTAAACAAATCTTTGTAAAACTAGTTCTGAGCCAACAAATGGTTTACACTCTTTCATCGTGGTACTGAAGATTTTAAAAAGAACATAGTTCGAGGGTCCAAGCCTTATTTAAACAAAACAAAACAATATATTGAATTTGTTAGTATTTTGAGTAAAAAATGAGCGTGCTTTTAAAATGTTAAAAAGTTTCAATATCATGAAATAGTACTTACAACTCTTGTTAACGTGCTGGTAGGAAAATGGGAAGATGAAGTTTATTACTATTAGTATGTCTTCTCCCGCCCCCACTCTCAGATTTTTTTTTCCTAAACGTGCATTCTCTTTCCCTGCTTGCCTACAGTGCTGAGACAAGGATTGGCGTTCAGTCAGATCTATCGTTTTTCCTTGTCCGACGGCACTCTTGTTGCTGCACAAACGAAGAGCAAACTCATCCGTTCTCAGACTACTAATGAACCTCAGCTTGTAATATCGTTACATATGCTTCACAGGTAATCCCCGTTCTAAGAAGTCATTTTCCCTTCCCCAAATCAGGAGGAAATGGTTGGAAAGCAATAGATCCCCCCCTAGAGCTTTTCAGCCTTGTGAGACATCTCTGTTCATCAGCCCCAGGCAGGTAGAATACAAAATTAAGTTGCTATGAACTTTTGGCCAATGGACAACTTAAGATACCGGCAAAGTAGGCTATACTCCGAATCTGTGCCTTACCACTAGTGAATTTTAAAACCCAGCTGGAAGAACACAGGCTAGCGCTCACTTTGCTCCGACAGGACCGCCTGTCATACCGGAGAAGGGAAGTCGGTCCGTTCCCAGGGGTGACACATGCGGTGCAGAAATAGTGAAGCCGCTAACAGGACTTCTGCTCCTGGGCGTGGAAATCTGAAACTTCCAAATATATTATACTTAGAGGGAATATTTTAGGTTTTCCCCCCTCCTCAGGTTTAAATTAACTTCTGGATTTTGGCCTTTCGATTGAAAGCTAATAAACATTTCCATTAAAAAATGACAGTACAGAAAATTGAATGCTAAGTTTAAAACAAATGTCATAAACTATACTGTTTTAGAGCACAAATTTAGGAAAATGATTATATTTCGAGTTATGTAAATATGTATGTATGTGCTATATAAAACTTTATGAGGTACTATCAGAAGATATATAAAGTTGCTCTGGTTAAAGAATCCTCTTTTCTTACATTTCTCGATTATATACTTTCTTATTTAGGAATAAAAAAAAATCAGGCATCCCTGTTTGCCAACTGTTAATAAATCTGACCTCAAACTGAAACAATTTGAAAGTGATTACAGATGTGCCAAATTTCACCCCCCTAAGTGAAAGCTGATGTTTGACAATTTGTGAAACCTGTTTTGTTTGGATTTGGGAACACATGTGGTAACTCACAAGTGACTGCCAAGGCTGTAAATTAAAGCTCATAGGGCTTGGAAAATCATTTAGCCTGAAAAACCTGCTTTTAGTCACCAGTAAGGGAGTGGATTGAAGTTGTCTGGGTGTTGGGGAATAAGATCACAGAGCAAGGTCACTCTGAAGTTCCGTCCCATGTTGTCTGTTTTGGAGGCTCTCGCTTTGACCTGCAAGGGGATCTGTTAGACAAGGTGATCTAGTTCTAAATACTTTTGATACCTTTACTGGCTCTAGAACTTGCAGAGTCTCTACTAGTTAGGGGCGAGTTCCCCCCTCTCCCCGCTGAGTTTGCTATCCGTCTTGAGCCAAGTAGTAGACCTCAGAGCTCTCTGGGCTTACAGATGGGTCTCTTGTTAGGAATTGTGATCCGGCAAATAATTGAAGACAGCTCTGCTTGTTAGGGTCCTTCCTTTAAGATGGTACAAGTTCTCAGTTATTCATGATAATATACCATGTAATGAGAAAGATAATATTATGTAATTGGAACCCCTCTAATGTCTTGTCTGGTAACTACAATTTCAGTCTAGTAGCAGTCACATTTAAAGACACCTCCTCTGTAAAACCGCAGACATCTTAATGAGTTGACTGAAAAACATCCCTCTTGGTCCAAAATTATGCGTGCTTAGTCTTGTCCATAATTGCAGATTGTTTCATCCAAGTATTATCTGTCCTTTAAATGTAGTCTGTTCTTTTAAAGAAAAGAGGCCATCTCATTTTTTTAAAATTAATAACAACTTGCTAAATGTGTTTCCTTTTATATTTCTTTCCTCATTGTACAGAGAGCAGAATGTGTGTGTCATGAATCCAGATCTGACGGGACAAGCGATGGGGAAGCCACTGAATCCAATTAGCTCTAGCAGCCCTGCCCATCAGGCCATGTGCAGTGGGAACCCAGGTCAGGACATGACCCTTGGTAGCAATATAAATTTTCCCATCAGTGGCCCAAAGGAACAAATGGGCATGCCCATGGGCAGGTTTGGTGGTTCCGGGGGAATGAACCATGTGTCAAGCATGCAAGCAACCACTCCTCAGGGTAGTAACTATGCACTCAAAATGAACAGTCCCTCCCAGAGCAGCCCTGGCATGAATCCAGGACAGCCCAACTCCATGCTTTCACCGCGGCATCGCATGAGCCCCGGAGTGGCCGGCAGCCCTCGAATCCCACCCAGTCAGTTTTCGCCCGCAGGAAGCTTGCATTCCCCTGTGGGAGTTTGCAGCAGCACAGGAAATAGCCATAGCTACACCAACAGTTCCCTCAACGCACTTCAGGCCCTCAGCGAGGGGCACGGGGTCTCACTAGGGTCGTCGCTGGCTTCACCAGACCTGAAACTGGGCAATTTGCAAAACTCCCCCGTTAATATGAATCCTCCCCCACTCAGCAAGATGGGGAGCTTAGACTCCAAAGACTGTTTCGGACTTTATGGGGAGCCGGCTGAAGGTACAACTGGTCAAGCAGAGAGCAGCTGCCGTCCCGGAGAGCAGAAGGAGACGGACGATTCCAGCATGCCCCAGGCTGTGAGCGGTGAGAGAGCTGATGCACAGAATCGGCTGCATGACAGCAAAGGACAGACCAAACTCCTGCAGCTGTTGACCACCAAATCGGACCAGATGGAGCCCTCGCCCTTACCCAGCTCCCTGTCGGACACAAACAAGGACTCCACAGCGAGCCTGCCTGGTCCTGGCTCGACACATGGAACCTCGCTCAAGGAGAAGCATAAGATTTTGCACAGACTCTTGCAGGACAGCAGCTCCCCTGTGGACTTGGCTAAGTTAACAGCAGAAGCCACAGGCAAAGAGCTGAGCCAGGAGGCCAACAGCACGGCTCCCGGCTCAGAAGTGACTATTAAACAAGAGCCAGTGAGCCCCAAGAAGAAAGAGAATGCACTACTTCGCTACTTGCTAGATAAAGATGATACTAAAGATATTGGTTTACCAGAAATTACCCCCAAACTTGAGCGACTGGACAGTAAGACAGACCCTGCCAGTAACACAAAATTAATAGCTATGAAAACTGAGAAGGAGGAGATGAGCTTTGAGCCTAGTGAGCAGGTAAGTTGTGTAATGTGTTCTCTCAGGTATACTAATCCATATCCATCAAGGATTTTCACAGGGGCATTTGGAGGCCTCAGGTGAAGGGATAAAAATAAGCCTTCTCCTTTGTTGTTCTTACTTGGAGACAGAGTTAATTCTCACTGAAGCTCCCTGTTCCAAATACTCCTGTCTAGGAACGAGTGACACTTTCATCCACCAGGGGAAGGCTGACTTTTTTTTTTTTTTTCCCTGGAAAGGGCCAAGTGGTGAGTATTTTAGGCTCTACGGACCAAACAGTCTCTGCTACTGTGGTCCAAAAACGGCCATAGACACTATGCAGACAAATGAGAGCGCTGTGTTCTAATAAAACTTTACTGACAGCCACTGATATTTGGATTTTATACAGTTTTTGTGTGTCATAAAATGCTCTTCTTTTGATTTTTTTTTTCAATTATTAAAAAATGTAAATTCCTTCTTAGCTCGGGGCCATAGGAAAACAGGTGGTGGGCAGGATTTAGCCTACAGGCCAGCTGTAGTTTGCTGACCCTGTTAATAGAAGATGCCTAAATTGGAGATAATCACTTCCTTGAAACTGGCTTTGTCAGGACAGACTTCATTAAATTATTTCCCATTTACCTTTCTCTCTCTTTAAGGTCAGAGTTTGGTTTTCAAACCTAATGAAGACCATCGCGCCCTCTATCATCAACCGAACCTTCTGGTTCATGTTAAAGAATTCTTTTCTTTTCTTTCTTTTTTTTTTTTTTTGAGCGTTATTTCTGACATAATGGTTTGGCATAAGATGTTTCCTGGGGACTCAGTGACGGGCTGGGTTAATGATCCAAGACTTCACCCTGCATTATCAACTCCCTCTCTAATCCCTGGGAACAGGCCTGGACTTCAAATCTTTTAAGTCCACATTGGTTAACAAGTGAAGAAGCTGCATTGGCCTTTCTACTTAAAATGGTTCACTAATTTGTCTTGAAATTTGTTTTGCAAGTGGAGAGTTTATGTGTCACTGTCTTGGGGGACTAGGTGTGGATGGGGAGAGAAGAGAGCAGCACTCCCTTGCTATACTTGAACTCTGCTGAGTCAGCCGAGGTTGGCCCAGGGGCAGGGCTAGGATTGAAAGCAGGAATCAGGAAGCCTGAGGCCAAACACGCCCGCCCCATAGAGCTGGGCTCCATCCGCCCTTCTAAGCACTTACTTAGCTTCCTTCATTTCTTTCACTTTGATGTCTTGGCAGATGCTGTATTCCTGTAAGAGAGAGATGATTTGTTTAAACCTCCATGCCCTTCACCAGGGAAACATCCTAATTCTATAATCATCTTTGATAATTAACCTTAGAACTTAGATGTTAGTGCAGGGTTCGACAATACAGCTATTCTGTAATGCTGTAAAATCAGTAAGTGGGGGAAACTCAGTTTCTTTCAGCAGAAAGTTAGTAGCAATACCTTGGATTAAGTGTAGGATGAAACTGTATTGATAACTGTCAATGTTTTCATCTTTTGAGGTTTACTAGATTAGAATATACAGAGCAAGTGGCAGGCACAGATACTGTCACTCACGTCTCCCTAACACATGCTAGAGTGCAAGATGGTGACTCATGAGGGCCACCTTAGCTCAGTGGCTAAGTGGCTGGCCCCTCCCTCCATACACAGAATTTATTTCTATCCCAGGCCTGAGGCCCTAGGGACTTAGAGGGTCAGGGAAGGGGGACACTGTTTGGCATGTCTATATTTAGTGTGTGATGATGCTAACTTCAGACAAGAAACTGACAAAAAAAAAAAAAAGAAATTTTTTTTAAGTCCTTGAGTCACTTGCCGTTTCTAATTGTTGTTTAGGAGACACGTTTTTCTAATCAAAGTCATCTTACCTAGGGAACATCAGCACAAATCTGTTATTTTGGGACCAAAAAGCAGTGTGTACACACACACACAATTTTTTTTCTTAATGAAACCCAGTCCCTGGTCTCGCCCTCCATTCACTCCCATTTAAAAATAAAACTCCGCCAAAAAATACTGCTTCAGAGCAAACTTAACATTGAAAACATTGCAACTTGAAAAGAAAAGTTACCACAGGAAGTATGCATTACCTAAATTTAGATCAAAGTTAGAGTGACTTACTTTAAGGAAAAAACAGTGATTCTTTTGCCTCCTGCTTGCCTTCACTATTCCCAAAACAGATTAATTGTATCTCCTTTTAACTGCTCTACCGGTTTGTTAAAGTTTTTTTCTTTCATTTCAGGGGAATACAAGTTTTTTATTTAATAAGATAAACTGTTAGGGAGCCTGAATTATGCACTCAACGGGCTTGTTATTTTGACTCAGAAAAGAGCCATTAACCAAGTGTGTGTTTAACTTACCTACAACTTACTAAGGACAGGAAGTACTTCGATGGTGCTATTATACCTAAAATAGCATTCTTTACTGGGTAGAGTATTTAAACAACAGTTGTTTCTACGGCATTTCGTCACCAACAGGAAGCAGCGACTGAAAAATTTCCAATATGTTTACAGACTTTCAAGTTACATACTTATTTACCCAGTGGAGCATGTTGATAGTCTTATGTTCTTTCTAACGCTACTGGGCCAGTTATAATGATGGCTTAGAGCTAGTCTAAAAGGAACATCTTGCTATTTACCTCCACCAGAAAGGCAAACCATATTTTAAACTGGCAATGTCCTGAAAATTTCCCACCAAATGTGATAGAATTGTATTACCATCTTCTAACAATTTTACCTTTTTTTTTTTTTAAAGATTTTATTTATTTATTTGAGAGAGAGAGAATGAGAGACAGAGAGCATGAGAAGGAGGAAGGTCAGAGGGAGAAGCAGACTCCCCGCCGAGCGGGGAGCCCGATGCGGGACTCGATCCAGGGACTCCAGGATCATGACATGAGCCGAAGGCAGTCGCTTAACCAACTGAGCCACCCAGGCGCCCTACCTTTTTTTTTTTTCAACAATTTTATGTTAGGCAAATGTAAAATTACACTTTTTATTTAAATTTCTGAAAAAATGTTTTGTAACTTATTAAGACACTTATGGTATTAAAATGCCTGTGCTCTTTATATTTCCTTCAGAGAACAAGTTGATTTGACACATGAAAAATTCATAAAACCAGAAAAATGAAAAATTAAAGAAATCAAGTCCAATTTTCATTTTGTAGAACTTTTATAAAAATCTTTCTGACTCATTTTCTGCCTGAAATAGTTTAAACTAACTATTCAAATTGATGTGGCTAATTTGAGCATTCGAATAGATGCCTAAGCAAAACTTTGAAGAATCTTGGCAAAGCATTTTAAAGGAAGGCATTAATCTTTTTGTCTTGTGAAGAAATGCCTAACAAAGTAGACATGGACTGGGGTGCCTGGGTGGCTCATTAGTTAAGCGTCTGCCTTCGGCTCAGGCGCTGATCCCAGGGTCCTGGGATCGAGCCGCGCATCGGGCTCCCTGCTCAGCGGGAAGCCTACTTCTCCCTCTCCCACTCCCCTGGCTTGTGTTCCTGCTCTCACTATCTCTCTCTCTGTCAAATAAATAAATAAAATCTTAAAAAAAAAAAGTAGACATGGACTAGGAGAACTTTTGGTGAGAAAGCTTAAAAAAATTTAGGGGGGAAGGGGATATTTGATCAGAAACTTAATGTGATCAAATCTATCCCTTCCAAAACTTACGTAACTACAGAAAAAAATGCCATAATCGTCAGATTTTATTGCCAAACAGCCGAAGGGGTTATAGTAGACATTCTGAATTTTATGTCTTTGATGAAGAACATTTAAAGTATGCTTAAGACAATTAGAGGAATGTTAAATGTGTACTCCAAAAATTAACAAGAAATAAGCACAAGCAAAACAATATTATCTCCAGTGGGGAAAATTACATAATGTATTCTTCTGATGGCAAACTGAATGAATTCGAATAATGTCCATAGTTATGGGGATCCAAAGAACCAATTTCTTTTGACTGTGAAACCAAGAAGTTCCTACATGGCTTTCTTAAGACAAAAAAGTGTTCAGTTGTTTTTTTTTTTTTAATTTATTTAAAGATTTTATTTATTTGAGAGAGAGAGAGAAAGCAGGAGCGGGGGGTGGGGGGGGAGGGTCAGAGGGAGGAACAGACTCCCCGCTGAGCAGGGAGCCCGATGCGGGATCAATCCCAGGACCCTGGGATCATGACCTGAGCCGAAGGCAGACACTTAGTGACTGAGCCACCCAGGCCCCCCCAAAAAGTGTTTAGTTAATTGTCAGAACTAGACTGATCCACAGTTGAATTTGGTTGGCTCTTAAAATGGCAGAGATTAAAACTTGAAAATGAGTTTTTAATACATGCTTTTTAAAAATAAAAATCAACCAAGGAAAATACTGGATTTTAAATTTTCTAATTATTTGAAATTAAAAAACCAATAAATTGATTTAAACCATCCAAATAATATAACACATGCACACACATATATATTAGATTTTATTTGAGAGAGAGAGCACAAGCGGGAGGGGGAGGAGCAGAGGGAGAAGGACAAGCAGACTCCCTGTTGAGCGGGGAGCCAGACGCGGGGCTCGATCCCAGGACCCTGGGATCATGACCTGAGCTGAATGCGGACGCTTAACCTACTGAGCCACCCAGGCGACCCAGCCATCCAAATATATTTTAACATTTTATACGTATAAGGTTAGACTTATTTTCAACTCATTATATTAGACACAAGAGTAGATTACATAGGAAGAATCATGAATCTTGTCGTTAGAACTCTTTGAAACTATGATGATAGTTATTTTTCTGTTTGATGGACGTGGTTTAAAGTATAATTTTATTTGGGTGAAAAGAATAAAGGTAAAGGAAAGATAGGAGTCTAGACACAGGCTGTTGTTAATCTACACTGTAAAAACTTTCTTCTACACATATCTGGGATTGGGGGCAAGTATAAGAGCATCCACTGAGGATAATAATATACTTTATTACTGTTTATATGAACCTATTTATTTTTGGCTGTTTCTCATCCAAGGCAATCTGCAGAGCTTTCTCAAGAAGCAACTTATTACTTTACTTATTCACCCTTCCTTCCTCCTCCTTCACCCCCTACTCTTCCCACCACCACCCCCCCACACACACAATGAGCTTCAAGGACCACTTTTTAAAATACTCTAGGGGCGCCTGGGTGGCTCAGTTGTTGGGCGTCTGCCTTCAGCTCAGGTCATGATCCCAGGGTCCTGGGATCGAGCCCCTCATTGGGCTTCCTGCTCTGCGTGAAGCCTCCTTCTCCCTCTCCCACTCCCCCTGCTTGCGTTCCCTCTCTGGCTGTGTCTCTCTCTGTCAAATAAGTAAAATCTTTTAAATAAATAAAATACTCTACACAAGGCAGCAGCATAGTAGGGAAACCTGGTTTCATAGGACAGCAATAAACATCAGTTTATTAGAACCTCTTTCTTATCTCTATAGTTATTTTAATGACACAATTACAAGGATATTTATCACACATTTGTATGAAATATTTTTCTGAGAAAATAATGGAAATTACAGGAATTTCTATGAGAAATTTAGTTGATCCTGGGAAATTTTCTTAAATCACAGGTTAATATGGTTAAAGGAATTCATCCAAGTGACTGAGTGTCCATGACTGTGTTCCAGGAACTGTCCTTGGAGGACAATAAATGTTCATACTGATGTTTATCCTTTTGTATTCAACAAAACATGATAAAGATAGACTTACAATGGAGTCACTTTACATGTACATTTAACTTACACAAAATCATCTATACACGTTCAGAAGAGAGGAAGGGGCAGCTACGAAGTGGTTAAGTAGTGTGAGCAGTTCCACCCACCGTTTTACCCCATAAGTATGTACCCTAGCAGAATGATCATGAGATGGATGACAAGAGATTACTGGGTGTGGGTTCTCCTATGGCTCTAACAGTGTGAACATGTAGCTACATGTTTTTTAAATGCAGCACAGCCCCTACACACATTACACACTACGTCATTTAGGACTCAGGAAAAAAACAGCAGTGTGCTTCCACTCCGGAGGAGAACCTGACTGTGTTGCCCTTGGAGGGGACATAGGTGTGCAGTGAGGTGTCTCCCCAAGGATCATTTTGTGTCTGTCTATACTTTAGGATGCTAACTTTGGAACCCAACCCTTACCTAAGATATATCTTCCCAATATTTGATGCCTCCATCTTTTGTTAGAAATGCGTGGCTAAACTAAACTAGAAAATGGTCTTGTAATTGCCCCAACAACACACTGGGAATTTCCTAGAAAGTTGATCTCCAGGTTATTACTAAGCTAGTTGACTCTGAAGAAGGAATGAAATAAAATGTCACTTCAGTTTATCTTTCCCAACTTGAGAAATATGTCCAGTAAGACTTCCCATACAGATACTACATATGCCATAAATTCCAAAAACCTTAGTAAATCCAACCTCTGCCTGGGGAATAGGAGTTGTATATAGAATAAAACTGTGAGCGGGGCGCCTGGGTGGCTCAGTTGTTAAGCGTCTGCCTTCGGCTCAGGTCCTGATCCCAGGGTCCTTGGATCGAGTCCCGCATCGGGCTCCCTGCTCCACAGGAAGCCTGCTTCTCCCTCTCCCACTCCCCCTGCTTGTGTTCCCTCTCTCGCGCTCTCTCTCTCTGTCAAATAAATAAATAAAATCTTTAAAAAAAAAAGAATAAAACTGTGAGCCATTTTGCTCCAAGTATTACCTCCTATCGGATGTAAACAATTTCATTTGAATGCCCTGTGTCAATAAAATGTCTAGTCATGGTCAAGGATTCAGAGTCCATCCAGTGACTTTGAGGGAATTACCTAGCTTCTGTGTTTCCACCTACACATCCAAGAGATCATTCTTACCACTTTCTTCATTAGAAACTACTGCTGACATTTAACTTCTCCATTTTCTTGTGTGGTTAGCACTGCCTGATAGGTTCTACTTAAAAGAATATAAAATAAGTTGAGCTTTCTGGAAGAAAAGTAGTAGGTGTGAGATAGTGGTGATATTCACCTTACTATTTTGATGTTGGTAATTGAAATGAAATGACTTCAGTAGAAGGAAAAGCCCTAAGAAACACTGTTCTGCCTTCTGTGAAGTCAGGTTAATAGATGCTGTGTATGGGGACACCATGTTTTTATCCTGCTTCCCTACATTTTGTCACCTAAGCTGGTGACTGACTGAGAAAGCCAGTGTCATTTGAAACTGAAAGTGCAAGCAGGAAAAAAAACACCAGTCAAATCGAAAAGGCAGTGCTTAACTATTCATGGTGACTTTGAGCTTATTTTGCGCTTATTTTGCGTTTTACCCCCTGCTCTTAAAAAAAGAAATCCTGGAAGGAAATGACCACCTACAAAACACTGATGTAGTGTAAATTTGGATCATATTTTTTTTTTGAACCAGTTTTTTGTTGTTGTTATTTTTTAGAGTTAACCACAAAACCTAGACCTGGACCATAAGTCCTAGTACACTCAGAGTTAATTAAAAATATACATACTCATGACTGATTGAATTATTAGCATACAATAAAGGGGAATTTATACATTGCCAATGAATCAGCACTGGAAGAGAGCTCTTTTTCTAGATGAGGAAATAGAGGACGAAGGGATTAAGTTATTTGGCCTTTGTCAGTTTAAATTTTTAAAAGCTGATCAATTCCCTTGTTAGGCCCGAGGTCTGCGTGTGTGTCTGCATCCTTTGTGTGGTTGTGCTGGTGCCTTCGTGCCTGTTGGGTCTGTAACTGCAGATGGGGCTGTGGGGCCCACTCTCAGGGTGGGACTGGATAAACTCTTGTGTTTGTTAACTGCAGCCTGGCAGTGAGCTGGACAACTTGGAGGAGATTTTGGATGATTTGCAGAATAGTCAATTACCACAGCTTTTCCCAGACACGCGGCCAGGCGCCCCTGCTGGATCAGTTGACAAGCAAGCCATCATCAATGACCTCATGCAACTCACAGCTGAAAACAGTCCTGTTACACCTGTTGGAGCCCAGAAAACAGCACTGCGAATTTCACAGAGCAGTGAGTATGAGATATTGATGGTTATGCCAAGAAATTCCCATATAATCACCATTAGAAACAGTGATTATTAAAATCTGATACAAACAGCTTAGTCACTTCAAGGTTTTTGTGATCAAATAGCGCCATCTACTGTATTGGTTCTTCAAAACACCATTCAAAATGGACTCTCTTGAACATGGCTTTCCAGCATTCTCTCTGGGGGTTAATTTAATCAATTTGCAGTGAGACTGACCTACATAGATAAAGTTCTTTGGATGGTTGTCATGTTTCCCTTTATTTTTGCTACTGCCTTCAGAAATGGGGTTTAAAATAGACTTTATGTGTTTGAGTATATAAGTGGATACTTTAAATATAGAAAATTATAAAGTTAGGCTGACTTTTTAGGAATAAAATGCTATTAAAAATTCTTAATATTTAATCATAATATGTGAACAGGCTACACACATTAAAAATAGCCTATCTCAGGAATAATCTTTTAATTATCAGTTTGAATGGAACTTTATCATACTTGTTTTCTAAGTACACTTTTAACTAATTTGGTATAAAGCTGGAAGACCTTAGACTATTTTAGAAAATACATTTTTTCTATCATTTATTCTTTTTATTTTAGATTTTTGTAAGTTTAAGACGAATTCTTTCTTCACCAGGATCACTTAGTTTACAAACTCAGTTACCTGAAGTAGTCCAACAGTTTTGAATGGAAGAAAATACCTCTCCTGTACAGAGAGACATAATTTATGGAACGATAGATGATGTCCTTAGTGTTAACTTGATGAACAGAATGATTTTTCCCTCGTCAAGTACAGTCTCATTCTGTGCTTAGCATTTGTTCTCAAACTGGAAATGGCAATCATCAACCAAATCACAAAATATCTTTAATTACTAGATCTTTTCTCAAGTGATTCTTGATTATTCTGAAATGGGTAAAACAAAATAGTTTGTGTTTGTTATCATCTCTCAAACCTTCGTGTTTCCCGAGGAATGGAAGGTACTTCCGGACCATGGGCGATCACAAAGTCAAAGAGTCGGGGAGTGAGTAAGAAGCACACTAGAGAAGTTTATGCTCATTAACCGGAGGCATTAATGAAGGGTGGCATGGGGACTCATGCTTTCTCCTCTATTTGTACCTTCTGATGGTGGTCAGATTGTTGAGTGCCAACCAGAGAGCTAAACCTGAGGGAATCATGATTAAGCATACACCATTCCCATTCCGAGCCCTAATTCTTCTAAATATTTTATTTCTGTTATTAATTGTTAAGAACTTATTTATTCTGAATGTTCTGTTTCATACTATGCTTATGTAAGTCGGTGAAAATAAAATACTTGATACTATTTCATAAAGTAGCTCTATAAACTGTCCTTTATAGTATCTGTATACTTTTAAAATTTAAAAATGTGCTTATCAAATTATTGGTTGTCTGTGTGATAGTACAGTGCAGTGCGCACACGACCATGGATTCTGTCAGTCCACCATTAAGAATCCTTTCAAATCTGAATGTGTCCGGAATTTAAAGAAGCTGTATTTAGAAGATTAAACAGGGCCCTAAATCTTTAATACTGACTTTAGGGGGCAGAGTTCACACTTAAAAAATTTTAACTTCCAAGGCAAATAGATACTTCTAACCTAATTCTACTCCTAGGAAAGTCCAGTTAAGAAATTCTATGTCCAGACCACGTGTGTCTAGGTTTGGGGCTCTCTACAGGAGAGGTTCGTAGCTTCATAGCTGTGACAAAGCAGGACTCCTAAATTCCGATAATGGCACGTATGGACAAGACCATACGAGTGTTTTACTTAGCAAATATGATTAAATGTTAGAAATTAGTGTTGGGGAGGAAAATATATGGTAAAAGACATGGGGGCTTTTTTCCTCTCTTTTTGCAAGATTGTTAAGAGTTAAATAAGAGACCTGTTGATTAAATTTTGGTTGTTTTTTTTTTTTTTTTTTTGTCTGTGAGTTTGTCTTTTACGTAGGCAGTTGGTCCCTGATGTGCATATCTTCGATATTTTACAGACAGCATTTTCCCTGAACACTGCTTCTGTTGCTATTCTTTTCCATTATCCTATATTAACCTTCAATTTTCATTTGTTTTCTCCTTAGCTTTTAATAACCCACGACCAGGGCAACTGGGCAGGTTATTGCCAAACCAGAATTTACCACTTGACATCACATTGCAAAGCCCAACTGGTGCTGGACCTTTCCCACCAATCAGAAACAGTAGTCCCTACTCAGTGATACCTCAGCCAGGAATGATGGGTAATCAAGGGATGATAGGAAACCAAGGAAATTTAGGGAACAGTAGCACAGGTAAGGGCTCAAATGCACTGTTACTTTATTGGTGGGTTATTTAACTTAATGATGTATTCATCCACATCAGACTAGTAGAATTTTTCAAATGAATGTTTTTTAATGTTAGAAACCAATACTGGAAGGTAAGAAAATCCTACAAACTTTGACTGGGAGAGTGGCATGTGAAGCATTGGGAAACATTCCAGTAAGCTGACCATTTTATTCTGTGCTCATTACTTTTACGGGGTTTCTAATCATTAATCCTATAGCATAGGCTTATGTCTTCTCTTGCAGTTTACTGTTCTAGGCATTGTAGTGTTACGTGTAAAATGATTTGGTGGTTGCTGGCATCTCCTGTAATCTGCTGATAATCCCAAAACCTCCTATTAATTGATGATTTGTTTTTGGAGAATTTCAGAATGAAAGTTTAAAATTCAGCCAACTTTTCATACTTATAAATGATACAGTTCTTCAGAAAAATGTTAATTAAAAATAAAGAACTTTACATGGTAATAGGCTTGGCCTAAGAGTCCCGGGTCCAGGGCCCCCTTTTTGAAGATGTATGACTTTGCCTGTGATCTGGTTTGGACCTTGACTTGCTGTGACTTCAGGTATCTGCCAAGTTGCCCCTGCACATTTGCTAAGTGGTACTCAGTGTCATCACAGCTACCGCGTTCCCGCACTTCCAGCTAATTAAGGCTAGAAATCGTCTGAGCAGCAGTGATTGCTGTTACCACCACGTCCTGTACCCTATAATATCTATTTATCACAGACCTAGTAGCAGGATGCTGAGTTTCCTAATGAACTGCTCACAATTTACAGCCTTCTTCCTTTGACAAAATGAAGTACTCAGGAAAAAGGCATTGAAAGAAATAGATATTATGAAAAGAATTTATATTTGTTCTTGTTTTTTTCTTTTTTTTTTAGCTTAGTCTTGAATCTCTATGCACATTGCCATTTTAGACAGCTGGCTGAAAATGAGAATTCAGTTTAAGGGGAAAAGTTGGATTTATTTATTTTCGGGTATTGATGAGCAAGCAATTCGTGGGGAAACGTGTACCATGCTGTATTAAAATCGTTGATTCCTTCAACAAATATTTATTGGGCATAGCCTACCATATGTGCCAGGCACTCACTACTTCACTACTTTATGTATTCACAGAAAAAAGGGCCATATTAATTTTATAATTTAAGATAAAGTATTGATTTATATAAATAAAATACTGCTTTCTGCAACATTCTATAACAGAAAAGGAGCCCCAGTGACTTATTAAAAGTGCCTCCTTATTAGGAGAACACAAGAAGTTCTGAGTTCTTGGAGAGGTCTTGGAGGGAGGAATTTAGGGTATACCTGTTTTCAAATCTGGGCAGCCTGGAGATCACTGGTGTCCAGACTCTGAAGATCATACAGTGCCTGTGCTTTGTTTCAAGAAAGAAAAAGAAAAAGCCTGAAAGAGATTGAGACCCCAGTTATTATAATTGCAGGAATGTTGTTGAATTGTGGGTCATTTTTCCTTCTGCTTTCTGGACTTGCCGTAATCTTGTTATATTATTTAGAGACCAGGTTTTTGGAAAAATAAAATGCCTTTCTCCCATAATACATTTGTGTAATTCAAATTTAATCTTCAAATGGTTTTTAAAATATATATTACTATAATATTGTTCTGACTTCTTCAGTCAAATTAATTATCCTTTATTCCTTATCATCCTAACGTAGCACATTCTCATTTCACAAGTGAAAAGCCACCCGCAATACATGTTCTCTCTGTTTCTTAAATATACTCTATTTTTAGTTATCGTAATTAAAGTAAATGAAAGCAAGCCATCTATTTGAAAACAGAACTTTTATTTTTTTTAAGATTTTACTTATTAGAGAGAGCATGAGTGGTGGTGGGGAGCGGCAGAGGGAGAAGCAGACTCCCCAGTGAGCAAGGACCCAACGTGGGACTTGATCCCAGGACCCCAAGATCATGACCTGAGCCAAACGGAGATGTTCAACCGACCGAACCACCCAGGCGCCCCATAATGAAAGCAAAACTTTTATATATCCATCATTAAACATTTCGAAATGCGGGGTTCTTGCTTGGATTTTTTTTCCCCTTTAGAGTATCAAGTCTTAGCCAATATTTGGCCATTGTCAGCATCCCGAGGGGCCAGGCCAGAGAGAGCGAACACTTGGTCCTGCTTGGAGTATTGTGCTCTTATTGTTAAGTGTGGCCAAATAACTGATAATATCTCAAGTATAAAAAGATTTTACCAATCTGCCCTAACCCATTTTGATCTATATGATCAGGAATGTGGTGGTCCAGGTATATTGAAGTACACTATGAGGAGGAGTTCCCTTGCCTTGGATATAAAAAACTGTGGTGGAAAGATCCTATAATTTCTTCATGTTTTAGAGGCTACCAAAGAAGCTTAACAAATTATAGTAGTCTGAAAGGGAGCTGAGGGTTTAAAAATGTGACATCAGCTTCATGGGATATTCTGTGATTTGGATTTATAACCAGAGTATTGACTATCAGTTTAAACCTTGTTTCTCTTAGCCTCACCTCCCTTTTGGAAAGGAAAGCATTAACGTGTAGATCAGCTAATGTGATTCACTTCCTGAGGAAGGAAGTTGGGGTTATCCACACACCACAGCACCTGCTTCTAAGTACATGTGGGAACAATTTTAACAGCTTTTCCGAACTATGAAGAGTGGCAAGTCTGTGCTTTGAGCACCTGTAGAAATTGCCAACTCTTGTTTCTTAGCCAGGGGTCTGCTTCTGTCCCAATGAGGGCGTTACCTATCGGGCCAGCTGTGTATTACAGAATGATTGTCTTCTACAGAGTGAGATCATCTGGTGTTCATCCGTGCCGACTATGTTTTCAGTTGCCCCATGTCTCCGTTTCCTCTGGCTTGCCTGCAGGAATGGTGGGTGGTAATGCTTCCCGGCCCACGATGCCATCTGGGGAGTGGGCACCACAGAGTCCTGCCGTGAGAGTCACCTGTGCTGCTCCCACCAGCGCCGTGAGCCGGCCAGTCCAAGGAGGCATGATTCGGAACCCCATGAGACCCAGCAGCCAGCCTGGCCAAAGACAGATGCTTCCGTCTCAGGTCATGAATCTAGGTAAGGTAGTTCTAGTGCTCTTTTTTTTAAGATTTTATTTATTTATTTATCTGACAGAGAGAG
>NC_138372.1:114698021-114722965 GCF_054177405.1 Leptonychotes weddellii | reverse complement strand
AAAAAAAAAAAAAAGAATCTGAAAAGCTTTCTAGTTACATTAAAGAACCAACTACATTTGTGGTGTTTTATTTTTATTAGATTATCTAATTTCAACCTTTGGGAGGAGTGAATTGGAGTGTCACACTATAAATGTTATACATATGATATTTTTTAAAAACATTTCAATGTTACAGCAGTGGTTCCTAACTCTGGGTGATCATCAGAATCATCTCAGGACATTAAGACGCAGATTCTTGGGCCACCATCCTAGACTATTAAACCAGACTTTCCAGGGTCCTCACTGAAGGTACAAGGTCATCTTAGAACATCTCACAAAATGTGAGGATCGCTAAAATTCTATTTGGATACAGTTCACATGTTATTAAAATTAATGGTCTGATACATTATACGACACCGTTTGTATGAAGTGCCCAGAACAGACAAATCTGTAGAGAAAGAAAGTAGTAGGTAAGTGGTTGCCTAGGGCTTGGGGTATGGGGGACATGGGGAGTGACTCCTAGTGGTCATGGGGTTTCTTTTGGGGGGAATAAAAACGTTCTAAACCCGGTTATCGTAATGGTTGTACAACTCTGCAAATATACTGAAACCCCCTAAGTCATATACTTTAAATGGGTGAATTGTGTGACATGTCAGTTATATTTCGGTAAAACTGTTATTTAAAAAAAAAAGTTAATGGTCTGTACAGCTCATACTTGAGATTGTTTTCTTAATCATCGACCTATTAACCTTCTTCTAAATCTTGCACATTAGCATAATCAGATAAGTTAATGTTTATGTACTTTTTCGTATACTTAGATATTGCACAATGAGTAAGAGCTAAATCATTAACGGAAAGGTACCAGGATTGTTTTGACAAGACAACGCAGAATTCTCATCCTACCTCTGGCCTCCGCTTTCCTACCTAGTTATGTAATTGCTCAGCACATTTTTGGCTTATTTCTGAGAGGTGACATTCAGAAAGCCTTTCTGCAGAGAATGTACTTCGAATTGATGAGTGGTTTCCAAACATAAATTCATATAATTTGAGGCTTCTGTGGAACAGTGCTAAAAATGACCAGATTTTCATGCAAAATTAAGCTGAGAAATTTTTTAATGTATTGATTCATTCATTAAAATATCATAATTAAGGGGCACCTAGCTGGCTCAGTCGGTAGAGCATGTCACTCTTGAGCCCCATGTTGGGTATAGAGGTTACTTGAAATACTAAATAAATAAATAAATAAATATCATAATTAATAAATCCCTTATATCCAGAAATTTAATTTATTCTCCGTATTTCTTTACTGAAGAGACCTCACCTGGCCTTTGAGCTGTGTATTGTGTAGCTGAATTTCTCTTGATTTTTAATAAATTCAAAAAAGCCCTGAACTCAACAGAAAATTACCTATTTTAACGGAAGACAGGTGTATAGATGGTGATAACAATAAAATCATTGAAAAGCTCGTGTCATCCATTAGCTTTAAACCTCTAAAAAGAACTTCTAAGAGCACATCTGAGTTGTCTGGGCCTTCTTTCTGTTCCACCCTCTCTCTTCTGGAAGAGCTAACTGAATTGCAGTTGATAAAAGTTTAGGAACAAGTGATCTAGCACTTCTCAGAAGTATGGTCCAGGACCCTGATGCCCTTCCAGGGGGTCTGTAAGGCTAAACTATTTCCATAATAATCCTGAGACACTCCTGGCCTTCTTCACTCTCACCTCTCACAAGTGTGCAGTCGAGTTCTGGAAGTTACATGCTGTGTGATATCACCGTAGGTGGAATGTGAGAGCACGTAGGAGTCTCCGGCTCTCCTCTATCAATCCAGACTTAATTAAAGTGATTTTCAAAAATCTAAAACAATGCCAGTAAAAGGGTTTTTTTCATTTCTTATTTAAAAAACTTGTTTAGAGGAGCCTGGGTGGCTCAGTCGGTTAAGTGTCTGCCTTCAGCTCAGGTCGTGATCTCAGGGTCCTCGGATTGAGCCCCGCATGGGGCTCCCTGCTCCGCGGGGAGTCTGTTTCTCTCTCTTCCTCTGCCACTCCCCCCTGCTTTGCTCTCTCATTCTATCTGTCAAATAAGTAAATAAAATCTTTAAAAAAAAAAAAAAGAGCTTGTTTATGTTAACACATAGCGGATTTATTGTAATTATTTTAAGTGAATGAATAATTGTTTTTTTCTACTTTCCAATGTGAATTTCCCATACAGTAAGTATCAATAAGGTATACCCGCATAAACAAAACTAAAAGGTCAGGGTGCTGGGGTGCCTGGATGGCTCATCGGTTAAGCCTCTGACTCTTGATTTGGGCTCAGGTCATGATCTCAGGGTCATGAGATCGAGCCCCCCACTCCACCCACCCCACCCCCAATGGGCTCTGTACTCAGTGGGCAATCTGCTTGAGATTCTCTCCCTCTCCCTCTGCCCCTCCACCCCGCCCCCTTACTCTCTCTCAAAAAAAGAGACTATAAAAAGTCTTCATTGCAGAAAGTTTAGAGCTGCCACTGTATATATTGCCTAAAGTGGGTGATAAGCCTTGATATTTATTGCCTTTGTTTCTATTTCAGAACAAAAATTCAGTCTTACTATTTTTACCTAATTATTATTGCATCTGTCTTTTTCATTTTATGTAAACCAGGTATTTCACTTTGTATCACATAGTGGAAATAGGCACTTCCCTGATGACAAGTTGTAAAGTTTTTGGATTTTTGTCTTCTCTCTTTTTAGGGCCATCTGAATTAGAGATGAACATGGGGGGACCTCAGTATAGCCAACAACAAGCTCCTCCAAATCAGACTGCCCCGTGGCCTGAAAGCATCCTGCCTATAGACCAGGCATCTTTTGCCAGCCAAAACAGGTGAGTCCTGAGCACCCAGGAAATTCCAGAGAAGAGTGGTTCATGACGAGTTCTCTAAGTTATTTTAGACCTCTGCCAGAGGTTAATCTTCTCCTCCTAAATAGTTGGTCCTGGCCAGTTTTCATGTATTCAGACTGTATCATCAGTTATTGGACAGAGGGTATAGGGGAGGGAGAAATCCAAAAATCAGGTTAGACCTAAGGCATGTCTTTAAAACGTCATAATTTAGTTGGAAAATAAGATATACATTAATAACTGTAATATAAGGTAGTATATTACTATAAATGCTATAAGAGAAATAAAACAGATTGGGAGAGATTGTCCCACCGGAGTGATTGGAGAAGGTTCAGAGTCTTTAAGAAAAGGTGTAATTCAGGAGGCAGCGATGGCAGGAAGCCAGTCCAGCAGGTAAAAACAGCATAGTCAGAGCCTGGATGTTACAGAAACAACCCGTGTTTATGGTAACAGAATTGTCTGGTTTTCTGTTGACATATATTTTACCACTTAAAACAGTTTAGTAAAGGCAATATGAGAAGATTTGGCAGGAAGAGGAGATTAGTAATAGATTTATAGGAGGTCTTAAATACCAAACTCTGAAGAATTCAGACTTTTTTCATTAAGCCATTGAAATTTTTTTGAGAAAGGAAGTGGTATGTGATCATGTTTGATTGAGATTTTTTGGTTCTGATTAGCAGTCTAATAATTTTTCTTTGTGGGTCTTTTCTCTCTAGCTGCTTTTGAAATACTCTTTGTATTTTCTGTATTGTACGTTTACTACAATGTGTCTGGGTGTGGATTTATTTATACTGCTTGGTATTTGGTATACGCTTTACTTTTTTTAGTCTGTAGATGCGAGTTTTTTCATCAGTTCTGGAAAATTTATAGCCATTATCTCTTTATATACTGCCCCCCTCCATTTTCTCTATTCTTTCCTTCTGGAATTCTCGTTAGACATGTTACACCTTCTCTGCCTACACTGGATTTTTAAAAATTCTACCCTCCCGGGGCACTTGGGTGACTCAGTCAGATAAGCGTCCAACTCTTAATTTCAGCTCAGGTCATGATCTCAGGGTTGTGCGATCGAGCGCCGTGTTGGGCTCTGCACTGGGCGAGGAGCCTGCTTAAGATTCTCTCTCTCCCTCTGCCTCTCCCTCTGCCCCTCCCCCCCGAAATACGTTCTACTTTCTTAATCCGTGTATTTTCCTATCTCCTCATCTCTCAGTACTACATCAGGATAATTTATTATCCAGTTCCTTAATTATCTCTTCAGCTACGTTTAGTCCAATCATGTTTTTCATTTCTAAAAATTTTATTTGCCTGGTCTGCTCTTCACAGTCTCATTGTTTGCTTATTCTTGTGGTTCCATCTTTATATCTTTAAGCATTACGCTCATCATTCTTTTCTGAATTTCTTTATCTGCTAATTCCAATATCTAAATTTCTTAGGAGGTCTAAATCCAATATTGGCTCTCACTCATGAAGGCGTATTTCCCTGAGTATTTTGGTAATCTTGCATTGGAAGTTCATAAGTGCATCTTGGCCAGTGAAACACCTAGGTTTGCCATTGTGGACACTTTTCTTAAAAGCGAATTTGCAGTACTCTCTGCCAGAGGAGGAGGTCTGCTCCAAGTTCCCTTAGTTCAGTCCAGCAGCCTCAAGTTAACTCCTTTTATTTCACTTTGGCCCAAAGCCCAGCTCTCTTATTGCTTTATGGATAAAAACACACCTATCACCAGTGGCTCGGGATGCTCAAATTTTAGCTCATAGGTGGTCTTTGTTTTGTTCTGTGCTTGCCTCTTTGTATATGTGCTGCCGAAGCGAGCACATGTGCTTGCCTCTTTGAAGTTCCATTATTCCCTGCAGAGCCAATATCACAGTTAGGTTCTATGCATAATCTCATTGTTTTTAGTAGCACACTGAAGGCAGATGTTGCTCAGGTGACCTTGAGCCCTAGGTGATGGTACCACGTGACTGGTTGGGTGGGCCAAGAGACCCTATGCAGAGAGATAGAAGCCTAAGCCAGAAGGCACTGTAGGAACTTAAAGGATGCCTGTGGTGTTTTCCAGGAAGCAAACTTGTTAGAAAACTTAAACTATAGCAGTTTGTCCTTGAGGTTCATATATAAAGAGTTGGAGTTGAAGGCTCGGTGATTGGAGATTATTCTAGTTTAAAATAACGTAATATTCTTATCAAATTCACAGATGATGAAAGTCAACAGGGTTTCTGAAATTTCATAAAAGTAGAGTACATTTTCAGAGTTTCTTATTTGTTTTTTTAAAAATACAGGTTTCAGGGCACCTGGGTGGCTCAGTCGGTTAAGCGTCTGCCTTCAGCTCAGGTCATGATGCCCGGGTCCTGGGATAGAGCCCTGAATAGAATTGGGCTCTCTGCTCAGTGCGGAATCTGCTTCTACCTCTCCCTCTGCCCCTTCCCCCGCTCATGCTCTCTCGTGCCCGTGCACACTCTCTCTTTCCCTCTCTCTCTCTCAAATAAATAAATAAATTTTTTTAAAAAGACAGGTTTCAGGGGCACCTGGGTGGCTCAGTCGGTTGAGCGTCCGACTCTTGGTTTCAGCTCAGGTCATGATCTCTCAGGGTCATGAGAGAGAGCCCCGAGCCCCGCATTGGGCTCCAGGCACAGCAGTGAGTCTGCTTGGGATTCTCTCTCTCCCTCCTCCTTCTGCCCCTCCCCCCACTCATGTTTTCCCTCTCTCTCTCTCTCTCTCTCAAATAAATAAATCTTTTTAAAAAAATACAGGTTTCAGAGTGAGTCCTACTCCAAGACGTAAGACTTTTGTCATAGCATTGCACAGCTCGGAGTTCTGGTATGGTACCCATCTTCCTTTCTGTATCTTAAGGGAGAGTAAAGGATTCAAAAGATTCAGTAAAGTTTAAAAACAAAAATATCAAAAGGTGAATATGAGCCCAGCAATAAGATATATGAGGGGAGGGCGCCTGGGTGGCTCAGTTGGTTAAGTGACTGCCTTCGGCTCAGGTCATGATCCTGGAGTCCCTGGATCGAGTCCGACATCGGGCTCCTGCTCGGCAGGGAGTCTGCTTCTCCCTCTGACCCTCCCCCCTCTCATGTGCTCTCTCTCATTCTCTCTCTCTCAAATAAATAAATAAAATCTTTAAAAAAAAAAAAAGATATATGAGGGGAAAGTCGGGGGCCAGCTTTTTCACCGGAAGAAAATTAGGGAGAGTGCTTTAATAACGGTCTCAAGGAGATAAGGAAGGAGGGGTGGTTGCTTACCAGCTATCTTGCTTTCGCTTAGGGGTGAAACTAGTGTTTTCAAACCCTGCAGTGCCTCTGAATCACCCCTGGGGTCTCACTAAAAGGTGGGCCTGAGTGGGACCCAGGGCTCTGCATTTCTAACGAGCCCCAGCATCTCTGGCCCCCCCACCGCGCGCTGAGCAGAACTGAGGCAGGAGAAGGACGGACCGGGCGAGAGTGGCACGCGACCGCGGCACTCCCGCTGGACGGTCAGCGCGCCTGCTTGCGTGTCGAGCGTCGCCCAAGCAACCATTGCAGTCGTACTTCTTCGGTTCTTCCAGTTCGTTGAGTCTAATTTCATGGTGTCAGTGAGTGTTACGCTTTTTCTAAATGTGTTTATACGATATGTTAAAAAGCCACCCATTTCCATGGAAACTGGCACATAATAAAAATGTAGTACAGTCATTAAATCCAGTGCCTGATCACTGTTTTGGATGAAATGTCAAAGATTGGTTCCTAGAGAATACTAGGCCCAAAGTTAGGATTCTCACTGTTGCCCAAACAGCTGAGGCCTCTTAAAACAAAACTGGAAGAATGGCAGAGTTTCTGTGGAGCCGGGTCTCGGCGGCAGCGCGCTGGTTTGCGGTCGAGTCTCTGGGGCTGGGCACTGCCCCTCTTCCACCCTTGTGCTCGTTCAGTTTCTTCGTATGACCGCCGTGTGGACAAAACATAACATTTTCATCCCTTTGAAAGTTATTTCAGTTTTTCCAGCCACTCACCGCCCCCCCCCATCTTTTATTCTAAATAATTCAGTTTGGAAGAAAGTTGTGACCAACTTGGTGGTGATCTTATTGTCATAGGCATTCAGAAGTGATGGACAACAAAGGTTCTAACCACATCTCTTTTGAAAAGAAAAGCAGTGCTTTATCATCTTTTTTTTTTTTTTTAAATGCCCTTCCTCAGTATCATCATTAACATTTTGTAGCTTAACTGCCTCCCTGTTTAGGGGTAGGTTTGTAATGTGTTCTGATCCCAGCATTAGTTTATGTACACATTTCAAAAAGACTGTAGGTTAGCCCTTCAATCGCAAACATATTCTCATACTCATGTATTTATAGCTGAATTTCCGTTTTCTGTAGTTTCATTGTGTTTTATTTTCCTTGATGTAGTATGTAAAGGAGATATTTAAAATACAGCCCCAAATTTATGGATGATTTCTTGAAGATTTCTGTTGGATTTATAAAAGTGACTTTGTCTTGAAGTACAGTAGCTGCCTTCCATGAAAAACTTGCTTTCACATTAAGTTCAACATTCCTGAGTTAATTTGGTTTTCTTTGGTTTGAAACGCATCTAAGTTAAAGTTGCTTTTGTTTATTTCTTATCATGTGGTAGCTGTTAACTTTATTGTGGAATTTTGAAGATATGAAAAGTAACGGTAATGGTATGGTTTCTCAAACATGAGCTCAGAATTGACCTTACTCCCCTTCTTATCACCATCCTTCTCTTTTGCTAGTTCATAAATAAAACTAGATTTCTGATCTACAGTTTTATTGAAACTGTAGAGAAACAAGGTTTCTGTTGATGACGGATTATCTTTTGCTAGTTTATTAATCATTTTGCGCCAGCCTGTGGCCTGTGTGTTCTTTCCTTTATTCCTCTGAATTTCATCCTTGTCTTAATATTGTAATGTCTGTCAGATGCTGTCTAGATTGTAACTGTATTTGTAATTGCCCAAAATGCAGGGTAGTAAGTAGGCATTTATAAAGTTGGGATTGAAAGTCTGGATTGGTGTTTTTTCCATAAGCCGGTCATATTATGATGTCTCTAAGGGAAGTGATAGACTCATGGTATGCCCAAGTTTATCATATCAAGCCACAACGCAGTGTATTTTTCTGAGTATAAAGTATGATACCCTGGCTAGATCAGGAGCCTTTTATTTTCGTCAGCTGGATATTTACTGAACCTATGCAGTTTCGAGTACTGGGCCCAACAAGGTCCTCACTGGGTGCAGTCCAAAGTTGGGTGTTTTTAACATAAATACCAGTATCAATTTTAAGTGGAAAAGAGATGGGGAAGCATGGAGTGACAAATCTTGGCCTTATAGTGGTGTACAAGGCATCTTCTGGAAAAAGATCAGTTGCCCAGGGTGGCTGGGGCTCACAGGGAAGTTGTGGACATTGAGTTTGGAAAGGTTCGGCTTTACCAAAGTATATGTGTCCTTAAATTCCACCACCACCACCTGTCCAGAGATGTAGACATTTTCCGGGAGAGCTGAATAAGAATTTTGAGTCCGCTCAGTAAAGTTTGTTTTGGGAAAATGAACCTGACAACACTGTATAAGGAGAATTGGAGAGAGGCTATAAACAGGAAAGCATCTTGAGAGTCCCAGCATGAGTCGACAAGGGCCTTGACCAAAGTAAGAAGGCCTGGAGGTACTGTTTGACTTTTCAGTCTGTATCATGCGTTGGTTTGATGTTTTTTTTAATTAAGAAAAGAAAAGCATGGGGCAAAAATGGGTTATTTTACTATACTGGAAATTGTTTTAAATGCAAATAAGCATTTGCATTAGTTTTTATTCCCTTTATGCATTTGGATGTATCTTTCCTAGGGTGGCTTTGTCCTGCAAAGGGCGACTGTACCTCCCTTCCCTTCTGACACTGGGTTTCAGTCTGATGCAAAACTGGGGAGTCTGTGTTCATGCAGAACCCTCAGCCTTCCCAGAGTTAAGAGAGTAGATCTCAGGGGCACCTGGGTGGCTCAATTGATTAAGCATCTGCCTTCGGCTCACAGCTCAAGTCAGGCTCAGGTCATGATCCCAGAGTCAGCGGGGAGCCTGCTTCTCCCTTTCGTGCTCCCCCCTCCCCAAACTTAGGCACATGTACGCTCTCTCTCTCTCCCTCTGTGTCAAATAAATCTTTTAAAAAAGGGAGAGTAGATTTCACCTTAGCCTGTCATCATTGAAGGGGTGTGCTTGTGTAGGAAGAAACAGAAGTTGAAAATTAGGGAATAAAGCTAGACAAAGAAAATCCTTTAATGCCTCATGTAACTAGCATCTTTGGGGAATGAGGTCCCAGGTATAAGCCATTTGGGAAATAGACAACATCCACTCTTGCCTGACTTGAACTCTTTTTTCGCGAAACTTAACCGCATCCAAATGTTGGTCACTCCTCTGGGGAATTTCCTCCTCCTCTTGCTTCTGTGACATGCGGTTCTGTGGTTTTTCTCCTCCTTGTTGCTGCTTTTCTACATCTCCTTCCTCCCACTCCCTAAGTGTAGCATCAGCAGAGTGATCTGATCACCCTTGTGTTTTCGAAACTTAATTCTGGGAGAGTGCAGATGCTGGAGAAGCAGGAAGGGCAGGAGGAACTGTTTCCAGGAATGATGTCTTACTGAGAAGCAAGGCAATGATAGGGAGAAGAGGCAGGTGTAGAAAAGGCCCCAACACAGCGGAGCACAAGTCTCCAAGAGTGGTGGTTGCCTTTAGCAACGTGGGAACCTTTGAATGGACCGGGTTGGCTGCATCGCACACGGCTTGGCATGTGGTGGTGGCCGCACAGCCAGGTTGCAGTGGCTCCGAGGCGGTGGGAATGCAGGCTTGGGGCCAGGGACAGCAGGTGTCAACGAGGGTGCGCTTAGTTGGGCGATTTTCTTCACAAGTTACTGGGGATAAATGGAGGGTATAAATTGTTTTTTAATGCACTGTATTATAACTGTTTGACATTTTTTTTAAAGATTTTATTTATTTATTTGAGAGAGAGAGAGAGGGAACACAAGCAGGGAGAGTGGGAGTGGGAGAGGGAGAAGCAGGCTCCCTGTGGAGCAGGGAGCCCGATGCGGGGCTCTATCCCGGGACCCTGGGATCATGACCTGAGCCGAAGGCAGACGCTTAACGACTGAGCCACCCAGGTGCCCTTGAAATTAACTGTTGGCTTTAGTAGTCAGCATTTCAGGACTCTAGGCCAGAGCGGTATATTAAGCTGTCTTTAGAAAACATGGCATATGAGATTGAGTTAGATATAGAACTTCATCCTTTGATGGATCTATTCTCACTTGCTTAAGAATGAAGCTACTTGGGCGCCCGGGTGGCTCAGTTGGTTAAGCGACTGCCTTCGGCTCAGGTCATGATCCCGGAGTCCCGGGATCGAGTCCCACATCGGGCTCCCTGCTCAGCAGGGGGTCTGCTTCTCCCTCTGACCTCTCCCCTCTCGTGCTCTCTGTCTCTCATTCTCTCTCTCAAATAAATAAATAAAATCTTTAAAAAAAAAAAAAAAAAGAATGAAGCTACTTGGGGCGCCTGGGTGGCTCAGTCATTGGGCGTTTGCCTTCGGCTCAGGTCATGATCCCAGGGTCCTGGGATCGAGCCCCGCATCGGGCTCCCTGCTCCACAGGAAGCCTGCTTCTCCCTCTCCCACTCACCCTGCTTGTGTTCCCTCTCTCACTGTGTCTCTCTGTCAAATAAATAAAATCTTTAAAAAAAAAAAAGAATGAAGTTACTTACTCATAAACTTGTCTTTTCTCCAGAACATCATATGGTAACTCTAAGTGTACAAATTAGACTCTTTTGGCAAAACACAAGCGTCATTTTCCCCTTCTGATATTAAACTAACTTGGAAGCTCTTTTTAAACACCCCTCCAACTTGTCAGTTGATTTAAATTATAGGAGTTTTATATACCATAGAGTTTGGAATTCAGTGTTATGGTTATATCACCTATGACCTTATATAATAACAAATATAATTTGTATATTCATGATCTACTTTTCTTGACTGTCTAACTCAGAAAGGCTGAGAGCCACACTTCCTGAGGGCTTTAAGAAATGTTTACAAGGCCTGCTTATGCATGACTAAGAAATTTCCTATTAGTCTGGCCAAAGGTAGTCTAGCGACAGCTGAATTCAAAAAAATTAATGTGGCTTTTATGCTTATAGGTCTCTAGTCTCGCCCAGGTGGGTCATCACAGCCTCGTATGAAACATGGCTGCTCCAATTTATCTTTCCTACTAAAGTTCAGAAAAATCCTTTGATTACTTCAGGGGAAAGTGTATATATAGATACCTGAGAAATCTGTAAATTTGTGGAAATACAGTCATCAGGCGGGCCCTGAAACCGCACGGGCCTCTGCTGGCATCCGGCTTTGCGGTGTCGGTGCGTGTGATCTCCCAACACGTGGCTTTACCTCCCTAAGCCTCAGCTTTGCCAGCTTTACTTGTATGTCTCTTATTTTTAGAAGCATTTTTCTTATTACAAGGTGATGATACATTTATTTAGGTTTGCCAGCTTTAAAGCGGGGGCAATAACAAAAACTATACATCCGATGCCTCGATTTGGGTCTGGCCTGTGTTAGGCCCTGAATAAAGTGTGTCCGTTATTGGGAGTTGTCATTTTGTTCTATGTCTGGCCGGTACGGTATTTTATTACAAAGACCCTGGAAATCAACTGGTTGACTTTAATCAACTTTTAAGAGAAAAAAAAATATTCTCTAATCTACTAGCTTTTCCATGGCCCAAGATGAAGTTTGTCTCTTTACAGGCAGCCATTTGGCAGCTCTCCAGATGACTTGCTGTGTCCACATCCTGCAGCAGAATCTCCAAGTGATGAAGGAGCTCTCCTGGACCAGCTCTATCTGGCCTTGCGGAATTTCGATGGCCTCGAGGAGATTGACAGAGCTCTCGGAATACCCGAACTGGTCAGCCAGGTACGCACCGAGCGAGGCTGGTGGGGGCCCAGCACTCTCGTGGGCACGAAATTGTCCATTTTCTTTTGCATACAGATGATCTGTGGTCTGCTTTTTAGAATACTTCTTTATCTCATAACAAGCTAGCTCTGTTTTCGTTCTTGCCCTCCTTGTTACCCCCACATAAACTTTTGTCCAAGAATGGAAAACACTAAAAATGTGCTTTACGTATAATTTGGGTTACTGAGCTGAAAAGCAGAAAGTCTGGGCCAGCTCACCTAATGACAGGGAGGGACCCATGAGGAGCAGAGAACAGGGAAGTCAAGAACAGAGCATTGCTGCCCCAATGGCCTAGAACCCTTTCATCTAAAAAACCAGTCAGCATCCATGATCATCCTATTAAATCTTTTTTTTTTTAAAGATTTTATTTATTTATTTGACAGAGAGAGACACAGTGAGAGAGGGAACACAAGCAGGGGGAGTGGGAGAGGGAGAAGCTGGCTTCCCGCCGAGCAGGGAGCCCGATGCAGGGCTCGATCCCAGGACCCTGGGATCATGACCTGAGCCAAAGGCAGACGCTTAATGACTGAGCCACCCAGGTGCCCCGATCATCCTATTAAATCTTTACATTTGTGGGCTGGTGATAGGAAGTATTGTGCTAAAAGAATACTTTGCACATAAGTTAGCAGAAGTCATTTTAGAAGTAGCTGCAGTTCATTAGTCATTTTTACCTTTGTGTGGGTTGATATTTAAGCATAAATGGGAATATAAGGAAGTTAACCAGTCTTAATGTGCTTATTTAGCTCTCCTCCTTCTGACAATTAGTTGGTTAAAGAAATTCTCTGCTTTAAAGAGTACTTCACAGCAATAATAGAATAAACAACCTAACATAGTCTCATGCAATAACGTAGAATTTTCTGTGTCTGGCTACCCAGCTAAATTTGTGCGAAGCAGACATCCTGGTTTACTTTGTAAAGAGTAACAACAGGCACACATTTAGAAAAAAACGATCACAGTCTTGGTACCGTCTTCCTCTTTTCTCAGCAACAACAAATCCTCTTTATTTCTTATTGTTGGAAAGGACCTTCCCGTGTGCAGGCTAGTTCTCGGACATGTGGCGTGTCGGGAGGGTCTGTCAGAGGCCATGCAGAGTCATCGGGGGCTTCTCCGAAGCACAGGAACAGTACTGTCATCCTGCCCGCAGTACAGCACACGTCGGGGGGGGGCGGGGGTGAATGAAGACTTGTCAATTCATATCGAGAGCCGCAGAATGGAAAGAAAGAGAAACGACTTGAGAAGGTTACATGATATAAGCTGAAGTAAATCGAGAAAGGAGCATGGAATTTAAGTGTTTCCTGTGTGGCTGGTTGGCTCTGTTTCAGCGGTAGTTAGAAGTCAGCCTCTTCAGTATTGTTATCCTCGAGTTTTGTCCAAGTGACATTTAAAAATGTGGCTATTGGGACTGCTGAGCGACTTGTAGCATTGTTTTTATCAAAGCTAATGTCATCTCCTCATTAATATTTTTAGTCTCCTTTCTTTATCTCTTTGTTGTCTTCTCTTTTGTCTCATCACATCCATCATCAGTATAGTATCATCATATTAAACTGAATTATAGAAACATTATTCAGTGGAGTCGGGGGAAATGGAGAGTACAAATGGATTTACTTGTACACATCAGAGTTGTGTGTTTTCTTTAAAAATGGAAATTATTAGGGCGCCTGGGCGGCTCAGTTGTTAAGCGTCTGCTTTCGGCTCAGGTCATGATCCCAGGGTCCTGGGATCAAGTCCCACATCAGGCTCCCTGCTCTGCGGGGAGCCTGCTTCTTCCCTCTCCCACTCCCCCTGCTTGTGTTCCCTCTCTCGCTATGTCTCTCTCTGTCAAATAAATAAATAAAATCTTTTTAAAAAATAAAAATAAAATGGAAATTATTGGGGCACCTGGGTGGCTTAGTCGGTTAAGCATCTGCCTTCAGCTCAGGTCGGGATCCTGAGGTCCTGGGATCGAGTCCCACCTCCGGCTCCCTGCTCAGCGTGAGTCTGCTTCTCCCTGTCCCGCTTCCCCTCTTATGTTCTCCCTCTCTCTCTCTCTCTCTCTAATAAATAGTAAATTTTAAAAAATCTTTAAAAATGGAAATTATTTAATTAAATTTTTTTCTGTTAAAGATGGGCAAATATTTAAAGTTCGGAGATAGTTTTGTAGGTGTAGCCAGAGCAGTAATTCAGTAATGAATGGTTTCCCCTGGGTAGGTTCCATCCACATCTTTAACACTACGCTGGAGAGGGCAGCGGGCCCAGTTCTCACAGGTGGGCCTCAGGGCCTCACTGACAGTGAGCCCAGGATCCTGGGAGATGCCTGGGCCCTGCTCTGACCTGGATAGACTGGTCTGAGTGAGGCCTTAGGACATGACTAAGCAAAAGAGCTTTTGCTATTGGGTCCTTCCCTCCTTATATCCGGAGGTTTGGAGCAATCATCCTAGAAATAGAAGGAGGAGAATTAGCCAGGTACGCCTTTATCCTAGACACAGACATTTAGAGGCCACCTGGGTCTGAGGTGCTCCCCCTTGCATTAGTTCTGGATTTTCTACACCTGCCTCATTCTGACCCAGATAGATAAGGAAGCCTTAAGAAGTCAAGAATGACAAACACATTAAATGTGTCTAGTAGGTAATAAGATGGTGGCAAACTGTAGGAAATTCTGTCAGCCACAGAAAACAGTGACATAACGGCAGTGTATCCCCCTGGTGAAGAGCTCAGGTGCTGAATCACAAACTGGATTGGAACCCACTACTTAACTAGCCAGATGGGCCTGCTGCAACTTGCTTCACATCTCCAGGTCTCAGTTTTTGTTAGCTGCAAAATGGGAATAAAGGTTGGTAGGTACCCCAACACTGCTGATCACAGCTAGGCACCAAGGTGATTGTCTAAGTAAAATGATTTTACAGGTATGAAAAATTAGCGAAAAAAGGTAACAATCTTAGGGGACATCCGCATTTTAAAGTCCGGGTCAGTCTCTGCTTGGCAGAGTGAGGAGGAGGAGTCCCGTAATCATGGCCTCGTTCTCCCCTCCCTTGGAAGAAGTGTTGCTGGGAGTCAGGCCCGACCCCGCTTCTCTCCTCACAGACGTGGGTGTGTTGAACAAAGATATTCTCTAGGAAGAAAAGTGGAGTCGAGCTAAGTTCCTTTGAGTAGTAAGTGTAAAAGGCTTCAAATACATGACAGTGAGAGAAAATCACCTTATATTTACTCTCTTGTTTTTAGTGGTTTTATTTGTTTGTTTGTTTGTTTGTCATCTGGGGGCTTTCTCTTCAGAGCCAAGCAGTAGATCCAGAACAGTTCCCAAGTCAGGACTCCAACATCATGCTGGAGCAGAAGGCCGCTGTTTTCCCACAGCAGTATGCGTCCCAGGCACAGATGGCCCAGGGTAGCTATCCTCCCATGCAAGACCCCAGCTTTCATACCATGGGCCAGCGGCCTAGCTACGCCACACTCCGCATGCAGCCCCGGCCAGGCCTCAGGCCCACGGGCCTGGTGCAGAACCAGCCGAATCAGCTGAGGCTCCAGCTGCAGCATCGCCTCCAGGCACAGCAGGTATGCTCTTCGCGGGCGCCTGGGAAGGTGGTGGGCAGGGGGCAGGTTGACGCGCTGGCATAACCATCTTGCGTCCTTGGGGAGGGCTTGATGCTCATCCCATCCCTTCCAGGACGATCCTACGTCTCCTGCTCTTTTCTGCCTGACTGATTTCCCTTCTGCCTCCTCTACTACACTCCAGCACAGGGTAGCTGTCCTTCTGTTTTCCAGCCCTATTATTTATTAACAGTGTAGCCTTGAGCTCTCCGAGCCTCCGTTTTCCTGTCTGTGAAATGGGGCTGTTGTGTGGTGTAGCGCAATGTGTATGTGAGTACAAGGACCTCACGTGGTTTCTCACCCAATGTGAGCGCACAGGACAACAGTAGCTCCTATCCTTAGGCCTGTCTTACGACAGAAATAGTCACTCTTAGCTGAATGGTGGCAGAGCAGTGCTGCCTTATGAATACCTAGTTAGCTCAAGAGAATGTGTTCTCATGGAAACAAGCCTAGACAGATTTCTATAAACAGTCCAAAATACCTTCTCTGTTAAAAGCAATGTAAAACCTTACTGATAATTAGCTTTCTAAGGGAATTCAGCTGTAAAGCACGTGGTTTCAGTATCTAATGGCATTCAGAGGTTATGTTGGGGAGGGTGATTTCTCAAGAAAGGTGATTTAAAATATACTCTATTTAAAAAATGTATTGATTCTTCTGTGTGTATGCATTTAGAATCGCCAGCCACTTATGAATCAAATCAGCAATGTTTCAAATGTGAACTTGACTCTGAGGCCTGGAGTACCAACACAGGTAAGGAGCAGACCAGCCATCAGCTTTCACAGCATCTGTTGAATTTCTCTGTCATTCCTTCCTCCTTGAGATTCCGTGCAAAGTAACTCAGAAGGCCATACGACCGTGGATCTGTTAGGTCATTCAGATGTCCATCTAGCCTGTCGCTTTTTTTTTTTTTTTTTTTTCAGATTTATTTATTTCAGAGAGAGAGCAAGCTAGCATTCACACTGAGGGAAGGAGCAGAGGGAGAGGGAGAGAGAAACTCAAGCAGACTCTGCGCTGAGTGCAGAGCCCAACGCAGGGCTCGATCTCACGACCCTGAGATCGTGACCTGAGCCGAAACCAAGAGTCGGGTGCTTAACCAGCTGTGCCACCCAGGCGCCCCTAGCCTGTCACTTTTGTAGTTCCCTCCTAAACACTGCCATTTTCACTGCCAGCTACAGTCGATTCTCATTATTTACTTCTGTTGTGTTCTGTAAAGTTAATGCAAACACTGAATTAGTGAACTGGAGAAATCAAGGGTTTGGTTGCTACCAGCCTGTGGCGACAACATTGTCAGCAGTCCATCAGTCCATATCCATGTTTCGTGTGTGTTTCGGTTTGAAGACACCTTGTGTAATACATATTGTTGATTTGTTACCTTGAACTCAGAGACTACAGCGCTATGACTCTTGCCTGAGTGAAACTCATCTAACATGTGTCTTCCCCATAAGGCACGTCACACCCTCTTGCATTTAGGAACACGGGGCAGCACTTTAGCGCTACTCTTAGGAACCATTGTAAACAGCAAAATCACCAGGGAAGAGCACAGCAGAGTGAAAAACGTGGAACTGAATAGTCCACAAAAAGGACACTTCTTTCCAGTATGAGGCTAAGACAAGAAGGCAGAGTGTTGCCTTGTTTCAGCCTCAGGTGGGAATGAACGCACCTTGGACATCTCAAATTTTTTGCCTCTCGGGGCACCTGGGTGGCTCAGTCGTTAAGCGTCTGTCTTCGGTTCGGGTCATGATCCCGGGGTCCTGGGATCGAGCCCCGCGTCGGGCTCCCTGCTCAGCGGGCAGCCTGCCTCTCCCTCTCCCACTCCCCCTGCTTGTGTTCCTTCTCTCGCTGTGTCTCTCTCTGTCAAATAAATAAAATCTTTAAAAAAAAAAAAAAAAATTTTTTTTTTTTTGCCTCTCTGCACCTGTCCATAAATAAGGGCATTGCTGTGAATATTGAGTTGGGGGTTACAAGCAAGTAGATAAGTTCACCAATATGGAATCCATGAATAATGAGGATTGACTGTGTATTGCTAGGACCCCATAAACAGCCTTATGCCTCTTGCTGGCAGCAAGCATTGGCACCCCTTCCCTGCATCCATCCCTCCTTTCCTCCTCCTCGTTCTGCCCTGGCCTGTTCTGTATGTTCCTATCACCCCCCCCCCCCAACACACACCCTCCCTGCTTTCTTCCTGCCTCTGTTCAGCCTTTTCTGATGGACTTCAAGCCACATTTTGGCACCGATGATTTGGTTTCCCTTTAGACCTGAATGTCCCTTGCATGAGACTCCAGATTGCCATCTTTAAGGTTTATATGACATTCTTCTTACAGATAGGACTGGTATTGTGAGGTCCTTTAGTTAACCGTGCCTCTCACAGGGAGTTCCAAGTTAATTGAACTAACACTGAACTTACCCATGTAAGTCATTGCAAGGTTTCAGAGAAATCTTCATCTCTTAGAATTTAGAAGCTCACATCCTCACCCACCAATTGCTCAACTCTAAAATGTTCTTTCCCTGTAATTTTATTTTCCAAATGATTTTGTCCTGTTTCTAATATACAGTTTGTTTTTCAATCTGTGTCTTCCCCCAATGTTTCCCTCTGTGTATTCCCTACCTCACCCCCATTTTAGGCACCTATTAATGCACAGATGCTGGCCCAAAGACAGAGGGAAATCCTGAACCAGCATCTTCGGCAGAGACAAATGCATCAGCAACAGCAAGTTCAGCAGCGAACATTGATGATGAGAGGACAAGGGTTGAATATGACCTCGAGCATGGTGGCTCCTGGTAGCTTACCAGCAACTCTGAGCAACCCCCGGATGCCCCAGGCAAATGCACAACAGTTTCCGTTTCCTCCGAACTACGGTACTGGGCTTCCATCCCCACCACCTTTCACCAGTCCTTTCTCCCCAGTGTCCCCCGGTCTTGGGTCTCAGCTCCTCTCTCACAGCTCTTTGCATGGCTCCCAGATGAGTCTGGCTAACCAGGGAGTGATAGGCAACCTGGGAGGACAGCTGGGGCCTGTCAGGAGTCCCCAGGTCCAGCACAGTACCTTCCAGTCTCTCAGCTCAGGTACCACCTTTTCTCTGAGTGCAGGTCTTACTTTAAGAGTGACCGAAGTAAGTGTGCGTGTGTGCAGTCCATCAGTTGTGTGTGTGAGTGTGTATGAATATATGTGTTTCTGTCAACATCTGTACACACAGGTGCATATGTATGTACTTATATTTGAAAACCTCTGAGTCTGACTCAAACAAATCAATAGATATATACAAAATGTTGGAAGACCTATATAAATACAAGTATTCGACATTCTATAATTTTTGAAAAAAAGATGATACCAAATCTTTAATGAATAGGTAATTCCTGAGAAGTGTTATCTAGAAACACCAGTGGAAGGCCTCTTGGTTTTCTTCATATTGATTTGTTATTTAATGTCAGTCTTAAGAGACAGACGTGTAATGTCATAAACATTAATATTTGTGTGCATGTCATGTTCAATTAATGGTTGAATTACTGATAAGTGCTTATGTTGTTAATATTCTAAATGACTTTACCTATCTTTTGCCAGAGTTATCTATAAATATCAAGTCTGTGTGGTGCTTTGACATTTATGTCTCCGATTTCTTAAACAGATACTGTGCAGCTTTTTCTATGTGATCATAAACTTTTCTTTCACAGCTAATCTAAGTATCCATTAAATCTGCACATTGCACACATCTAGGCAGAAACGCGCTTCCCTTACTGTCCTTCTTGAAATTTCCTGAGTTGCTGCCTTTGTTTCGAAGCTCCTTTCCTCTATGTCCTTTTTGATGACTTGGAAAAGTCTTCTGAAAGTTCCTTCTTTTAGCGTAAATGCCATTTGCTTCTAAACTGAACAAGAAGCTTACATTGAATTTTTTTTCTGATTCTTGCTCATCTTAGATTGCACTGAAGTGCCATAGAGCCCTTTATAGAGATGAAACAAGCTAATCATGATGCAGTTTTTAAAAATGCATTGATTTCATCACAGAATGACTTGATTCAATAAAAAATTATTCAGATGTGTTAACTTTTTATATATAGCTGAACTTTAATCTGATTTAAAGTTTAAACAATCCAATTGGAGTGGTATATAAAAATTTAAAGACTATTTCAGGTAAAAGAGAAATATATCTGTTTGACTCATTCTTGATTTGAAGAGAGATAAGGGGAAGGAACACTGTTTTCTCTATCTCTAGTCATGGTGGTTAACATGGTTCTTAGGCACCCTTGTGACTACTGTAGAGAAGCGAAATATGGAAATGTTTTGCTTCGTGCATCTTATCCCAGTTTGGAATCTGTTTAAGGTGTATATAATTAACCAGCACGTGATCAGATATTTGAAAGTAATTTTCTGTGTGTATGTAATTTGAATGTTCTCTTTTTTTCTTCCTAGTCTCTACCATAAAACTAACAATCTCCTTTGGATTTCTGTTTTATTTTTTAAGGAATAAGTCAGCAACCTGATCCAGGCTTTACTGGGGCGACAACGCCCCAGAGCCCTCTGATGTCGCCCAGAATGGCACATACCCAGAGCCCCATGATGCAGCAGTCTCAGGCTAATCCAGCTTACCAGGCCTCCTCTGACATGAATGGGTGGGCGCAGGGGAATATGGGTGGAAACAGGTATGCTGTGTTTCTGTGTCGTTTTGATATAAATGATCACCAGGGAATCTTTCTATAGACCACCTATCTCTTTTCAGTATTTTTCCTTTTTTTTAACTAAGTAAGCTCTACGTCCAACAGGGGCTTAAACTCACAACCCTGAGATCAAGAGTCACATGTTCTACCAACTAAGCCAGCCAGGTGCCCATCTTTTCTGTTTTTTTCTTAACTTTTTTGCTCAAGCAAGCAATGTCAAACTACTAATTAAGGAAGTTTTCCTAGGGCAGAAGTTATCAGAATTTACAAAAGCTTAGCATATCTTTTCCGTAGGAATAAAAGGAACTCCCATCAGAAGGTATCACCCCACCAATTTAAGCTAGAAACTGCTCTGGAAGGCAATGCCCTAGAAGCCATCCTTTATCAGTACATGTAATAAAAACAAACAAATGAAAAGCTTGTGGGTGCAGACATGAAAGTGGAAAATGTATCTCTAGACCTTCCCGGTGACCTTAGGAAAAGGAGAGGAGCGTGGTCACCCCTGTAGCTTCATTGAGCACTTCCCCTACCATTTCTGACTTCACCCCTGCTGGCTGCCTCACCCTGGGTTCTTTCAGCCTAGACTTATTCAATATGAAGTAAATGAAGTAAATGCCTGAGAAGCAAGTGTCAGAACTGCCTGCCTATTTGCCCTACAACTCTTGACGTTTTCATCTTTTCCTTATGTTCTAGCATGTTTTCACAACAGTCCCCACCACACTTTGGGCAACAAGCAAACACCAGCATGTACAATAACAATATGAACATCAATGTATCCATGGCGACCAACACAGGTGGGATGAGCAACATGAACCAGATGACAGGACAGATCAGCATGACCTCAGTGACCTCCGTGCCTACGTCAGGGCTGTCCTCCATGGGTCCTGAGCAGGTGAGCACCCTGAGAAGCAGCCCATTGTCTTCTGATCATAACTTTTTGTCTATTTCTGCGTTCAGTGTATCTTTCCATGTACTTAACATCTACCATCAACTCCCACATTTATTTTGATGAGTGTTTTCTCACCTTACTTTCACCTGTGTTTGTGCAATTAACAGATATACTTGTTAATGACGAAATAAACATGAAAGGATTCTTGACTACTCTAGGATCTTTTAAAATACTTCCTAACTTTGTCACTTAAATGATTTCTTACTTGAGGAACTTAGCAATATCTAAAGTGACTCTCTAAAAATGGAATGGTGAATGTACTTCTTAAATAGCTTTATTTTGGATTTATAGTTTAAGAACCGATTTTCTTCTAAATGAAAAACCAGATGAATCGCAAAGGCCAGACTTACTGCCTGCCATCCAATTAGCTTTATTCCCCACCCCACCCCCCGCCCTGTCCCCATCCATTCAGTTTTAAATGATACTTCACTCGTGCAGGGAGACTGACACTGATCATCCAAAAACTATTCTAATTATCATCTTGGGGGTGTGAGTGCCATGGTTTTCTGGTCAATATTTTTTAAAGAATTCTGCTTAAGACTGTAATTCTGACTAAGACTGTGATGATTCTACTATCCCTAAGAGCATTCCAGCTTCACTTGGTGGCAAAGAGACTGAAGGCATTGATATCTTGGGTAGCCAGCCTGGGATTGAAAATCTGTGGTAGCTGATCCACAGGTAAAGATATCAGTTAATAATTTTTAAATTTTATTTCCAGAAGACCTTATTTCTAAAGGGCACAAAATGCTTGGCATTCTACTATCTCACTAGTACATGCAAAGTAGAGATGTGGCAAAGACCCTGAGTCTTATTTCATGTATGGAGAAATCAAGGCATAGGAGGTTTAAATGACTTAATAAGTCACTGACAGAACTGTACATTTCAGTTAGATCATATTTGTGAGAATGGTGAAAGATTCAGAGTTTGATTAGGTCTATTTAAGCTAATGTTGGCAAACCACAATTTGTGTGAAAAATTTTGCTAAATTTTACAGCGCCTCAGTGTTTTGTTCTATAAGAAGATGTTAATAAAAATACAGAGTAGTGCATGAGAAAATTTAAAGCCCTTTGCCATTTAAGAAAGCTCTGTGTGTGTAATAATTTGCACTTCTTGTAGTTGAATTGATGCTTATTTGGGTAAATTAAACAGACATAATTAAAGATAGACTTTTGTCTTTCTAATGGAGAAAATGTAGTGTTGATTTTGAATTTTGTACAAAAAGGAACCAGTAGTGGTTCCTGATTTTCTTCCTAGGGAAACTGTATAAAGCAAGGGCCGCTGAGATGGTCTAGTCTAGCATGGGTCCTACGCAGCCTACCTGGAAGTAAATCAGTGCATTTTTAATAATCCAGATCATGTCTGCATAGAAACTTGTGCATAGATTTAAACCTTTTGAATATCAGAATTAATTTGGAAGCCCAAAAAATACAACTGTAGTGTTTCTTTGGACAAAATCAGTCCTATACAGTATTAGTATTACCTTTACTTCATAATTTGTAAAAGAATTGTATGAATGCTAATGAATAGTTCATTTGGTTGTAGAAGATTTCCAAAATTCAGCACTCTTGGGTACTCAGACCTGCTCTTCCTAATCAATAACTTGCCTGAGTAACAAAGATATTAGGAGCTTCTCAGATGACTTTAAAGTCCCACATATGAGTCATTGGTCTCATTGGAACCAGCCAAAAAGGTGAACATGTTAAGGCATGAAAATGTTTCTAGTATTGTCTCTGTCAAATTTCCACACAGAATGCAAATTTTAATTTGGAAGGCAGTTTAGTCTAAATATTTATTTTCTTGTTCCTCCACACTCGCCCCAAAATCTATACATGGGAGAGTGGATACAGGGATGGAGCCGTTTTTATAGTCATCTTTCCCCATAATTCTATTCCTAAAAACCAAGAAGAGGAGGAAGATTGATGGTTGGTTCTTACTCCCTAGTACACTTTTGGACGTCCCACTGAATATAGCCATTGTACCGTCTTGTGCCCTCAGGTTAATGATCCTGCTCTGAGGGGAGGCAACCTTTTCCCAAACCAGCTGCCTGGAATGGATATGATTAAGCAGGAGGGAGACGCATCACGGGTGAGAAACAGCAAAGAAATATGTGAATAGGGTAGTATAGGGTAGTAAAGTGAACATGGATATTTTATAGACCAAAATTGACAGATACATTGTCAGCCAGTAGATGGAAGATAGTTGTAACACTTGGGATTTTTTAAAAATATCTTGTAATTTTATCTGCCATACAATGGTTTTCTGTGAATAATTATTTCTTTAAGCTCATTTTAATTGAGCTAATGGTGGTGTGTGAATTAAGAACACTAATTTTGCTCTGAAATGATATAGCAAAGCAAAAAAAGTAGCAATGAATCAGTCACGTTAGGGCAAACTTTGATTTATTTTTACTTTTTCTGAATCATAATGTTAGATTTTCAGGAGGATAAAGAGGAGCTAACTTACAATTGTTCTCTATCCCTTAATTAAGTGTATGTTTATTCTTTTTAAGAGTTTTTTCTATATTTCATTTTGTTTAGACAACAGTCATGTATATTATTTGCCTATTATCTTCAATGCTTGTTCTAAGGAGAGTGATATTACCATGTTCAGTCGGATCTTGAAAAAAAATAATCAGTACTTAGAACCCAACTGAACTGTGTGCCTAGTAGCAGATCTGTTAACAGGAAGGCTCCGTGAGCAGTTTAGCACATAGATAAATGGGCCTGTGGGGCCCTCTTAATGGTAAGGGATATAATCCTTAGCAGTAGATAACTTTTTTTTAAGTTAAAAATTCTCTCTCAGGGCGCCTGGGTGGCTCAGATGGTTAAGCGTTTGCCTTCGGCTCAGGTCATGATCCCAGGGTCCTGGGATTGAGTCCCGCATCGGGCTCTCTGCTCCTTGGGAGCCTGCTTCTCCCTCTGCCTCTCTCTCTCTGTCTCTCATGAATAAATAAATAAAATCTTTAAAAAAAAAAAAAAATTCTCTCTCAGTGGAGAAAATGTAGGATCGATGTTCAGTTTCCTGCCAAAAAGTGGATCTTGGATGGTTTTGTTAATACCTAAGTTTAAAAAGTAATAGATCCAGGAGCACCTGGGTGGCTCAGTTGGTTAAGCGTCTGCCTTTGTCTCAGGTCATGATCTCAGGGTCATGGGATCGAGCCCTGTGTCAGGCTCTGTGCTTGGCGTGGAGCCTGTCTTGCTTGAGATTCTCTCTTCTCCTTCTGCCCCCTCTTCTCTCTCTGTCTTGCTCACTCACTCTCTAATTAAAAAAAAAAAAATTTAAAAAAACGTAATAGATCTAGGGATGCCTGGTTGGCTCAGTAGGTAGAGCATCCAACTCTTGATCTCTGGGTCATGAGTTCAAGCCCCATATGGGGTGTAGAGATTACTTTTTTTAAGTAATCTAGATTTGAAAACACAGTGTGTGAATTTTCTGTGTGTTTTTTCTTGTTTAAAGAACCACAGTCGGGCACCTGGGTGGCCCAATTGGTTAAGCGTCTGCCTTCAGCTCAGGTCATGATCCCAGGGTCCTGGGATTGAGCCCTGCATCAGGCTCCCTGCTCAGCAGGGAGTCTGCTTCTCCCTCTCCCTCTGCCCCTTCACCCGCTCATGCGTGCTCTCTCTCTCTCAAATAAATAAATATTAAAAAAAAAAAACAAAAAACCACAGTCATCATGGCAGAGAGGCCCATGGGTGGAAGTCCTATAGATGTTTTCTGTAAGTACCCAGATGCACAGCTCATCTGAATGGTTAATGTTGCTATAGTGAGTCATACAGAAAGTAGACACAAGAGGCCGTAGACGACCGGCTCCCCCATGTACACATCAGCAGTACGGTGACAAGTACAGAGTCACTGCCACTTCTTACTCATGGATTAGAAGGGATCTACTGTATGTATTAGTCTCCGGAGGAACCAAGAGTGTCTGACAGACTGTTCTCTGGCCTTAACATTCGGCATAAACAAAGTACAGATGGGTAAGCAAGATTCAAGAGGGGGACTGGGAAAA
>NC_138372.1:114642613-114697521 GCF_054177405.1 Leptonychotes weddellii | reverse complement strand
AAAAAAAAGAATGTTAATCCCTCTTAACCAAATTTGCTTCCTGAACTCTCTGTCCAGTCTGGTTGCCTAAGTGTCCTCATAAGGGAATGTAGCAGCCACAAAGGAAAAACCTACAGGTACTAACATTTGTGGTTTCCCCATGGAAAAAACCAGTGTCACCTTATAGTAAAGCCCACAAATGACAATCCTGCCCACATACACCGAGCCTCCAAACATTTGTTAGTGCCTGCATCTAAAGCATGAGCACATAGCTAAGGATCACTGAACTTCTAAGGAAACCCTGATATGAACATGCAGGCCCCTCAGATCGGCTGTGCAGGGTAACGTGGTCACCAGAGGGCCCAGCTCACTGCACACGTCCAACAGGCAACCCCCAGCTGAGAATGGAGCGCAGCCAGAGTAAGGCCCGCTCTCGGGAGCTGGAACTGCTCCGATGAGCAGCTTGGCCTCTAGGGCGCTATGTCGGCCTTGCCAAACTTTATTAGAGCTGCACTGCACGCCAAGACGTTCACCTAACCTTCCTTCCCAGTCACACAGCTCTTCTAGCCTGCCCTGGAATCCCGCCCCCCCTCACAGGCATGTCACCTCATAAATCACTTGCATATCTAATCCCGTCTTGGCACTTGCTTCTTGGAGGTCCAGACTAACATAAATGAACCAAGAAAGCAGACAGTTAAGATGGGAACTGGGCCTGGCTCGCTCGAGGCCAGTAGAAGGGGATGCCATCTTGGTCAGTAAGTATGGCACAGATAGCCCTTGGCACAAGGTGATGGCTCAAGGTGCTAAAGATTTCACTGGCAGGGACCCAGGAAAATGTGAAGGGGAACGTGGCTGGTGGGATGACGCAAGGCATTGGAAAGACGCGGGGTGGGAGAAAGCCTACACAGCGGAGGAGGCTGATGGTTCCAGGTTGGGTTGATGCCCAACGGAGGGACCATGAAGCTGAGGGCCGTGAAGGAGTAATTAACACTAGATCTGAGACCACAGGGCCTCTACGGCAGCACCCAAGGAGGCTCTTCTCCCCTGCAATGGAGGAACATTCAGCTGTCAGGCTTAAGTGCTCATCATTAAGGTTTAAATGCTCAGCTAAGACAGGTTTGTTATGCAACAGACAGGGCCCTGGTTGGGAAGACCTGGGACCCTGAAACATGGGTGGAGAGAGGCCGGAGGTTGCTGCTGACTTCGAAGCCCCCTGAACCTTCTGGGCTTACAGAGGCAACCCTCTCTTCCCTACCAAGAACTACTGACTAAACATCTATAATTAAAAAAGAAAGAATGGAGGAGCAGTCTCCTCAATAAAATTTCAGGGTCCCTTGTTCAGTTCCCAGACCTGAACCAAGTGTGAAATCCAAAACACACTGATGGAAGAGATGGCCAAGTCCTTAGGAGTAAGAACCCTGCAATACTACGGCAAGCATGCACACCGTGGCCATCCCCCAGTCTGTCCGTAAGGGAGCTACGGGTGACCATACGCTGGAGAAGGGGAACAGGCAGACACAGAATCTGAGTTGACACAGATACCTGAAAACAAACATCATCCGGAACCCCTGTTAGAGGGGGCACCGAAGAGGCCAACGAATCAACGGAGTCCTGGCTGAAGTCCCACTCACAGCAAGCCCACTGGTTCCACGGGCCCACTCAGTTGGAACGACCCCCATATTGGGAAAGCCAAGTGGAAACCGCAAGACTGTGCCTCAACTAAAACACATCCAAAACCACATTGCTTTGGGATGGGGAGAGGAACACCACTATTAAAGACCTGAAGGACGCAGGATGGTGGTCCTGTAATTCGACAGGCTCCTGGGGATGCAGCCTGGAGAGCGACCAAGACCTCCACAGATTTAACTCCCTTACATTTCTGTTGCAGCCGCTGTGCAGGACGTGGTACGGTGGCTTAGAGCAGATGAACGGGACATCAGCCACAAGGCGTGCAGCCAGTGGTTTGGCAAGTGCATTCTCTTTTCTTTTTTTAAGGCTTTGTTTTTTCCAATTATATGTTTTTTCCAGCTTTACTGAGGGATAATTGACAAAATTGTCGTAGATTCCCAGTAAGTATGGATGTGTTACATTTTGGCATCCCCTGAGATAAGGCTCAGAGATCCTTTGCCTGAGTCAAAGGGACATTAAAAAGGTCAAGGGCCACTCCAGCAAATCTGCCTCCGCTGGTGCTGGGGCCCCCAAGCTGTGCGGCGGTTTGAGGAAGGAACGCTGTCTGAGCGGGGGGGCGCTCTGAAATAGCGCCGGTGTGGTCCCGGGGAGCCTGGGGCTGGGGAAGCCTTGCACTTGGCCCTGGAACAGTGCCTTGGACCCCTTTGGCTCCGAGGAAAAGGAATGCTTAAATTGAGAGGTGTTATGTTGCATGATTTCGGTTGACTTTATTTATTTATTTTTTTTAAAGACTTTATTTATTTATTTGAGAGAGAGAGAATGAGAGAGAGTACATGAGAGGGGGGAGGGCCAGAGGGAGAAGCAGGCTCCTCGCCGAGCAGGGAGCCCGATGTGGGACTCGATCCCGGGACTCCAGGATCATGACCTGAGCCGAAGGCAGTCGCTTAACCAACTGAGCCACCCAGGCGCCCGATTTCGGTTGATTTTAACAACAGTGCTGCTTTTGGTGGCAAGCAATTGGAATCAATTCCAGCTCACACACACACACACACACACACACACACGAGAGAGAGAGAGAGAGAGAGAGAGAGAGAGAAACAGCAAAGAGCTTTAATAGAAGAATAAAGCAGTTGAGCAACATGAACTCAAAGAAGGAAGAACAAGCACAGCTAGGGCTAGCTCAGCAAGAGTTCTTTGACTTTCTCTCTGCCATCACAGTGATTCGGTGGCAAGGCCCCAATTTCTGAATTCTTTGTCCCAATTTCAAAAGTACTCAGAGAGAAAAAGATTTTGGACTACCTTGGATCACTAAGGAGCTATGGTTAGGGGCGCCTGGGTGGCTCAGTCATTAAGCGTCTGCCTTCGGCTCAGGTCATGATCCCGGGGTCCTGGGATCGAGCCCCGCATCGGGCCGCCTGCTCAGCGGAGAGCCTGCTTCTCCTTCTCCCACTCCCCCTGCTTGTGTTCCCTCTCTCGCTATGTATCTCTCTGTCAAATAAATAAATAAAATCTTAAAAAGAAAAAATACTATTAAAAGAAAAGAGGGAACAAAATGACCATCACGTATAGATCGTTGTTATCTAGAAAATCCCACAGAATCAGTAGAAACCTATGAGAATTCATAAGACAATTCAGAATGAGAAACACATATGAAATGAGCAAGCAATCATTAATACCATGAATAAGTAAGAAAAATACAGTGTGGGCACCTGTGTGGCTCAGTCGGTTAAGCATCTGTCTTTGGTTCAGGTCATGATCTCCGGGTCCTGGGATCAAGTCCCTCATCAGGCTCCCTGCTCAGCGGGGAGCCTACTTCTCTCCCCCGCCCCCGCTTGTTCTCTCTCTCTCTCAGATAAATAAATAAAATCTTAAAAAAAAAGAAAAATATAGTGGATACAAAATTCCCATTCACAATACCAGTTTTTTCTTAATTGTAAAGTTCCTAAGGATAATCTTTAAAAAATGTATGTAAGTTCATTTACATAAAAGAAGATTTAAGTAGAAGGACATGAGAATGTTTTTCACATCTAATTTATAAGCTTAATTTCAACTCATGTTTCAATGGGATTTTTTAATTTGCCAAAATTATCTAAATTTTATCCACAAGAAGAAACAGATGCAAAAGGCTTTCAAACTGCTGGAAACCAAGCTTTAATATAAATAAATATTTGACATTAAAATTCTGGAAAGAAATAGCCCAGAATAGTAACAGTAGTTCCTCCATAGAAATAGGGATGATTTTTTTTTTCTTCACTATAGGTTTTCTGTATTCTCCACATGACCACAGTAAATTAACTGCATTTATAAAAGAAAAGGAGTAGAAAGAGGGTGTTACTTTTAATCCACCTGAGACACTACTTTTTTTGATATGTTTTCTTATAGTCATCATAGGCATTTTATTTTTTTAAGATTTTATTTATTTACTTGAGAGAGAGAATGAGTGAGAAAATGAGAGAGAGAGCATGAGCAGGGGCAGAGGGAGAGGGAGGAGCAGGCTTCCTGCTGAGCAGGGAGCCCCATGCGGGGCTCGATCCCAGGACACTGGGATCACAACCCCAGCCAGAGGCAGACGCTTAACGACTGAGCCACCCAGGTGCCCCCTATTTTTCTTATTTAAGTACGCATTTTCTCACGTCAGTAAAAGACGCTTATACAAGTTTAATAGCCTACGTAATATCCCATTGACTTGAGTCATTTCTAACTTTTCAATAATATGAATAGTACTAAAGTAGTTTTTTTGTTTATTTATTTATTTATTATTATTTTTTTAAAGATTTTATTTATTTATTTGACAGAGAGAGACACAGCAAGAGAGGGAACACAAGCGGGGGAGTGGGAGAGGGAAAAGCAGGCTTCCCGCCAAGCAGGGAGCCCGATGCGGGGCTACATTCCAGGACCCCGGGATCATGACCTGAGCCGAAGGCAGACGCTTAACGACTGAGCCACCCAAGCGCCCCTTGTTTTTCTTTTTTAAAGATTTTATTTATTTGCCAGAGAGAGACACAGCGAGAGAGGGAACCCAAGCAGGGGGAGTGGGAGAAGGAGAAGCAGGCTTCCCGCCGAGCAGGGAGCCCGACGCAGGGCTCGATCCCAGGACCCCGGGATCATGACCTGAGCCGAAGGCAGCGCTTAACGACTGAGCCACCAAGGCGCCTCAGTACTAAAGTAGTTTTGTGCTTACAAATTTCTGTATTTCAGATTATCTGCCTTAGGAAAGATTCTCTGAAAGCATGCACCATAATTTATTCTGTCACCAACAGTATAAGAATATTTGCACCAGTATAAACTAGCATAATTCTTCTTTATCTCTCCTAATGTGAGAGACATTTAAAAAGAGCCGATTATAGATAACTTTTTTCTTCAACTCTTTTCTAATCTTTGTAAATATCCTAGGGTGACAATGAACTACTTTTATTAGCAGAAATGCACACACATAAGCCTTGTGCAGAAAAGGCATGACGATTCCCTCCACTGGGGGGCCCCAAACCCTAAGCTAACACGGTGGCAATGCCTACCGGAAGGGCGAGTAGCGAGTGTATTTGCTGCTTCCCAAGAGCACGCTCAGGATCACAGATCCTAGATCATCCTGACTGTTTGCTTTTCAAAATTTGATCCCCTATTTTTGGTCCCCAAAGCTGGCCATTTCCCCCCTCCCAATGTGAACTGTCTCCTTGCGTTTTCAGAGAGACACCCCTGCACCCGCCCTCAGGCTAAGACACTCTCCTGCCAAGGGTTTGTCCAGTAGAGGGAAGCTCTCCCAACAGTCCCTGTTTAGTCTGAGTAACCCAAGAGGGGTTAAAAACAAAACACAGATAGGGAAAATGATTGTACCTACAAAGTGAGTGCTTTCTCTGAATCCATCCTTTTCTAAACTGCCCTGGAGAGGACTTATTTCACTTCAGTGTGGGTACATTTCTGACGTGTACGCAGTGTTAACAGGAGCTAACACCGTGAGGGCCAGCAGACAGGGAAGACCCAGGCCATCTGTCCTGCACCCACAGCCTAGCAGGCTGCACGGGACGAGCATGTGAGTAACGGGGGGACAAGGTAGACATGTGGGGTGTCCGTCATTATACAGCATTCCATCCAGGACCACGGAAGCCCTGGGGGCAGCTCAGAGGGGCAGGCAATGCCGTGTGAGAAATGAAGACCAATCCTGATGAATCTATTTGCTCTCTTAGAATAAAACAAAACTCCAATCATTGGGTAGCGACCTTGCAGTCTAGACGATGACCCCTGAATTCACCTACGCCCTTGGAGTTCTCTCGAGCCCAGTGCCCACCAGCACACTGAACTGACTCCCGTTAATACTCTGTTGGATTGTCAGAACCTGTGAGGCTAAACAGCAAATTAGCCTCTGTTTACCCTCCTTCACTGCTCCTTTGATTTTCCGGAAGCCCCCAAGCTCAAAATTCGTGGGTAACGGGCCAAAACATCCAGCCAGGTTGGCCCATCTGGAGCCTGGAGCCCCGTCACAAAGCCCGCTGCTCTGCGGTCTGGCTCCAGCCCGTGGACGCGCACTGGATGTACACGCGGGATTTGTAGGGCAGTGTGAGGGCCGGATCACACTCGTGTTCACGGGCAGATGGTCAGGCAAAGTCGTGTTATGGTGTGGGCATTTTGTGTGTGCCGGTGACTTGAAGCTCTCTTCTGTTTCTGCTTCTGACAGGCGGGTGTGTAAGGGCTCCTCGTAAGAAAATGGCATTCCGTGGCCACCAAAGGGAAAAGCGCGTCTCTGTCCCACTGGGCAGATTGGCTTCGAGCCTGTAACTCTGGAAAAGATAGAGCAGGAGCATTTTTGGCTGAGAGGAGAAAAGGGGAAAGGGCAGAGGGGTGTGCAGAGGAATATGGAAGAAAACGATGAGCAGCCAGTGTAATTCATTCCTTTGCTGAGTCACAAAATAAATACTGATTTAATAAGTCACTATGAATGTGCTCATAGTCGACCCGGAAGATAGAGACATAAGCAAGTAGGGCCCAAGTTATTGTACCCCCAAGAGAAGTCAATTTAAAATATTATACGGGTTGGGGTGCCTGGGGGGCCCAGACCATCAAGCGTCTGACTCTAGGTTCGGCTCAGGTCTTGATCTCAAGGTTGTGGGATTGAGCCCTGCGTCAGGGTCTGCACTCAGTGTGGAGTCTGCTTGAGATTCTCTCTCTCCCTTTGCCCCTGCTCCGCCCACTCCTCTCTCAAATAAATAAATAAATCTTTAAATGAATGAATGAATGAATCTTTAAATAAATAAATGAATGAATAAATAAAATATTATAGGGAATCAGAGTGTTTACTTTGCACTGGAAGGTTTCATGGAAATGTTGGCATTTAAGGTTTCCCAAGGGGCAGGACTAAGACTCAGGGAGTTGAGGGAGATATATTCCAGGTAAGGAATGTAGTGCTACCAGCCTCTTAACTGGCAGGGAAGCTCTCTAGGACCACGTTTGGAGAGAAACTGGAGGGTTTTCCAGACGTACAAATACACTGCTAAGACCAAAGGCCCTCCGCCCAGGCTCCTCCAGCTGATGAACAGACTTGGAGAAGGGGCAGAAGCAGCCAACCCACCCACACTTGGGCCCATCATTCCAGTGTAGGTGATACCTTCCCAGTGGAACTAACCCCAAACACTCATGAGCAGCACAGCTACAGTAGTAAGAGGGCAGAATGGAAGGGAGGAGGAATTCAGCACTTACTTGGTGTAAAAATAATTAAATATTAAAATCAAAAGGAATGTCAGATTTAAGTTACCCCAGCACCACCATCGTAAAAACAAGGAAAATCAGGCTAGATTTGCAGCAGGAAAAGACCTGGATGTGTTTACCGGTTGGATTTCATGCCAGTTATTGATTTATTTCCTCTCGGGCCCCAAATTCACCCCACTGGAGTGGTGTATGAAAATGAATCTGATGTTGGTGAGGATGTGGAGAAAGAGGAACCCTCCTACACTGTTGATGGGAATGCAAGCTGGTGCAGACACTCTGGAAAACAGTATGGAGGTTCCTCAAAAGGTTGAAAATAGAGCTACCCTACGAGCCAGCAACTGCACTAACTAGGGATTTACCTTAAAGATACAAATGTAGTGGGCACCCAGGTGGCTCAGTCGTTAAGCGTCTGCCTTCGGCTCAGGTCATGATCCCAGGGTCCTGGGATCGAGCCCCGCATCGGGCTCCCTGCTCAGCGGGGAGCCTGCTTCTCCCTCCCCCACTCCCCCTGCTTGTGTTCCCTCTCTCGCTGTCTCTCTGTCAAATAAATAAATAAAATCTTTAAAAAAAAGATACAAATGTAGTGATCTGAAGGGGGACCTGCACCCCAATGTTTACAGCAGCAATGTCCACAATAGCCAAACTATGGAAAGAGCCAAGATGTCCATCAACAGATGACTGGATAAAGAAGATGTGGTATATATATACAATGGAATATTATGCAGCCATCAATAAAATTGAAATCTTGCCATTTGCAACAACGTGAATGGAACTAGAGGGTATTATGCTGAGCGAAATAAGTCAATCAGAGAAAGACATGTATCATATGACCTCACTGATATGAGGAATTCTTAATCTCAGGAAACAAACTGAGGGTTGCTGGAGTGGTGGAGGGTGGGAGGGATGGGATGGCTGGGTGATAGACATTGCGGAGGGTATGTGCTACGGTGAGCGCTGTGAATTATGTAAGACTGATGAATCACAGACCTGTACCCCTGAAACAAATAATACATTATATGTTAATAAAAATTTTTTTTTAAAAAAAGGAAAGAAAATGAATCTGAGCCCTTTGGATAGCTGGCACCGAAGCTTTGTCAGAAGAGGGCGCTAAAAAGTCAGTACAGGAGGAACTTTGCTGGATCTGGGAGGTACGCAGCCTCTCCGGGGGCTGGTGCCTTCTTCAGGAACCTCCTTGGGTGGTTTTGTAGCAGAGCGCCCCCAGCAACACATCTCCCTATGAACAACTTCCCCCAGCACACTAGAGGGCCCATTTCCAGCAAGTTCCACTAGCGTGACACCATAGCAACTCGCCCTGCATTCAGTGGCCCCTTGTCCAACAAGGTCCACATCTAAGCTTATAGGGAGGGTGTGGGGTGGATAATAGATGTAGTATTATATCATATTATATTTACTATTATATACCTGCTATTCCTATGTTCTCTGGAGTTCTCTTTGCTTCTTATGCACCATTCCCTGGTCACTTCAATCCCCTGCTATAGATAATAATTTTTTTTTTCTTTTTTTTTTAAAGGTCTATACCCAATGTGGGACTTGAACTTACAACCCTGAGATCAAGAGTCACGTACTCTATTGACTGAACCAGTCAGGTGCTCCAATAATCCTTTATATTAAGCTTTCCCTGTTCAAATCACTCCAAGGTTTCTCTGTCTTGACTGGTCCCAGACTGACAGAATTTTCAACAAAGATAACTTCTTATTGTGGCTGTACTGGGGGTGGGGGGTGGGAGATCCTGCTCTTCCAGGTAAAAATTTTATACGTAGGAGCAGTCTATCGTGTATGTTACAAATTACTGAAACTCCAAAAAGTAATGAAAACCAGAAAAATGGTTTACAATGGGTTTTTATATACTCTCTTTAAGAAAAATTCACATGTCTTGAATTCCCAAGACAAAGGACAAACTAAGGCCAAATTAAGAGAGTGTATCCCATAGTGCAGTATTTCCAAAAATAGAGTATTAGAGGTACACTAGAGGAAGGGCGAAGAAACTAACTCTTCAGAGTTGAAGGCATTATAAACATTTTCCTCATTAAAGATTAAAAGATATTTTTAAAAAGGAAAAAGAGAACACAGGCACTGAGAACAGGTGACGAAATAAGACAAGAAGAAAACTGATGAAATTCATCAATTATGAAAACAGACATTTACTTCTCCTTATCTACTTTCTAGAAAGATTGCAAAATTTTAAAATGACATTTGAAAAAAATTCAGTAAAGTAGATTCTGGGAAGATGGTACCTGAGTATTTGTACTTCTTCTTTCTTTCAATCAGTTTATTTCTTCTCTGGAGACCAGAGAGGACCTCACATGACCCTTTGAAGCAGTAGGTGCCCGAAAAGTGGGGGTCAAGAGACAATCCTCCATTTGGTCTCTCTGCACACCTTGCAAGCAAAGCAGACTACCCTCTCTGAACTATGCTTTCATGTATCGTTTGGATGGCAGACTTGGGAGAGAGCGATAATATGCCTCTCCAGAGCAAAGAGCAGGTTTGCTTACTGTCCTAGAAGACAGAGCAAAGAGCAGGCATGCTCACTACACATTTTAAAGGAGTCCAATCCCCTCTACTCCTATGATACGCACTGGAGTCAGCTGACCCTCCTGCTTTGCCCTATGGAATTGGGACTTGGGGAACTGGTGCAAAAAGATTTATAGTCTGGCTATTGCTATTGCTATGAGTAATAAACCATCCTCATCTCCGATCCAGGATTCTGGTGTCTTCGGCCAGCCACCATGAAACTGTGGCAGACCACCTTGGTAACTTGCAAGCAAGGTGACATTTCAGAACTTTCACAGTTCTTGACAGTGGGTTGGACAACATATGGTTGGACCTTGTCTTGTGTTATTTTTAAATCCAATCTGATAACCTCTGCCTCTTAATTGGGGCCTTTCTTTCTTTCTTTCTTTCAGATTTTATTTGTAAGTAATCTCAACACCCAAGATGGGGCTTGAACTCACAACCCCAAGATCAAGAGTCACATGCTCCACCAACTGAGCCAGCCAGGCACCCTGGAGTCTTTCAACTATGTACATTTAATGTAATTACTGATACCCTTGAGTTTAAATCTACCATCATTTTCCTTCTGCTTCAGAGCTTTCTGTAACATTTCTTGAATGCAGGTCTGTTGGTTATAAATTACATCTGCTTTTGTTGGTCTGAAAAGGCATTTCAGCTATATTTTTTTAAAGATATTTTTGCTGGGAGAATTCGGGTTGACAGTTTTTTTCTTTCAGTATTTTTAAGACACCCCAACATTGTTTTTCTCGTTTGCATAGATTCTGATGGGATGTCTGCTGCATCTTTGTTCACCTCAAAGTAATATATTTTTATCCTCTGGTCGCCATAAATATTTTTGATCCCTAGTTTTAAGCAATTTAATTATGATGTGCCTTACTGTGGCTTTCTGGGACTCCAGTAATACATACCTTAGACCACTTCTCATTCTCCCACAGCTCTCTGATACCCTGTTCAAAATGTTTCAGTCTTTCCTTAGAATGTTCTTACTGCCTTCTACTGTAGTATCCAATTGACTATCAATCCCACCTAGTGTGTCTTTCACTTCAGAGAGTGTATCATTCATCCCTAGAAATTCCCTTTGTGACTACTGTGTATGTTCCATTTCTCTTCCATATGTTCATGTTTTCCTTTACTTTCCCAAACACATCAAGCATATCTATAATAGCTTTTTAACATATTTATTTGCCAATTCCATTGTTGCTGTCCTTTCTTGGTCTGCTTCTGAGGACTTTTTTATTTTGGTTATGGGTCATATTTCCTTCTTCTCTCCTTGTCTATTAATTTTTTATTGGATACCAGACACTGTAAATTTTATGTTCTTGAGTGCTGGATGTTGTATTCCAGTAGAGATTGCTGAGCTTTGTTTTGGCAATTAGTTAAATCACTCAGGATAAGGTTGATAATTGCTTTTAAGCTTTGTTAGTGCAGGTCTAGAGTGGCCTTTATTTTTTTATTTTTTTTAAGATTTTATTTATTTATTTGACAGAGAGAGAGACAGCAAGAGAGGGAACACAAGCAGGGGGAGTGGGAGAGGGAGAAGCAGGCTACCCACCGAGCAGGGAGCCTGATGTGGGGCTCGATCCCAGGACCCTGGGATCATGACCTGAGCCGAAGGCAGACGCTGAACGACTGAGCCATCCAGGCACCCCTAGAGTGGCCTTTAATTTAGGGCTTTTCCCCATTATTAAGGTGACATTCTTCTGAGGACTCAAGTAATGCCTTATGTGCTATGATCCTTCCATGCTGGCTGGTTGGCATGCAAAGTAGTCAGCTCTGTGTAATTCTGGAATTGTCTGGCCTACTGCTCTCTTGGTTCCTTCTCTGGCCTTAGGCAGTTTCCTCTCATACATGCCCAGGTCAGTGCTCAGCCAAAGACTCGAGATTCCTTTGTAGATCTCTAGGTCTCTCTTTGTGTGCTGTTCCCTACTCATTGGCATCCTGCCCACAAATACTATCCACCTTGCTGATCTGTGTGTCTTCAACTCAGCAAGACCACTAGGCTTGACTTATGAAGTTCCCTTCCTGATTTGGGGTTCCCCTTCCTCTTCTGCATCATGGAAACTGCCTCAGTAGGACAGTAAGCTCAGGCATCTTAACATTCATTTCCTTAATTTCCCTTCTCTTATGTATTACAGTCCCATACTGCCTGTTGCCTAGCTCAAAAGAATTGATTCATATACTTTGCCCTGTTTTCTGTTGTTTATAGTAGGAGGGCGATTCCTCTGGCAGTTAATCCTTCATGGGCAAAAAGAGAATCCCATATGATAAATTTTTTAATATATTGCTAGATTTTTGTGTCTCTTCTTATTTGTATTTTTTGCCTCTATTTATATAAGTGACACTGGGCTTTTAAGGGTCTCTATCTGTCTTTATGGGACATAAAGGTTTATGTAGACTTCTCTAATAATTATTTATTTTAATCTTATCTATCATTGGCTGTATTTTCTTTCTCATTCCCATTGCTGTATAGTTTACTTTTTTTCCCCCCCCACCTTGGTAATACTTGCCAGAAGTTTATCTATTTAAATGATCTTTCCAAAGAAGGAGTTCTTGGTTTTATTTATCAATTCCATTATTTTTAGTTTTTCAATCTATCAAGTTTGGTTTTTATTTTTTATAAATTTTTTCCTCCTGATTTCATTAGGACTATAGTTCTTTTTCTGGATTATTATCTTTTTTTTAAAGATTTTATTTATTTTTTGACAGAGAGAGAGACAGCAAGAGAGGGAACACAAGCAGGGGGGAGTGGGAGAGGGAGAAGCAGGCTTCCCGCTGAGCAAGGAGCCCGACGTGGGGCTCGATCCCAGGACCCTAGGATCATGACCTGAGCCGAAGGCAGACGCTTAACGACTGAGCCACCCAGGCGCCCCCCCCCTTTTTTTTTTTTTAGCAGACTGCAAAGACACTGGGTATGGATTGTTATCTTGAATTCTTATTTTGTTTATTTTTTATTCTACTTAAATATCAAAAGCATTTTAGAAAGCAGTATAGCTATGAATTTTTTTCTACTCATGGCTTTGACTGCCATAACTTTGAACCATAAGTCCCATCACTTGCATAAGACAGAACAAGAACAACAACCCTATCAGTTACTCAGTTACAACCACCCAATGTTTTGTGCTTTGAGTATCACTTCTTTCTTCAATCAGAATTTCTAGGGCACCTGGGTGGCTCAGTCGGTTAAGCGACTGCCTTCGGCTCCGGTCATGATCCCAGGGTCCTGGGATCGAGTCCCACATCGGGCTCCCTGCTCCGTGGGGAGCCTGCTTCTCCCTCTCCCACTCCCCCTGCTTGTGTTCCCTCTCTCGCTGTGTCTCTCTGTCAAATAAATAATAAAAATAAAATCTTTAAAAAAAAAAAAAAGAATTTCTATCAACCATTGCCTTGAGAAATTAACCAAAGAGTCATTCCACTTCTGATATCCCATCCTAGAAACTTCCAAGCCCAAACTACAAGAATAAAATTTGTACACCAATTTCCCATAACAAGAAGCCATTTCAGGATTGTATGTGGGGTGTTGTCACAAGTTGCTTTGTTGAAGGAGGCTTTCCACAATTTGAAGTCCAATAGGAACTCAGCCATGACCTCCTGCCAGGTACCAGGAGGTAATTTAGGTATTTTGTGAGTCCCCTTGCATCTCTTCCATTTGAGGTTTCTGGCCCAAAACAGAGAGGTGAGTCACACACTACATCTGAGCTCTGATATCATTGATACTCTATTTTCTCGGGAAAATTAGATGTCATTCACTGAAATCTGTTTTTTGGATTAGACCTAGATTTCTAAAAATTCTTGGTGAAACTATGTTCTTCATCTAAACTTATCTTTATTTTTGGGGTGCCTGGGTGGCTCAGTCGTTAAGCATCTGCCTTTGGCTCAGGTCATGATCCCAGGGTCCTGGGATCGAGCCCCGCATCGGGCTCCCTGTTCCTCAGGAAGCCTGCTTCTCCCTCTCCCATTCCCCCTGCTTGTGTTCCCTCTCTCGCTGTGTCTCTCTCTGTCAAATAAATAAATAAAATATCTTAAAAAAAAAAAAATTATCATAAACTATTCTGGGCCACACTCACTATTTTCTTACAGTTATACATGCTACACTTTTAATAATAACCCTGCAAGTAAGTTCATCACTCTCCCTTGGAGTCAGTGAAAGCTTAAGTGATCGATTTTTCCAACAGCCCTGACATCCTCTATGTCCCAGCTGCTATTACTCTTGGTCTTTTCACTGAAAACATACTCTTCCCTTGTGATATCACATTAGCTTAAACTTAATGAGGAGAAAAATTTATTATGGAAATGGAACTGACAGATTAAGATGTCCTGGAAACTAACGCAACTAAACATACACACACACACACACACACACACACACACACACACACAATCTGATTTAAAAAATAGGGCAGAGAGCATTTTTCCAAAGAAGACTCATCATCAGGGAAATGCAAATCAGAACCACACTGAGACATCACCTGTCAGAATGGCTAGAATCAAAAAGACAAGCAGTAACAAGTGTTGGTGAGGATGTGGAGTAAAGGGAGCCCTCCAGCACTGTTTGTGGGAATATGAATTGGTGAGGCCACTATGGAGAACAGTATGGTCTCTTGCATGAAATTCCTGAGATTGTACCTGGTCATAATCAGATCACAGCTAATTTGGATACAGATACATAAATCTGACACAACTTGAAGATTGCTGTGAGGTACCAGAGGCCTGATGGACCAAAAATTTACCACCATTTTCAGGATTACTGAGGCTAAGCACCTCAAGGTTTAAACTGATCCATCCCAACTTTTACCCAAGCCTGCATAGTGTCTTTAAAGCCTGAAGAAAAGGATTAAAGCCCATGCTAAAAGGAATAATAGACAAAGGACTCATTTCACCTTGCACTAGTCCTTATAACACTCCTATCCTGAACATTAAGTAACATTAAGTACAGATTTATTCACCATCTCAGGATTAGCATTAACAAAATTATACCTCACATTCTCTGGTGCCAATACCAAATACTATTCTTACCCTAACCCTACCCAAGGCCATCAGTTTCACAGCTGTGCATCTACAATCTGCCTTCTTCAGAGCCTGTTCTCTTAAATTCGAATTAATACCTATTTACCTGTCTTTGGAAGAACCCACAGTATACATGCATTATTATGCCTCAAAGATTCACTGTCCCTTACCTTTCACAAGTTCTTTACCAGGACCTCAAAATTTCACCGTAGGATGAGCTTTTACTAAGCTTTAAAGCTTAGAAAAAGCATGAAAATAAATTCTATCTACTTTCTGACTTTTAGCACAAAAGGACAAAAAAATTGTAATTTTCTCCAGCAAAAGGTTCATTATCTGGGGCATGATTTGTCTCAGCCAAGTTGCTTATCTCTGATTGACTACAGGCCATGCAGAACTTGCCAAGACTCACTACTTAAAAATTATTCTAGGTCTCACAAGGCATTGTAGACAGAGTTCCCAACTTCCCTGAGATTGCTTCTTCTTCAGAACCAGACTAAATCCTTGGTGACAGAGCCCCTCTCCTGGGAACACAAGCATGAATATACATTTTGCTGACTAGAGCTAGTTCTTCAACAATCCTCTCTCCTTGGTCAGTCTAATTTACCATGAGTTTTAGAATCTGCCTTCAACCTAATGGTCCCCCAATCTGTACAACCTTTGTTACTTAATGAAATGCACTACAATCCTAGCTGAGCCAGTTTATATCCTCCGCAATATTACTTTCCCCTGTACCTTTCTCTATTCAACACTGTAAGCCTTTGAACCCTGCTGTGCTCCTTCCATTCCAAAGGTAAGGAAAATGCATTTTCCTGGGCATTTGTACAAGGATCATTCATACCCCATTGCAGACTTACTAGAAATGTTTTTGGACAGTCCACACGTAACCCTGAGAGTTGATGGGTCATATCTACAGGCAGAAATAGTAAATGATCAGGCTTCCTATGCCATAGAGATCTCAAAATCACTCTTAGAATATGGTTCTTTATAGCCCAGATGGCAGAATTAAGTGCCCTCACTAAAGCCTGCCAACCAGCTAGACAAAAGAGAGTTAATATACACAGATAGTAGATACGCCTTGAAGGGACCTATGATGTTTGGGTGCTTTGGAACAGTGAGGCTGTCTCATCTCAGTGGGGATTCCTAATAAGGCCAAGGAACCTCACAATGCCCTAATACTGCCAAAGAAATAAGTGTATCTAAGGCACTCTAGATGCTAAGAGAAATGCCCTGTCCAATCATTTACCTCAACCAGGGGGCCCTTACAAGAGTACTGGGCCATGGAGCTAACCAAAAATCCACAACTTGTAGGGATTCAAAGCAGCCATTACAGAATGCTAAAATCAGGCCCCAGTATCAAAAAAAGTAGGGAGGGACACCTGGGTGGCTCCATCAGTTAAGCGGCTGCCTTTGGCCCAGGTCATGATCCCAGGGTCCTGGGATCGAGTCCCGCATCGGGAATCCTTGCTCAGCAGGGAGCCAGCTTCTCCCTCTCTCTCCCTCTGCTTGTGCTCTCTCTGTCAAATAAATAAAATCTTTAAAAAAGAAAAAAAAAAAGTAGGGAGACAGACCTGGATGCAAATTGTATGAAGATACCCTCTGGTCTTCTCAGACAGCTTCTTGGAAACCACAGCCTCTTGCAGAGAAACTTGCTGAGATTGCAGAGACCAGCACCATTGCAAGAGCACACTGATCATCATTCTTTTTTGTGGGTTTATTTTTTTTTTTAAGATTTATTTATTTTAGGGGCACGGGTAGCTCAGTCGTTAAGCATCTGCCTTCGGCTCAGGTCATGATCCCAGGGTCCTGGGATCGAGCCCCATGTTGGGCTCCCTGCTCGGGGGGTGGGGAGTCTGCTTCTCCCTCCCTTGGCCTGTCTCTCCTGCTTGTGCGCTCTCTCTCTGAAATAAATAAAATCTTTAAAACAACAACAACAAAAAAGAACCACAAAAAAGAACTTCAGTTAATGATATTTATGCTGAAATTATTTAGGCATGAAGTATACTGATGGCTACAGTCGCTTCCTATCCCTTTTAGACTGCCTATTACTCCTTCAATAAAGACTTGCAAGTTGCGGTGCCTGGGTGGCTCAGTCGTTAAGCATCTGCCTTCGGCTCGGGTCATGATCCCAGGGTCCTGGGATCGAGCCCCGCATTGGGCTCTCAGCTCAGTGGGAAGCCTGCTTCTCCCTCTTCCACTCCCCCTGCTTGTGTTCCCTCTGGCTGTCTCTCTCTGTCAAATAAAAAATAAAATCTTTAAAAAAAAAAACAACCAAAGACTTGCAAGTAAAGACACTTACAAGTATCCCTTGCAAGACCTGGCCTCTGCCGATTCTGTGACTTCCTCAGCTGTCTCCTCCATACCAGGCACCCCTCAGTCTTGTGAAGCAGCTGTGCTTCCTCTTCCAGGCCTCAGGGCCTTGGCCCCAAGTGTTCTTTCGACATGGAAAACCACCTGCTCTCATCACCTAGTTAACTTCTGCAGATCTTTCCAATCTTATAGGGCAAGGGAACCTTTCCTGTCCTCCCTGCCTAGGTCAGGACATGCTCCTCCTCCCCTTCATTGCTGCTTTATATTTTCTTCTTTGGGCCCATCACAGTTCACAACTGCTCATTCATCAAGTAATCAAACAAACAGTTATCTTCCTCATAAGACTGTTACGGGGACCAGGGCTGGACAGGGCTACTTTGCTCACAATTGTATTCCTCGTGTCTGGCTTGGTGCCTAGCACATCAATAGCTAGGCATTCAGGAAGTTTATTGGATAAATGATTAAAAGCAAATTAAAGTAAGATACCACTTTTCACATGAAAGACAGATAGCTTTAAAGGACTGGCAATATTCAGTATTGGGTGAGGGTGTGGAGAAGCAGGGCACTTGCCCTCATTGTTGGTGGTGGTATAATTCGGCATGGTTTGAAGTCCCTATCAAAATGTTCAATGTTGATACCTGTGAACCCAGCAATTTCAAACCTAGGTATTTATTCAACAGGCAGAGTAGCACAAATACGTATCAGTATAACAATGTTCCCAGAAGTTGCTTGAAGTGTTGAAAAACTGGCAACAACTTAAATACCCATCCAGAAGAAGCTGAAAAACTAGGCTACACCCATAAAATTAATTTCTGTACTTCACAGCCATTCTAAGGAATACAGGTAATCCTTATGTGCTGATAGAAGCAATGACTAATAGGGGCGCCTGGGTGGCTCAGTCGTTAAGCATCTGCCTTCCGCTCAGGTCATGATCCCAGGGTCCTGGGATCCAGCCACGCATAGGGTTCCCTGCTTGGCGGGAAGCCTGCCTCTCCCTCTCCCTCTCCCACTTCCCCGCTTGTGTTCCTGCTCTTGCTAACTCTGTCAGATTTAAAAAAAGAAGAAGAAGCAATAACTAATAGTGAGGAAAAGCTGCACACAAGTATAATCCCACTTAAAAAAAAAAATCCTACATACATAAACACAATTGAAAAGTATGGTATTTTTTTATTTTTTTTTTTAAGATTTTATTTATTTGATAGAGACACAGCGAGAGAGGGAACACAAGCAGGGGGAGTGGAAGAAGGAGAAGCAGGCTTCCCACCCAGCAGGGAGCCCGATGCGGGGCTCGATCCCAGAAAGCTGGGATCATGACCTGAGCCGAAGGCAGACGCTTAACGACTGAGCCACCCAGGCGCCCCAAGTATGGTATTTTTTTAAAAAGGAATGGGGGTAGGAAATAAACCAAACTATTCATCAATATTGCCTCCGGAGAGTAGAGAGAGGAAGCAGTCAGCGACTTCTACTTTTACTTTATGACTATTCTAAACCAGCAAGTCTTATAATTAATGTTTTTAATATTTTAATCTCTAGATTATTTCCATAACAGGACTTGAAGATAAGGTTGCTTTTGTTAAAATAAAGCTACAACCAGTGAGTGACCGCACTAGAAAATGGCTCCTAAGGACCTGATATCCACAGACCACCCAAGTGTCGGCGCATGTCGGAGGAGGGAGGATAGAGTGATGGAAGTGGGTAGTGGAGTCCTGGGGTGAGCGCGCCTCCTGGAGAAGCCGGCAAGACCCTTCCTAGAGCTGCTGTCCCTTGAGAATCGGGTACTCTTCACTTCTTTAGACTATTAGCCAAGTTCTCCTAAGCACTGGGTAGAGATATAGAACACGGAGAGAAGAAACCCTGAGCTCCTTTCACCCCATCCGGGATGAGCAAATAACGCTCTCTCATCTCAGATCCTCCGTGCGACTGAGAAACGGGTCTGCACGGGAGCAGCGCGGGCCCCGCCGACGGCGGCCGGCGCGGTGACCTGGCCCCGCACGTGGGAGCGGCAGGCGGCCCGGCACACACTCCGGGCGCCCTCGAAGGCGGCGGGCCCCCGCGCCTTCCTTCCCGGCTCCCGCCCCGCCGCGCCCACGGCCAAGGCGCCCGCCCCGCTGCGGCGGCTCGCGAAGGTCGGGGCGGTCACGGAGGAAGCTACGCTCCGCCACGGGTCTCTCTCCTTCGCCAGCTTTGGGACCTTTGGCGGCGTGTCTTGGCCTGCTGGGTGTTTCCTCCTTTCCCGCCCTCCACCTTTAGTAACCCAGCCAAGGTCAGGCCTGGCGTGAGGTTTACGCCCCACTTTGCAAAGAAGCAGCGGCTGGGGTGCTGAGGAACCTGGCCAAGGTCACCCGGCATTACAAGGGTTTCTCCCCCACCCTAGATGCTTCCTTGTGAATGTGAATGGGCCTAAGTGCTCCTTTCTTTCCCTCAATGGCCGGCACAGAGAATAAAAATGCGGGCTTTGAGCGCCGGGTATGGGTCTGGACCTTGCTTTTCAAAGTCCCGCGCGTCCGGGGTCTGGCGCCTTCCCCGGGGGCAGCCGTGGCGGCGCGGGGGACCGGGGCTCCGACTTCGGGAAAGCTACTTGAGAAAACGCCCGGTAGAGGGCTAAACGACCCCCAGGAAACCTCGGAAGCGTCCCGGACGCCGAGCCCACCGCGTCCAGGTGCCCCCACCCGCGAGCCGCGAGGCCCCGCTTCCCAACCCAAAGGGCGGTGCCAGCCTCCCCAAGAGGTATCAGGGACAAACGTCCACCCGGGTCCTTGGGGCTTGACGCCGCCTTCGGCCAGGCTCGGTTCTTGGGAACTCAAAGCCGAGAGGCAGGGGCGAGACCCCGGGACGCAAGTCCCAGCCTTACCCGGCGGGTTCGGGGTCGGTGTGTGAGCACCGGGGCTTATCTGGGACCCTTGGCAACTCCTGCCCAGGCTTTCTGCTCCCGCAGCCGGCAAGTCCGGAGGGGCAATAGTGCCAGCCGCGGAAACCGGAGGGCGAGCGCTCCCGGAAGGGTCCCGGGGAGGGGTTGGAGGCCTGAGGAGTTAAATGCGCGACCCCCTGGGGACTGGAGGGCTAGGGGAGCGTCGGCCAATGGCTGCGGTGGGCGGGGAGGAGACCGGCTGGGGACCTGCGTGGGCCGCGTCCCTTCCCCACCCTCGCCCTCTATGCCCCGCGGCCCCGCCCGCCCGCCGCCCTTTTAAACCCCCGCTCGACCCTCCCGGCCCGCCCGAAGCCTACTGGTGCGGAGCCCGCGCCGCCCTCAGGGTCCTGGAGGCGCCCGCCCGGCGGCGGCGCTCTCGAAGGTGGGTGCCGGGCTGGGGCGCCGCGGTGGCCCGGGGCCGTCGTCCGCCGGGGCGGTTGGGGAGCGCAGGAAGCAGGCGCTAGCGCAGTTCATCCTGCCTGGCCGTTTTGCCCTCTTGGGGCTTTCACTCCTTAAAGTGGCTTGCAACCCGCAAGTGGCGTATCTTTGCGGTCAGGGGAGGCTCAGGAGGAGAATGGCAGATGCCTTCGTCGTGGCTGACCTCTCCTCCTGACCCCGTGTTCTTTAATTTCTGAGTCACGACCCTGCTGGGTTTCCTTATTGGGCTCATTGATCTTGCCCTCGAGACCCGCCGGCCCTGAAGGGGCTCCATTCCTCGGCCTTGGTGAACTTGTGTCCCTTAAAACGCCATCCTTTCGGGGTAGGGGCGGTGGCCGCCGAGGCTTCTCTCCCACCTGGCCTGAGGCTCGTCCTCGTCTGCCCCCGAGAGGCGACCCCAGTCTCCCTAAAGCCCCAGGTGGGGTGACCAGAGTTCCCGGAGGGACTTGGGGAATGTGGCGGGACTCGGCCCACGTGGCAAGCCCGGCGCGGGCTGCGGAGCTCTGAGCGGAGCCGAAGGTGGCGCCCTCCTCGTCGCGGCAGCCGGGCCCCTGGGTCCGCGGGGTCAGACCCGGGGCTCGAGGAGGGGCGGCCTTCCGGACCTGCCACCGGGCTCGGGGAGCGCGTCTCTTTCTGCGCGAACTGGCCGGGGGCCCTTGGCCCTTCCTTCGCTTCTGGGTACCCGGGAGCGCCTGGAGCCGCCGCCTGCCCCAAAGCCCAAGTAAGGCCTTGCGCTCGGCTCCCGGCCGCTGGAGTGGGAGGGCCCGGGGGCTCCGACTGACCCTGTAAAAGTTTTGTTGGACAGAGAAGAGGGCGGAAGAGGGAACTTGAAACGGATTTTTGCAGGAGCCGGGTTTGGGGCCGGATGTAGAGAATGGGTTGTTGGAAACCAACTGTGCTTGGTCAAGGCGTGCTTGCAGAGGGAAGGCAAAAGCGACACTTAACCGGGAACTTGGAGTCGAGCAAGATCCCGGGAGGTTTTCGTTCGGGGTTTTGCGTGTTTGCTTGCATTGCAGTTTTGTTATTGTTTTGTTTTGTTTCGCCTTGTTTGTGGGGTAGGGCTGGCGGGATCGAATTGGGAGCTTTCTGCGATTCCCTCGGACCCGGGGCTAGCTTGGATGGTGGAGGGTAGGCAGGTGGGAGCAGGGCCGCAGCGCCCCGCGCCCCTCAGCTGCGCTTGCTTTCTCCCCGCAGACGCGCCGCGCGCTGTTGCCGGGAATGTCTCTGCGGCCGTCAGGTGAGGCCGGACCCCAGGACAAGATGGGCTACGCGCCTGAGAGGCTCCAGCGCAGCCCCCAACACCTGGACGCATACTACATGCCTTTCCCGCCCTATGGCCACTATGGGAACATGCTAAGCGCTGCGGAGGGAGATTTCCAACCTTTCCCGCAGCTGGAGGCCGCCGTGTCTGCATCCCACGCTTTGCCCGCCTTCTCCTTCCGGGCCGCGCCTCCCTTGCTGAGCTCCAACGTGGCCCTGCAGAGGGAGCCGCTCTACGATCTGCCCTGGTACAGCAAGCTGCCGCCGTGGTACCCAGTTCCCCACCTTCCCAGAGAGGTGCCACGCTTCAACAGCAACCACGAGTATACAGGCGCCACCAGTGCAGACTTGGGCCACATTGGTGGCCGAAGCGACAGTGGCCAGTGCTGTGGACCTGAGATTTTAATTCCGCCGTCGGCTGTGAATGCTTCCCTGCTACCTGAGGGGCTGAAGACGCCCCAGTTATTACCTTGTTCCCCCAGCAAGCGGTCTGAGGAGGGCTCCAAACTCCCGAACCAACCAGGGAAGTCGTCTCGCCGTTACCACTTCACCCAGGAAGACCTGCACTTAGTTCTGTTCGGGGTCATTCCCAGCGTGGAGCACTCAGCCCCTCTACACCATGCAATTTCCGGCTTCCTGGTCCCCACAGACAGCTCTGGTAAAGGTGGTCACATGGGGCGGGAGTCAGGTTGAATGGGAATAGAGGTGGGAGCAGGAGTGGGGAAGGAGGACATCAAGGTGGATCCGAGACCGTCCAAGTCCAGTGGGGAAGTGTTATCTACTTCCCATCAGAATATGGAGCCTGGGGAGGCCAGGCTCACTTCTGAGGCTCTACTTACCTAAATGCATGATTCCTAAGGTTGGTTTTAGTGGGAGCTGAGGGTCAAGAGAGACATGGTTCACACAGGGGACTTGTCAGCTGGGATCAGATTCTGCCAGGACGTACCAGGTATCTCCTTGAGAGCCTCATGCAATTCCTACTCAGAGTCCCAGCCTCGTCATCTGTCTTGACCTTAGTCAATCAAAGTCGGCATTATCTCGGATTCTCAAGTTCTTTAAATTTGCAAAATGGGGTTAATTACAAAACCTTGCAAGGGTTGTTCTGAGTCTCAAATGAGAAATTTTATATGTAAAAGGAGCAGGAAAAAATATAAAGGATAAACCTCAAACTCAGGATAATGGTTACCTCCAAGAAGTGGGGAGGGAAAAACCTTGTGAAAAATAAAATTTTAACCCTTTCTTCTAGGATCCGATTCTCTCTGTCGAACTCTGGATAAAGACTCCCTTCAACTACCAGAAGGTAGGCAGGGCTTCTTGCCTGGATTTCTGTCCTTGAACGAATACAGTCAGTTTCCTCACTGGCTTTCCCGCCTTGGCTTTGCCCTAGGTCTGTGCCTCAAGCAGACGACATTCGGTGAGGTACGACATTTTGGTGTGTTCTGCAGTAGCCTCATCGCCAAAGGAGTCAGGTTTGGGCCCTTTCAAGGTAAAGTGGTCAACGCCAGTGAAGTCAAGACCTATGGAGACAATTCTCTGATGTGGGAGGTAAATGAATATGTTTCTGGTGGGTCGACAAAGTGGGAAATGATGCTGATGGGGAACAATGTTGGCTTCTGGGCCTCCGGGGGAATCCCAGCCTGGGAGAGGGCACACTCTGCTGTCACTGCTGCCCGTTTTGCAATATAAAGAGAAGGAAAAGCAGATGCTCCTTCCCCCAAGAAAGCACTTCTGCGTTCATTCTTTGTGTTTCGTGCTGCCTTAAATCGTTTTCATCTGTGAAGGGTAGCGATGAACTACACATTTAAAGAACTAATATTTGTCTACATTTATAGGCAACGCCAGATGCTTCAGAGGTTATACGCTGGTGCTGAGAATATGCCAAAGAGAGGAAAAACACATTTTAAAATTTGTGCTATCATTTGCCTGTGAAATTAGCTATGGATTTTGAAAAACTGATACTCTTGATTCTGTTTGGGGCATGCTGGTAGGACTCCAGTTTGTCAGAATATATCAGATCCCTCCCCTTGACCCTGAATTTCTACTTCTAGGAGTATAGTTTAGGAAGGTAATCTGAAATTCAGACTGTGTGGAAGATGTTAACCACAGAGTTGCTTATATATAATAACAAAACATGGGAGACAGTGGGATTGCACACAGCAGAGAAAGAATTAAGTTTCGCTCCACTAATATGCATGACAACTAGATGGGGATAAAGCACAGAACTAATTGGTTGTCTTTACGTTGTGCATTGAACGCAACCTCCTGGGGCACCTGGGTAGCTCAGTCGTTGGGCGTCTGCCTTCGGCTTGGGTCGTGATCCCAAGGGTCCTGGGATGGAGCCCCGCGTTGGGCTCCCTGCTCCGCGGGGAGCCTGCTTCTCCCTCTCCCACACCCCCTGCTTGTGTTCCCTCTCTCGCTGTGTCTCTCTCTGTCAAATAAATAAATAAAATCTTTCAAAAATAAAAAAAATAAATGCAACCTTCTGTTCCCCTTTTCTCTGCTTATGGAATTAACATACTATAGAGATTTGGAAATTAAGCAAGGGATGAAAGTAAGAATCTTTAAAAAACGTCACAGCACCTATAGAGATATGCTTGATAAATCTATTTGGGCTTTAATAATATTAATAAATAATAATAAATGTATTTAGTGGATTCAAGCATGAGATTTGGACTATAAATTTTTAATAAGTGATTTTACTTTACAGGTTAGGCCAAAAAAAAAGTGCATTTTAAACTTCATGTTTTATTTTATTTTTAGATCTTTGAAGATGGTCATTTGAGTCACTTTATAGATGGAAAAGGAGGTTCAGGCAACTGGATGTCCTATGTCAACTGTGCCCGTTTCCCCAAGGAGCAGAACCTAGTCGCAGTGCAGTGTCAAGGGCAGATCTTTTATGAAAGCTGCAAGGAGATCTGCCAGAACCAAGAGCTCCTGGTGTGGTACGGAGACTGCTATGAAAAGTTTTTGGACATTCCTGTGAGCCTTCAGGTTACGGAGCAGGGGAAGCAGGCGCCTGGGCCCTCTGAAGGTGAGTGCACACCTTTGCCTTTCCCAGTGAGGCTCTTCAGTGGAAGGACTTGGCTCTTTTCTGAACATGAACCCCCCCCTCCTGCGGCATCACCGCTGACCTCTGGAGCTCCTCCCCCCCAGAGGCTAATGCCCAGGAGACTAAACTGAGCGTGTCTCTAACCAGGGGGCACTACCCAGCTGGAGGAAAATGCCCTTACCTTTCCAAAGCTGCTGAAGCTACTTCTGTTCACAAGAAAACCTTTTTTTTTCCCCTTCACCTCCTTCCAGAGAAAAAATACAAGCAAAATAAATGGATGCAACCCCTTGCCTAGGTGAGCCAATTTCTGATTCATCTCTGCTCAGACTAATACAGTGATGACTCCATCAAAGCTCTAGAGCAGGGCTTTTCAAATGGGGGTTGCAATATCTTAATGTGGTGGAAAATCAATTTAGTGGTTTAGACCATCTTTAAAGAAAAAAAGGAATTAGAATACAGTAGAATAGAAAATGTCGATGTGAATCTCAAGTAAAAGTAAGCATTGTTTTCCTGAAGTTGTTGTTTCAGATGGAGATGTGTGTGTGTACGGTAGCTAAGTCTCAAATATAAAATGTCTTTCTTACTGTGGATCTTAGTGACCTTTGAGAAGCATTGAGCTAGACTCTCACTCTCAAATTTTAATGTGGATGTGAATATCTGGGGATCTTGGAAAGATGCAGATTCTCATTCAGAGCTGGCATCTGAGATTTCTGCATTTCTATCAAGCTTCCAGGGGAAGCTGATGCTGCTGGCCCCTGGACCACATGCGAGCAGCAAGAAGCTAGAGGACCAGCAACCCATTCCCTGGGAGTGAGCCTCTGGAATTTGCATTTTTAAAATGCTCTCTGACTGATCTTTACATACACAAAAGCTTGGGAATCCCTGATCTAGTAGGTGGTGTGAGATAAATGCAAATTACTATAATGTGTGTAATAGGATGGAAGACCACCTTATTATGTTATAATAAATGTAATAAGTGGGCGCCTGGGTGGCTCAGTTGGTTAAGCGACTGCCTTCGGCTCAGGTCATGATCCTGGAGTCCCGGGATCGAGTCCCGCATCGGGCTTCCTGCTCGGCGGGGAGTCTGCTTCTCCCTCTCCCGCTCCCCCCTCTTGTGCTCTTTCTCTCTCTCACTCTCTCTCTCAAATAAATAAATAAAATCTTAAAAAAAAAAAATAAATGTAATAAGTAACAGGTTAAAAAAGAAAAGTGAATTGCTTTCATCACACACTATGGTGATTGTCTGCATGCATATCTCCCTTGCAAACTGAGAACCTTCAGGGCAGGAAATAATCCTAAACACCTTAATATCACCTTCTGGATCCCAATGTATATTGAATGAAAGCAGATGATGTTAGGACCAACATGGGAGAAGCTGCTTAGGGGTGACATGTGTTGGGCTGGGAGACGGAAGGCATTCCAGGTTTGGCTAATGGTGAAGCCAAAGGAAAAAGGACATGCTCACCGGGATTAGACAGTGAATGATGAACAGCCTCTTGTTCCAAGAGTCCAAATAATGAGGTCCTGTCAGAATTGTTTTGGTAAACTATCTTCCTGCTACCCCAACATGTGAATGGCGTGGGGGTAAGTCGGGGGTAGCGGTGAGATTGTGAGACTCCCTAAAGTCCGTGGACCTCACGGTTGTCTCTTACTTAGCACCAAACCAAGTAAGTCTTTTTGGGCACTTCCAAAGTGTACTGATTGTTTTTGAAACAAAAGTGAAAAATAGATTTGAGAAAAACACATGCTAGATAACTCACAAAAAATATAAACATCTTTTTGAAAAAGTACTTAACATTATGTTTTGAGCTATTACAATGATCATAACTTTTGATTTCTCAGTAATACTCTTCTGGAAATTTGTCTTCAGAAAATAGTCCAGAAGGGAAAGCTTTTGTCCTCAAGGATTTTTACTACAGCACCATCCATATTAGTGAAAAATCACAAACAACCAAAATGCTCAACAGTAGAATAATTTTTTTTTTTAAGATTATTTATTTATTTATTTGACAGAGAGACAGCGAGAGTGGGAACACAAGCAGGGGGAGTTGGGAGAGGGAGAAGCAGGCTCCCCGCTGAGCAGGAAGCCCGATGCGGGGGGATGCGGGATGCGGGATGTGGGACTCCATCCCAGGACCCTGGGATCATGACTTGAGAGCCGAAGGCAGACGCTTAACGACTGAGCCACCCAGGCGCCCCTCAATAGTAGAATAATTCTTACGTAAATGATGATATATTAACATATAGAATAATATGCAGAAATCCCCATTTGGTAACAAGGAACAGGGGTGAGGGCTTATGATAGTGAATGGGGTTGAATACATATTTGAGACAATGTGTGGAAGGAAATTGGTAAACAATTCAATTTGATGGAAAGAATTATGGATGAATTCATTTGTTTTCTATTGTGAGTGGTTTTGGATAGGATTAAAAAGGAAAGAAAAATGAAAATTCCTCTGTCCTCTCAAAAGAACTGCTTTCCTCAAAGGCTTTTGGTGAGGATTGGTGTGAACTTCCCCCTTTCAGGTCTTGAGTGGGAGGAAAGAGTCTGGACCCTATGTGGGCGGGTTATTTGAGTATGCAAGCCTGCGGAGTGTGTGTTTTGGGGGATGGAGGTGTGGAATGTGAAGACAACTCTTAATCTATACCAAACTCTGAACTGTGTGTGGTGGGGCAGGAAGCATCATTGTCTATTATATTGGGAAACCCCTTGGCTAAAAAGAGTGGTTGACCGAGGTGGGGTGGGGGGAAGAGAAGAAAGAAGGAAAGGGAACAGGATAAAATTATTAGGTTAAGTTAAATTTCCAAAGACCTGAGCAGAAAATGTAGGCAGCCGAACCCTAATTAGTAAGAGTGTCTGTGTCACTTTTTTGCCTGAGCAGTTCTTCTGCAAACTCACTATTGAACCATCATTCTGAATTTTGGTGTGCTTTAGTGCTTTGATTTGTAAAGATCACTGATCCCTATCTTGTAGACCCTCTCTTCCCACTGCTGGAGCAGGAAGGCCAGGTATTTCTGACCAATGAAAATGCTAGCTCTGAGCTAAAACCATCCCAGCAAGGGAATTCTGAGAGTATTAGCACCTCAATGAAAGTGATAGACATCCCGGGCAATGGATAGTCCTGGGGTTGGCGGTTGCCTTCCTGGTTATTTACTTAATGAATGGTTTATTTCCTTAGCCACCTGTTAAACGTGCCTGGGATGTAGTTGTCAACTAACAAAGCCCCTGATGGATAGCTTCCCTGCAGTCCTGATGCTAAGAAAATTTCCATCTCCAGACTCTTGCATATACTTACTGCTGGCTCTTCTGTCCCTCCCTGGGGCCAGACAATGAGGTCTCAGTGATGCATTCACAGTCAAAGCCACTTGATCCTCTGGAATCCAGAGTGTCCTCAGCATGCTTTTGTAGGTGGCCCTGGTCCTCTGCCCTCCCCCAACAATAGACACCCCTGGACCTGGGGCCTCCCTTGCTAGAGTCGGCTGAACCCTCTCTAACCTCTCTCCCCCTCCCTCCTCCATTGATAAAAACAGATTTACCTTTCTGGGTCTTAAGTCTATTACTCATTGATAGTATCACTCATATTGGTAAGAGCTCAATAAGTGACAGGATTAAATTAATCATCATGATAACCCTGTGAATACAAGGGAAGGCAAGATAATTGTCATCCTTACTCCATACATTTTGGTTCTAACTCTGGAATCTTTTCCAGAAGTTCAGGGAAGTAAACCAAAAGCTAAACAAGTGCCTAAGACTTTGTAAATGGGGTCAAATGGAACAGCCCTTGTGAAGCCTAGGAAGTAAGCTATTGGTGTCCATCATTGTCCTGTGTTCATCATTGACCGAGGTGAACTGCTTTGAACTTAGAGTTTAGGCTGATCTGAAAGGAACACAGTACGTATGTTTGGTATATTAACCTAACCTCCTAACACATGCCAGTCAAGAGTGTGTTCAAGAACTGTAGGGTTGGGGGGGCACCTGGGTGGCTCAGTCAGTTAAGTGGGTTAAATGTCTGCCTTCTAAGCATCTGCTCAGGTCATGATCTCAGGGTCCTGGGATTGAGCCAGCTTCGTTGGGCTCCCTGCTCAGCAGGGGAATCTGCTTCTCCCTCTCCCTCCATCCCTCCCTCTCCCCCTGCTCATGCTCATGCTCTCTCTTGCTCTCTCCTCTCAAATAAATAAATCTTAAAAAAAAAAAAGAACTGTAGGGTTGAACTGCTCTTAAATAGGGCTGGAGGCAGGGCTTCGACAAATACATTTCAGGGAACAAAGGGGAGGGAGAGCCTACAAATTAAGAGATTGAACAGACATAACAAACCATAGACAACAAGAAGACTGAATCCGAAATTGAACTGATTGGAAAATAATTACACGTATGGGTATACACATGTATTTCTTCCAGGAATCAGAGTTAATTGTTTAGGTATGACAATGGCAATACGGTTACTACTTTTTAAAAAGTATTATCTTTTTTTTTTTTAAAGATTTTATTTATTTATTTGAAAGAGAGAGCACGAGAGGGAAGAGGGTCAGAGGGAGAAGCAGATTCCCTGCTGAGCAGGGAGCCCGATGTGGGACTTGATCCTGGGACTCCAGGATCATGACCTGAGCCGAAGGCAGTCGCTTAACCGACTGAGACACCCAGGCGCCCCTAAAAAATATTATCTTTAAAACATTACAATTTGAGGTATTTATGAACCAAATGATAATTAGTATTGAAATAGTCATGGAGGCAAATGATAGAAATGAAAACAAAATTAGCTATGAGTTGGTCATTGTGAAAGCTTGGTGTTGAGCACATGAGGGTTTATCGTGCCATTATTTTGACTTTAGTATATGTTTAAAATTTCTGTAATGCAAAGTTTTTAAAAATCCTCTTGGAGGAAGTAAGAATGAGGGATGGGAGCTGATAAAGCCATTGGCCCTTATTCCCCTGTGTTTGACAGAGTCTGCAGAGGGCTACAGATGTGAAAGATGTGGAAAAGTATTTACCTACAAATATTACAGAGATAAGCATCTCAAGTACACCCCATGTGTGGACAAGGGTGACAGGAAATTTCCCTGCAATCTCTGCAAACGATCCTTTGAGAAGCGGGACCGGCTCCGGATCCATGTCCTTCACGTTCATGAGAAGCACCGGCCTCACAAGGTAAGAAGGAGGGCGGTGAATCATGGACGGCCCATGACTCCTGCGGCTTTCTGCTCCTTCCTCCAACCCCTGAGTACACACTCCTGGGTATGAGTTGCTGGGACAGAGTGCTTGATGAGACAGGGTCTGTGAAAGAGGGGATAGTGCCGTGGAAGGGCAGACATGAGCCAGCCCAGTGACAGAGTGCTAGCTTCTACCTGGACACATGGGTTGTGAGAGAGGTCTCACGGAGGAGGTGGCCTTGAGCTGAGTCCAGAAGGACAATAGGGTGTCTGATTTTTATCCAAGGCAAGGTTAGTTGGGGACGGGGAGAGGGTTGAGACGTTCCAGGCGGGAAGGAGGCTGGCATGTGCTTTGTGGTAACTGCACCTTGTTCCATAATCTATGTGGGCATATTGACAATTGTAGACAAAGATGAACATGGGCATGGCCCAGGGAATGGAAGGCCTGTGTGGCACGCCAAGGATTTTGTCAGGAAGGAAAGCAACAATGGCAATAGGGAGCCGTTTTCTGCCATTCCAGATAGCTGGTCGCTCTGCCAGGCTTGGTGCAGAACAGTACAAGCGACCATTGGGCTTATCTAGAAGAAAGGATGGGACTTGGGTGCAGACATATGTGGGTTTGACTCGCGGCCCTGTCAGGACTAGGTGATGAGGCTACCACCTGAGTAACTCCAGAGTCCCAGTCTTGTTCTTTTGAAAACGGAGAGTAATTTTCATAAAATTGCCCTTACCCACCACCTCCTGTTCATAGCTTAGCTTCTAGAAGAATCCCAATCAATCACTGTATTATTTACTCCCGTAAAGTGTATTTTTACAATAATCTTAAGAACTCCTTTTTGCTCATCAAAAGACATTTAATACAATTAGTTTTCAACAATCCCTTGGTGGTCCAGATCTACAAAGATATCCATGCCAGCCCGGACCCCTCCAAATCCCACTTCCAACAGAAAAGCACATACTTACCAGAATTCTAAGCACATTTGAAGTATTAAGACGGTGAAATTATTTCTAACCCCTTGACAGGGAAAAAGGAAAAAGTTACACTCCAGTATTCTGACAGAAAGTTAGATAACGCATGTTCATCAACATGGAACTGGTTGTATAAATTATGTTTTGCTTAATAAGCCAAAACAAGTTGCAGAATTTGTATATAATGATGCCATTTGAAATGACTTATTAGGTATGATATGCATGATGTTCACACACAAATGGAAAAACAGAAAGTAACGCATCAAACTGCTAGCTGTCATTTTGGGAGTATGATTAAGAACAAAGCCAAGGGGCGCCTGGGTGGCTCAGTCGTTTAGCGTCTGCCTTCAGCTCAGGTCGTGATCCCAGGGTCCTGGGATCGAGCCCCACATCGGGCTCCCTGCTCGGCGGGGAGCCTGCTTCTCCCTCTCCCACTCCCCCTGCTTGTGTTCCCTCTCTCGCTGTGTCTCTCTCTGTCAAATAAATAAATAAAATCTTTAAAAAAAAAAAAGATACAAATGTAGTGATCTGAAGGGGGACCTGCACTCCCTTTAAATCTTTAAAGATTTTATTTATTTATTTGACAGAGAGGGATACAGTGAGAGAGGGAACACAAGCAGGGGGAGTGGGAGAGGGAGAAGCAGGCTCCCCGCCGAGCAGGGAGCCCGATGTGGGGCTCGATCCCAGGACCCTGGGATCACGACCTGAGCTGAAGGCAGACGCTTAACCACTGAGCCACCCAGGTGCCCAATAAATAAAATCTTTAAAAAAAAACACAAAAAACAAAGCCAAGAGCGATTTTCATAGTTTCACTTGGTAAACATTTAGTTTTTTATTTCTAATTTTTATTTTTTAACATGAGAAAAGAATGTACGCTTGGTAAATATAATTTGGAGAAAACAAAACAAGCCACCTGATATGCCATGACCCATGTTAAGACATTTAAAGGTGTAATTTTTTTCTTTTTGTGTATGTGAACATGCAGGTATTTTTAATATACTTGGGGTTATTATGAGGCTACTTTTTTTTTAAGATTTTATTTTATTTATTTGAGAGAGAGAGCACAAGAGGGGGTAGGGTCAGAGGGAGAAGCAGACTCCCCGCTGAGCAAGTAGCCCAATGCAGGACTCCATCCCGGAACTCCGGGATCATGACCTGAGCCGAAGGCAGTTGCCCAACCAACTGAGCCAACCAGGTGCCCCGAGGCTACTTTTCTGACTTAACACTACATCACAAATAATTTATAAACATAGTAATGACTGCATCAGTGTATGAGATGGATGTGCCTTTGTTTATTTAAACAATCTCCTGCTGTGTGAATTTTCCCCCAGTATGTCTACAGTGAACAATATTATATAGAAATCGTTATCTCTGTTATCCATGTTTGATCCCATGTTTGATGGGATAGATTCCTAGAAGTAGAAAAACTGGATCAAAGGGTATGTACAATTTGAAGGCTTGAATTAAGGCACTAAACAGCTTTCTGGAGAAGGTGTCGATTTATAGCACGGCCCCGGGGGGTTGCAGTGGAGTAGGCAACATGGGGTCTCCTACAATACCACTGTCCTTTCCTGTTGCCATTGTGATAGATGAAAATGGTACCTTGCCTTAATTTGCATCTTAATTAATAATGTGGTTTAAATGTTTAAACTATATTTTATTGGCACTCTGTATTTGTCCTGTGATCTGTCCATGTATGTCCTTGGAAAATACTTCTATTGCTACATGTTTTTGTAATAATATTTTACAAGCCATATTTTATCAATTCTAGGTTTTTATGTTTCTGAAACATGTTTTCTGAAACTGAATGTGCTTAACAAGTGATGGTATGCCATAATTTTAATTGGTAGCATTTTCTTTTTTAGTTAGCACAGCAAGTGATCTTAACCTGATGGGATATACACCACTTAGGATATTTGTCAGATTTGCTGCAGCTAGATCAAAGGGTGTTTGTTAAGAAAAAAGTAGAAGCTACACGACTTATTAAAGGAGGTACCTCCTTTTCAGATGATTTGTCGAGCAAAATTAATGAAGAACACAACACTGTCAGAGGACGTCCCTGTAGTTCATAACAATGAGTCCCAAAAGTTTATCCAGGAATTCAGAATGTCCTTTCTCTCCAACCTCCTGAAATTCCTGACCAATGGAGAAAAGCCTGTTTTTCCAAAAATCACTGTTACTCATATTCCATCAATTGCTCAAAATTATGCCAGACTTCTAACTTTCTTTGTATTTTGTTTTTGACTTCTTTTTGTTTTTGCTAGGATTTCTAATTACAAGTGGAAAATGTAGTTTTTTAATTGTGTAATGATATTTTTTGAGTCCTTTTTTTTCTTTTACGTGGGCTCCACACACAGCATGGAGCTCAGTGCAGGGCTTGAACTCACAACCCCGAGATGAAGACCTGAGCTGAGATCAAGAGTCAGACACTTAACCGACTGAGCTGCCCAGATGCCCCTTCTTTGAGGATATTTTACTTGCATATGTTTTTTTTTTTTTAAAGATTTTATTTATTTGAGAAAGAGAATGAGAGACAGAGAGCATGAGAGGGAGGAGGGTCAGAGGGAGAAGCAGACTCCCCGCTGAGCAGGGAGCCCGATGCGGGACTCAATCCCGGAACTCCAGGATCATGACCTGAGCCGAAGGCAGTCACCCAACCAACTGAGCCACCCAGGTGCCCTACTTGCATATGTTTTTGATAGTTTGGCTAGATACAGAGTTTTAGAAAAGATTTTCAAAAACCTTCAAGGCATCTTTCTGTTTTCTCTTATCATTTGATGGCAATTTGTTTCTTACCGGTTTATAAGTAACTGGTTTTCTTCTTTGTGGAAATTGTTCTTTATCTTTGGAATTCTGAAATTTTAACAGAACATGTCAGGTTGGATGTCTTTTTCTTTTTTTCCTGCTTTGTAATCAGTGAAGTACAAAGTACTCTTTCCATTTGAAGGCACGAGTCCTAAACTGACAGGCATTTTCTTGTTCATTCTTTGGTTATTTCCTGTCTTCTAGATCTTTGTTCTCTCCTGGAACTCCTTTTGGCCAGATATTAGGTTGAATCTACCTCCCTGTGCTTAACTTTTAATTTTTTTTGTCCTCATTCACAGAGAGCCCCCTAATCTTATCTTCCAAATCATATATTTAGGCTTTATATTTGATCTGTTCTTTTGCAGTATTAACTCAAACATCTGACCAGAACCCATACTTCCAGAATCATCAGTGTGGCCCTGGGTTGTCTTTCCACTACCTTAAAGGCCCCTCAGTCTGAGTTCTGTAACCTCTGCCTACAGACATGCACTGGATAAATACAATATTTCACCTTTACTCCCAGAAAAACATAATGGTAAAATGAAGACGTTGATTTTAACTGTGTGGTTTTTTTACACCTTAGTGTTCTACGTGTGGGAAATGTTTCTCTCAGTCTTCCAGCCTGAACAAACATACAAGAGTCCACTCTGGAGACAGACCATATCAGTGTGTGTATTGTACAAAGGTAAATGGAACCTCCTTCCAAGGGATCTGCCTTGAGCCCTGTTTGGATGTTCATGGATAAGAACTTGAAGCATAAAGCCTGGCTTATAAGGAGATCTTGATTAGTCCATTATCAGTCCAGTCCCCATTTCCACCCCTAAAAAATGCTCCAGTTTGCTTAAGATGGTCAGATGGGACCTCCCTATGACCAAATTGGCATTTAAGACATGTGTAATGAAATACACCCCTGGGGGTGCTGGGATGGCTCAGTCGGTACAGCATGAGACTCTCGATCTCAGAGTCGGGCAGTTCAAGCCCCACATTGGATGTAGAGATTACTTAAATAAACAAACAAAATTAAAAAAAAAAACACGCCCCTAGTTTACAGGGAGACCTGATGATTGCAGACATGATTACATAGTATTTAAGAGCACAGATTCTCAACTTTCTAGACCAACGTTGCCAAAGTGGAAACTAATGTACATTATACGGAATATTGAATGATAAAAATGAAGAGACAAATATGTGGTTAGGGATTGCTAGAATAGAACCATAGTTTGACCATGCTTTAGAAATTATACCAAAACACCTCATGTCCTATTTTGATGATAAACATCTATACTGTCCAATGCTTAGTTAGCCATTAGCCATATGTGACTATTTAATTTAATAAGAATGAAATAAAATGGAAAAATTCCATACTTTGGTTGCACAATCCACATTTTAAGTGCTCAATAACCCCATGTGGCTAGTGACCACCAAACTGGATAGCATGGACATAGAACGTTTCCGTCCCTGCAGAAAGTCCTATTGGATAGCACTAGGATAGACTGATCCTATCATCAAGTTACTTAAATTTTTTATAATAAAGCCATAAAAGAAATGTAGGCCATCTAAGCCTCTCACAGCAGCATAAAACATTGACTGTACCAGGCTTAGGGAAACAATACTGCCAAAGAAATTGCATGTCAACAGCATGGAAATTATCAACAGAGAGAAATGCGGCTGAGATAGAAGTAGACCAGGTGCAACCACCACAGACTGAAGGAGATGACCGTGCATTTGTAGGAAAAAGGCAGGCTATCCTGAGGGATAAATTCTGTCCAGCAGGATTTCCAGAGCAAGATCAAAGTAGCCCCACAACACATCCTGTTTCTAGAGTTCTTACTCTGATCCCCACCTTGGACTTCTAGCTCAGCTGGGGTTGAGGGATGCACTGAAGGGGAATTAAATCCACTTAGGACATGAACGAGTTATTCAGCATCCCGGTTTAGACTCCAGTTACTTATGCTGATAAAGACTGACCATGTTCCAAACAAGTATAGCTTGTGCACCTTACTAGGTAGTGACCCAACTCCAGAACCCCCCTCAGTGTGTGGTGCTTCTCTCCCAGCGCCCCAAATCTGAAGCCACCAGTTTCACCTGGTGTTTTCTGTCACTGTCAGTGGACCCCAAAACAGAGTAATTACATCTCTCATGTACTACCTGAAAGTGACAAAGGTCAGAGCATAGTACTGAAATGAATGAGGAGAAAGGTTATAAATCAGGAAAAGAACAGAAGTGGCCAAGAGAAGATGTAAAAACAGCAAAGTACTGGTGTGACAGCCATTCTGGAAAAGTTCAGCAGTTTCACTAAAAACTAAACTCGTTAACTGCCATACAACCCAGCAATTGTCCTCCTGGGCACTTATCTCAGAAATGAAGGCTTAACCTGAACACAAATGCTTGTCGCAGCTTTATTCATGAGAACCCAGACCGGAAACAACCCAGACGTCCTTCAACGGGTAAGTGGTTGAACAGACTGGGGTACATCCTCACCAGGGAGTACTACTCAGCAATTAAAAAGGCATGGACTGTTGTACACACACCAGCCTCCATGGATCTCCAGAGAATTATGCTCAGTGAGAAGAGCCAATCCCAAAAGTAATACTCTTGAAGTGATAAAATGATAGAAATGGAGAACAGATTAGTTAGTGGTGGCCACGGCTTAAGAAAGAAGTGGGAGTGGGGGGGATCAGTATGGCTCTAAAAGGGCAACATGAGGCGTCCTTTGATGAAATTGTTCTGTATCTGAACGGTCAACACCCGCATCCTGGTTATGATACTGTAGTATAGTTGTATAAGAGGTAAGCACTGAGGGAAACTCGGTAAAGGGTACACAGAATCTCTAATAAAGTTTTAAGTTTTTGTTTGTTTTTTAGAGAGCCAGCATGTGTGAGCTGGGAGGAGGGGTGGATTGAAGAGGAAGAGAATCCCAAGCAGGCTCCATGCCCAGTGCAGAGCCTGACATGGGGCTCGACCCCACAATCCTGAGATCGTGACCTGAGCCAAAAATCAAGAGTCGGCTCTTAATCAACTGAGCCACCCAGGTGCCCCTCAGAAAGTTTAAGTTAAAAAAGAAAGAAACCGGAGAGCCTGGCTGACTCAGTCAGTGGAGTAGGCAACTCTTGATCTTGGAGTTGTAAGTTCGAGCCTCGTGTAGGGTGGAAAGATTTACCTAAAAATAAAATCTTAAAAAAGAAAAGAAAAAATCAGTAAGATGCTGACTGATGCAGAGACCTTGGCCAATAGTAGTTACTCCTGTAATGCACGTTCTCTTGGGCTGTGGTCCTAGGTCCACCGGCATTGAAATTGCCTGTTTAAATGGAGGTTCCTGAGCCTCTGTCAGTCAAGCCCTTTTTTATTAAGGCTACTACTGTTGACCAAGCATGCTCTATAGCCTGAAAGCCCAGATTCATCCATGATTCATCCATTGGAGAACTGAGGGTCAGTAATGGTGAAATTAAGCCCTTTGTCTAGACGTTGGCTGCCCAGGTGAAGGAAGTTTACCTTTTCTTCTGCTTTTTGTTCTCTGCAGAGGTTCACTGCCTCCAGCATCCTCCGCACGCATATCAGGCAGCACTCCGGGGAAAAGCCCTTCAAATGCAAGCACTGTGGTAAATCTTTTGCATCCCACGCTGCACATGACAGTCACGTCCGACGTTCACACAAGGAGGATGAGGGCTGCTCTTGCAGCATCTGTGGAAAAACCTTCCCAGATCAAGAAGCATTCTACTCCCACGTGAAGCTTCATGAAGGCTACTAGCCCTCAGAAGTATGGGGACAATGTAAAACCAAAGGCTAGGATTCGGTCTTCGTTTTTCTTGCTTTTGGGTGTGTTGTATGAACAGATGATCGTTATACTGAGATGAGAAATAGAAAAATGGAACTGGCCAATAAACTGAATTTATCAGATTTATTTCGCCAGCTTTCACAGAAATGTGTTTCACAAGAATGGAATTTTGGTGAATTTATCTAGAAATAGTGAGAGCTGGCTATTAATATTGAGCTTCCAGGTCTGGAAACTCAACACAAACCCTGAGAGAGGGACTATATTTTATTTTGGGGACTGGGAGTAGAGTTTGATTTTGTGATGGAAAAGACCTTTTCTCTACTAGTTGCCTTGGGTCCCCAGTTGTAATATGGCTCTGGCCATTACCTGGTCTATTCTTCATAGAATAAAGTCTTTAAAAATCATTCAACCTTGAGCTTCATTAGTATTGTAACTAAGTGTTCAGACATAAATTAATCTCCCATCTTTTTTGGATTCATTTTCAACCCCTAGTTCCCACTCCTTCCCCCATCACATGGCAAATGCCTGTTAATTTGTTTAGCACCATACAGAATTACTCAGAGGACGCAGAAGTTACTTATTCACCACCTCATCATCTGTGAGCTTTGTAACTGGGGAAGAAAAATTATTACCAAATGAAGAAAGGTTTAGAACTGCAATCGACTAAAAAATAAATGTTTTTGTATTGCTCTAGTTTTAAACCCAATTTCTTTTCTTTTCTTTTCTTTTTTAAGATTTTATTTATTTGTCAGAGAGAGAGCAAGTGAGCACAAGCAGGGGGAGCGGCAGACAGAGGGAGAGGGAGAAGCAGGCTTCCTGTTGAGCAAGGACCCCAATGGGACTCGATCCCAGGACCCTGAGATGACCTGAGCCCAAGGCAGACGCTTAACCGACTGAACCACCAGGCGACCCAAACCTGATTTCATTCCTGATGGAGAGACAAGTGGACTCTTTTCAGGTCTAATTAGCCGGTTCATACTAGTATATAGAATGTAAAAAAAAGAGGCCCACTGAAAAGAAAAATGTGCCATATCAGTTATCATGAGGCTGATAACAAACCTTGGGCAATATCTTTGCTAATATGTGAGAGAGAAAGACTCATTTCATGTGGGTAATATTAGCCAATATTTGTAAATGAGCGTGAACCCTGAGAGATGGTACCACTGAGCTCGCCATCTACAGAGAAGGAAATCAAGGCTTAGAGTAAGGAAGTGACGCAGGCTTCGCCTCCAAGGGACAAAGCCAGGTCTGCCCCCTCCACCACCCAGCTTCCTAACGAACGAACAAACGAACCAGTATGCTCAACTATGAATCCTGCTAAGGACATAGCCTTTTTCTATCAATTATCCCTATATCAAAGCAAACAACAAACCCACTTTTAAATATTCACAGGGGACATTTGAGACCAGAATGAGAGTGTTCCATTGGCGACCGTAGCTACTAAGCTATTATGTCACATCCCTAGCCATGGTGCTATTGACTGCTTAGGATTTTTCTTCACCCTTTATCCATGGTCCATGGCTTTCAAAATGGAGCAAATTCAATATGGAACAGATGCCCCGTCCAGAGGGAGGCCCCCAGCTGTAGCAGAGTCCTTTGAGAGAGAGCTGTAGTGCAGGTGGAGAGGCAGTGACAGATTCTCCTCTGGGGAATCCTCTGCTGCGTTGACCAGGACTGAGTAATTTGTCCTAATGGGAATGGGCCCTGTTGTTCTAGGACTGTTTTAGTTCATGTTGATTAAGTCAGAACAATAGTCTTTTGGAAAAGATCGGGGCTCATCCTGTAATTAGGCAGCCTTTCTTTGACTGCCAGTTCATTTTTACAATCAAACAGTAAAGCAAGGCATCAGGAAATCATGTCGTTCTCATTTTTTCACTAGTTGAATCATTCAAATTAAGTACTTTGTTCTTTGAGCTAGCATAGTAGCAAAGGAAGGTAATAATGGTTTTTTTGCCCTTTTCTAACAGTCACTCCAAAATGCCTACATGCCAAATAATACTTTACATGGACCAACCAGGCTTAATCTGACCTGTTTCCACAAAGTTTGGATCATCCTGATCAGGTTCCATATCTCAATTTTTGGTTTGGAAAATGCAGTCAATTTACAACATCCTTCTTTGGTAATTACCTTAAGCTCTCTTGCGTTTATTGAAAATGTGTATCTCATCTTTTTTTTTCTTTTAAGTAAGTTTTACACCCAGTGTGGGGCTTGAACTCACCACCCTGAGATGAAGAATCACATGCTCTATGGACTGAGCCAGCCAGATGCCCCTTAAATGCGTATCTTATCTATTTTTAAAGATAATTTGAGTCACTTATAACAATAATCTTAAAAAAGACTAAGGCAGTCAGTTTAGAAGACTAACCATTACATAAAAGTAGGATGAAATTAAAGCTCTGGGCTGATGCAATTACACTGGCTGGATATTGTTGGAACATAACGCATACAGTACAGATTTTGGGGTTGGACAAACTTACTTTGTCTGCCATTTCCTCATTTGCATAATGCTGGGCAAGTCATTTCATTTCTGAGGTTTAACATTCTCATCTGTAAAATAATGTCATAATTATGTTGTAGGGTGATGAAGATTAAATAAAATGACATGACTTTCATTCTGGATGATACTTACTAAAGCCATTTCCTTTCTCTTGTCAGTCAGGCAAAAGGGAGACAGAATTATGCCGATTTTATTGTTGATATCTATCCTTTCAGTGGTTCTCAAAAAGTATGATTCCTGAACCAGCAGTGTTAACATCACCTGGGGACTTAGAAAGGCAAATTCTCAGGCGCCTGGGTGGCTCAGTTGGTTAAACGACTGCCTTCGGCTCAGGTCATGATCCTGGAATCCCGGGATCGAGTCCCGCATTGGGCTCCCTGCTCAGCGGGGTGTCTGCTTCTCCCTCTGACCCTCCCCCTCTCATTCTCTCTGTTTCTCATTCTCTCTCAAATAAATAAATAAAATCTTAGGGAAAAAAAAAAAAAGAAAGGCGAATTCTCTAGCCCTACCCAGTATCCCCTGAATCAAAGACTCTGGGGGTAAGGACCCAGCAATCCATATTAAAGTTTGAGAACTGTGGCTGTATTTGATTTCTCTTCCTAGTCCCTACAGCATAGCAATGGGTAAAACTGAGTAGCTGGGTGACTTGGCAAAATCACAAAAACTGTCCATTAGGAGGAACCATTAGAATGCAGATTGCAGGCACAACAGTGCTCTTCCTTGGAATAATGGATACCAACAGAACCCAGTTTTATCATTTTACTGTTGGAAATATAGAACTTCTGCAGCTCTGAGTTGATTGATGGAATTTAAAAGCCTTCTGTGAGTTAGTTCCTCTGGTTATCTTCCCAATCTGAGTCTAAGTCTGATGATAAATATCATCCATTCGTTCATTAGAGTTTTTTTTAAAAAAGTGCATAAATAGGGACATCTGAACCCTGGAAAAATAACCAGGCTCAAAGTAAAGTGGTCTCCCTGATATTGATGGAGCTCTTAATGGGCCCTCAGGGCATCCTTCTAGGACTGGGAGAAGTTGCCGGTTGGCAATGAACAAAGCTATCAAAGCAGAGAGATGCTCGGGACCTCTGTGAGGCCTGCACTAGGCTCTGCTTTGTAGCCATAAAGTCAGCTCCCTTGGTACCCAAGCAGTGCAGGGCAGAGTGGGGCTGGGAAGAGCTGCCTTCACAAGATGATAGAGATAAGATCACAAATCCTGTCCTAGACCACCTATTATCGGTGAGCCTCATTTTGACATTACGGGTTGTACAGTATTTCATTCATGGTGATTTTTAAGCACTTTTGAGAGTTATTTATGACTTCTTAGGGGCACTAATTACACTGAACTGTGATTTCTTGAACCCTATCCAAAGCTCAGAAGAACAAATTTCTACACTGAATATATCAAAGGGATTGAAATTCCGTTCTTAATTTTTACAAACAAGCGTTTTACAAAAATGCTACATGTTCTTGCACTTGCTCCCACAGTATGTCCTATTCTACATATATCTACATCCATTATTTTTAAAATGCTAATAAAAATAACAGGTAAGATTTCAGAACCAAATATGTGATCTTTCCTCATTTTTAACCAGTTAGACGCAGCAAGACAACTAAGAAGGCAAACACAGTCCACCCACATCACTTTGAGCTTGTTTTTGACAACAGCAGGATTTTTCCTTTGCAAAGGTTTTCTCAACCTCTGACTGTTGCAAGACTGTGAGTACCCGAACTGGGGAAGGTGGGCAGGAGTCCTCTTGGTGACTTCCACTCTTGTGGGTTATCTGACTCAAAGGTGCCAGAGCCAAATTCTTCCGTTTGATTTTGAAACTTTATTCCGCTAAAAATGGGGAAGGTGTCTTCCAAGGTTGTTCCAGTTTCTCCTTCAGAGGAAGGCTACTGTTTCTGTCTCCCATTCTTTTTTTTTTTATTTTAATTTTAATTTTTTAAATTTAAATTCAATTAATTAATATATAATGTATTATTAGTTTCAGAGGTAGAGGTCAGTGATTCATCAGTCTTATATAACACCCAGTGCTCATTACATCACGTGCCCTTCTTAATGTTCATCACCCAGTTACCGCATCCCCCCACCCCCCTCCCCTCCAGCAACCCTCAGTTTGTTTCCTATGATTAGGAGTCTCTTATGGTTTGTCTCCCTCTCTGGTTTCATCTTGTTTTATTTTTCCCTCTCTTCTACTGTGATCCTCTGTTTCTTAAATTCCACATATGAGTGAGATCATATGATAATTGTCTTTCTCTGATTGACTTATTTCGCTTAGCATAATACCCTCCAGTTCCATCCACCTCATTGCAAATGGTAAGATTTCTTTTTTTTTTTTTGATGGCTGAGTAGAATTCCATTATGTATATGTACCACATCTTCTTTCTCCATTCATCTGTTGATGGACATCTGGGCTCTTTCCATAGTTTGGCTATTGTGGACATTGCTGCTATAAACATCGGGGTGCACGTGCCCCTTCGGATCACTACATTTGTATCTATGAGGTTAATACCCAATAGTGCAATCGCTGGGTCATAGGGTAGCTCTGTTTTCAACTTTTTGAGGGACCTCCACACTGTTTTCCAGAATGACTGTACCAGTTTGCATTCCCACCAACAGTGTAGGACGGTTCCCCTTTTTCCACACCCTCGCCAACATCTGTCATTTCCTGACTTGTTAATTTTAGCCATTCTGACTGGTGTGAGGTGGTATCCCATTGTAGTTTTGATTTGGATTTCCCTGATGCCAAGTGATGTGGAGCATTTTTTCATGCGTCTGTTGGCCATTTGTATGTCTTCTTTGGGAAGTATCTGTTCATGTCTTCTGGCCATTCCCATTCTTTTTTTTTTTTTAAGATTTTATTTATTTATTTGACAGAGTACAAGCAGTGGGAGTGGCAGACTGAAGGAGAGGGGGACGGAGAAGCAGGCTCCCTGCAGAGCAGGGAGCCCAACACGGAGCTTGATCCCAGAACCCTGGGATCATGACCCCAGCCGAAGGCAGATGCTTAACTGACTCAGCCACCCAAGCACCTCATGGCCATTCCCATTCTTAAATACGAAACCCCTTCAGCCACAAATAAGCCCCTGGGCAAGCCCAAGGCAGGTTTATTCCCTTAGGAGGAGGGCCTGAAATCTTTCCAGGTGACTAGAAATCTAGGGCTGGGCAGTCAAGAACAGGCTTGAGGTAGGATTCCAGTCTTCCACTTGCCAGATGGGAGGACTGAACAGCCTGGAAGGGCGAATGCTGAAGATAGTGCTCAAATACAAAAACCAAAGCCCCTTTTGGCTATCCCCAGCTCAGCTTGCCAGTGAAATTTGGAGGGAGAAGACCCTTGAGCATGGCTTCCAGGAACTTTGATACAAATTGCAAAGGCCTTGGGGCGCCTGGGTGGCTCAGTCAGTTAAGCATCTGCCTTCGGCTCGGATCGTGATCCCAGGGTCCTGGGATCCAGCCCCACATCGGGTTCCCTTCTCTGTGGGAAGCCTGCTTCTCCCTCTCCAGCTCCCCACCTGCTCATGTTCCCTCTCTCACTGTCTCTTCCTGTCAAATAAATAAAATCTCAAATTGCAAAGGCCTTAGGGGCATCTAGCTAGTTCAGTCAGTAGAGCATGGGACTCTTGATCTTGGGGTCATGAGTTCAAGCCCCATGTTGGGTGTAGACATTACTAAAAAATAATAATAATAATAAACTTAAAAAAAATAAAGAAAGAAAACAAATTGTAAAGGCCTCTCCTGGTTCATTAGTTGCCAGGGTATTTACATGCAATTTTTTTTCAAGGAGTGGCAAGATTTGAGTGAAGGGAAATACATATGAAGAAATGGGTGTTCATAATCTGTATTACTTGAATAACAAATACAAAATGTCAAGAGACACTAAAAAATGGGGGTGTGTGTGAATGATATTAATTACAGAAATACTTCAACGCAGAATAGGGGAATTCTGAGAAAGGTAATCCCACAACCAAGGTCAGTCATCTGTGGGTCTATCAGTCCAGACTTAAAGACTAATTTCAGTTGTAAAATGAGAAGAGTGGGTTTGTGGTTACAGATGTTCACTCATTCATCCTGTGATAGTGCTTGGCCCCTAACTTTCTAATAATAAGTAACAAACTCCAAGACCAAGAATCCATATTTTGAAAGAAATACAACCAGCCATTCATTTATCAAGTTTGTGATGTTTTTAACTCCCAAATAGAAGGAACTTGTTGGAAGTGAAGGGGTCTCTATCAAGCTAAAGCCTGAGTTTCTCAAACTTGCCTAAAGATCAGAATCTCCTGGGATGCCTATTAAACCTCAGGTCCCCAGAACCCTCCTCTGAACCACTGGCTCCCAGTCCTGGGTGAGGTGAGGGTCTAAGAATCTAGAGCTTTTATGAACACCCAGATGGTTCTTACCAGAAGTTTGGGAAATGTCAGTCATCTTTAGAAGATAGCATTCTTTGCCATTGTTGTAGTATATACTGTGAATGGTAAATGCTGAAGGGCAATCGGGAGGGCAGGAGGCTCAGGATGCTCCAAACCAGGCATTATTTTTCTAAGTATCTCAGGAAAGCTTTTTGGGTCTCAGAGGCTTTTAAAACTGCCACCTAGGAACGAAGATAAGTGAATTTGGAATCAAAACAAGACCACACAATAGCCAAAAGGTAGAAACAACCCAAATGTCCATGGGTGAATGAATGGGCTTAAAAATGTGATATATGGGGTGCCTGGGTGGCTCAGTCATTAAGCGTCTGCCTTCGGCTCAGGTCATGATCTCAGGGTCCTGGGATCGAGTCCTGCATCGGGCTCCCTGCTCCGTGGGAAGCCTGCTTCTCCCTCTCCCACCCCCCTTGCTTGTGTTCCTTCTCTCGCTGTGTCTCTCTCTGTCAAAAGAATAAATAAAATCTTAAAAATAAATAAATAAAAATGTGATATATACGTACAATAGGATACTGTTCAGTGTTAAAAAGAAAGGAAATTCTGTTTGTTTTTTTTAAAGATTTTATTTATTTATTTGACAGAGACAGAGACAGCGAGAGCAGGAACACAAGCAGGGGGAGTGGGAGAGGGAGAAGCAGGCTTCCCACTGAGCAGGGAGCCCGATTTGGGACTCGATCCCAGGACTCTGGGATCATGACCTGAGCCGAAGGCAGCCGCTTAAGGACTGAGCCATCCAGGCGCCCTAAAAAGGAAGGAAATTCTGATAGGTGCCACACCATGGGGCGAACCTTGAGGACATTATGCCAAGTGAAATAATCCAGTCACAAGAAAAGAAATACTGGGCTACTTCTATGAGGTACCTGGAGTGCTCAGATTCATAGAGACAGGAGGTAGAGTGTCGGCTGCCAGGGGCTGGGGAATGGGGAAAGCCGTGTTACTGTTTAGTGGGGACAGGGTTTCAGGTTTGCAAGATGAAAGGACTTTTAGGGCTGGATGGTGGTGCTCACTGCACAACAATGTGAATGTACTCAGCGCCACTTAAAAACGGTTAAGATGGTAACTTGTTACGTGTATTTTACCACAGTGTTTTTTTAAGATTTTTTTCTTTTTTATTTATTTTTTTTTTTAAAGATTTTATTTATTTATTCATGAGAGACAGAGAGAGAGAGGCAGAGGGAGAAGCAGGCTCCCCGCAGAGCAGAGAGCCCGATGCGGGACTCGATCCCAGGACCCTGGGATCATGACCTGAGCCGAAGGCAGACGCTTAACCATATGAGCCACCCAGGCGCCCGATTTTTTTCTTTTTTAAAGATTTTATTTATTTATTTGACAGAGAGAGAAACAGGAGAGAGGGAACACAAGCAGGGGAAGTGGGAGAGGGAGAAGCAGGCTCCCCACTGAGCAGGGAGCCCGATGTGGGGCTCGATCCCAGGACCCTGGGACCATGACCTGAGCTGAAGGCAGACGCTTAATGACCGAGCCACCCAGGCGCCCCAAGATTTTGTTTTTAAGTATCCTCTACACCCAGCGTGGGACTCGAACTTACAACCCCGAGATCAACAGTGCATGCTCTACTAACTGAGCCAGCCAGGTGCCCCTATTTCACAATTTTTAAAAATTAAAAAAAATGGGGCACATGCAACTTTTGATGTCGGGGTTGTGAGTTCAAGCCCCACATTGGGTGTAGAGGTTACTTAAAAAATATTTTTTTACAAAATGAGACAATGACAGATACTACAAATGGACAAACCATCTGAATTCTGGGGTGCTAAAAGTACCACCCCCCCCCAAGAAAAAGAAAAAAGTACCACCCAGATGGAGGGCCTTTCCTAAGCTCCGAATGGCTTTTCCCCTGTTAGCTAGTCTTTGTTCCTAGTCTCTTCCTATGGGATCCCAGCACTGACTGTAATGTGAGGGCTGGACACTCCCTCACTCCCGAGAGAAGCTTCACTTTCAGTGTTTACCCCATACCCCCTCTCTAAGTGGCTACCTGTCAGTTTCCATCTCGGCTCTACCTTTCTACTTACGGGGCTGCTGACCACCAGCTGACATATTACCTGTATTGATTGTCTGAGAGCTGTCAAGGTGGAGGGAAAGACTATTCTAAGGCAGCCCTGAGCTCTTAGCTGAGTGGGATCATAAACGGCCCCATTAAAGGTTTCATTCAATAACAATCTTTGCTAAAGTAAATGGACATCAGTCTCCCACCCCCACAACGAATACAGAGCCCATTATCAATGGGCAGAGAGCACTGAACTGTGGCAGTATCAGTTTCCACATTTTCAAATGATTCCTTTAATGAAAAGCTGCGTACTTTTCAGGCCATAAAACACCAAGGAAAAGTCTATTCATTTAGCTATGGTACATATTAGCTTATTTATTTATGGCTAATGCTGCCATCAACATTCCCTGGATGTGGAGTTAACTCACTTAATGATTGCTTGATAAACTGCTAAAAAGCAAATACGCTGAAATCGGCTCCCATGCAGGATGCACTGCATCCCACCAACACGCAGGGTGATTTAAGTTAATTTTTTCATTTCAAACACAAATCCACTGGTCTTTATACACTATGTAAAACTATTCGTCTCCCGTAGAGCATTTGATATTCGCATGCCTATTTGATTCAGAGCTCACAAAAATTTATTTTCCACCAATTTCATAGAAAATAAGCATAGTGCCATAATTTAACCAAATATCCCTTAGTAATTTAAAGAAAATCTTTTTTTTTAAAGATTTTTTTTTTTAATTTATTTATTCATGAGAGACAGAGAGACAGAGAGAGAGAGAGAGAGAAGCAGGCTCCCAAGGAGCAGGGAGCCCGATGTGGGACTCCATCCCAGGATCCTGGGATCATGACCCGAGCCGAAGGCAGACGCCCAACCATCTGAGCCACTCAGGCACCCCAATTTAAAGAAAATCTTAAAAAAAAAAATCATTACTACCAAATTATGGGCTCTCTTTGGCAAGAATATCTTCCCATTCTTCTCTTCTTCCCTACCTCCCCAACGTCCCACACTCATGAAATACTTACCGAGCACCTAATGGGGAGCATCTCAGCAGCTGTGTGTCTTGCATGGCTGGGACTCAAAGACTGTGGACAGAATCAGTTTTGTTGAGGAAAAAATAGTGCCTAAATGAGGCTGGTCATTGAGGGATATAGGAAAAAAATTGGGACTTGTACATTGGTGTTTGCTAAAGGTTAGGGTTCAGAATTTGATTCACTATTTCTGTTTAGTGCAGTTCTGAAGATAGTTTTTAAATGTCCAATTGTACTTATTTGTTAATGGCTAATAGTACACATAATGGAACTATGAGTAATGAAAGTGTATACAGTGAAACAGAAGTGTTCTTTTGTGAAATTACCCCCCTTTTCTGTTGTTGTTAGGTGAGACTATAAATGTAAAAATCTAAAAGAAACGACAAAGAAAGGCCCTCAGAGTCACTTCAAAATCCTGTCCTGCTGAAACACATGGGGGCAGAGGCAGCCTCACAGTGTGTGAGCCCAGAAAGAGGTCAAGGTACTTCCGGTCCTGCCTTCCAGCCAGACCCCATGGATATTCTAATGTCCACCTGGTGTCAGAGAGGTTGAGTCTGCATCTGAAACACATCAATCCTCCCGATGTCTGGCCACTCCTGTTTCCTCTGGAGCCTTCACAGGGTCCCTTCCTGACTTCATCTGTAAATGCCGGCATCCTGCATTGTCTTCTCACTGCACACTGTCACTCCGGTCTCCTGCCTTGCCCTCCCTGGCTCCAGTGGTCATCTCTACCCTGATAATTCCTACATTTTGACCTGACCTTTTTTTTTTTTAAGTTCTTATTTATTTATTTGTCAGAAAGAGCAAGCGAGAGAGAGAGAGAGAGCACAAGCAGGGGGAGCGGCAGGCAGAGGGAGAAGCGGACTCCCCGCTGAGCAAGGAGCCCAGTGTGGGGCTCGATCCCAGGATCCTGGGATCATGACCTAAGCTGAAGGCAGCCGCTTAACCGATTGAGCCACTCAGGCGTCCCTTGATCTGACTTCTTACTTGGAATCTGTGTGCCTTGGAAGCAACTGATTTCGACACATCTGAAACCAAACTTAAGATCTTTCCTACAAACCTGACTGCCCACCAGATATCCCTGTCCTAGGAATGGTCCCGTCACCTACTGTCCTAGGAACCTGGTTGTCACACCTCACATCCATACAGTTCATTTCCGAACCGAGGGCCCATCGTCTCAACCTGGACCCAAGGGATAGCTACTGCATCTATTCTCGCCCCTCCCCAAATCATTTGCTTCCCAGCCAGGCCACAGGCATCTTTCAAATCACAAATCTGTTATCACTTCTTTGCTTAAGCACCTTTAATTAACTTCACATTTATAATTCAAAACCTTTCACCCTGGGGCACCTGGGTGGCGCAATGTATGTGTCTGCCTTTGGCTCAGGTCATGATCTTGGGGTCCTGGGATCGAGTTCCGCGTGGGGCTCCCTGCTCAGCGGGAAGCCAGCTTCTCCCTCACCCTCTGCCCCTCCCCCCACTCGTATTCTCTCTCTCTCCCTTTCTCAAATAAATAAATAAAATCTTTAAAAAAGACACCTTTCACCCTAACCACAAGGCCTCCAGTTTCGTTGTGAGACACACTCCTCTTGGAACTCTGCGCTCTGGCCAATGAGCCAAACTGTTCTCTGCCCCAGGGCCTTTACTAATTCCATCCCTTCAGCCTGGAACATTCCCCACTCTTCTGGAATCTAGCTTTAAGTGCCACCTGCTTGGATTTGGGTCTAGGCTCCACCATTTCACCAGCTGTGTGACCTTCAACTTCTGTAGGCATCAGTTCCCTTATCTATAAGATGGGGGAAATAATAGTACTTACCTAATTGGGCTATGATAAGGATTAAGTAAAACTGTGTTCCTACACAGTGCATGGCATTTAGTACATGTTCAATAAATGTTGCATATTAAAGTCGGTATTATTTCCTTCTACGTTTCCAGCAAGCATAGTGCCCTGGATAGAATATAAACGAATGGACAAGTGCACGAAAGAAAGACAAGATCTGGCCTTCCCTTTATTGTCACTACTGTGGAACCAAAATGTCCCTATGTAAGAGTGACAGCAGCTACCCAGGATATCTGACAGCCCGGAGAGGGAAGACAAGGACACAAAGCAAAGGAACAAATAGGAAAACACAGCATGCGTGAAGACAAGGAAGGAAAAGACAGCACAGTGATGAATTTATTATGCCTTGTGCTAGCAGATGGCGGTGACAGCCCAGAGATCTACTGAGTATGACCTGTGGGATTGGGGGTGAGAGGTGGGAGGCAAGGAGGGAACGCATTTACTCAGTCAACAACATGCAAGGTTCTGGGTGCTAGAGATGCCAAGCACCGTGGGTTCAAGATGCAGTAAAGAAGGTTCACCACAGGGGCGCCTGGGTGGCTCAGTTGGTTAAGCATCTGACTCTTGATTTCAGCTCAGGTCATGATCTCAGGATCGTGAGATTGGGCTCGGCGCTAGGCTTGGAGCCTACTTAAGATTTTCTCTCGGGGCGCCTGGGTGGCTCAGTCGTTAAGCGTCTGCCTTCGGCTCAGGTCGTGATCCCAGGGTCCTGGGATCGAGCCCCACATCGGACTCCCTGCTCAGCGGGAAGCCTGCTTCTCCCTCTCCTACTCCCCCTGCTTGTGTTCCCTCTCTCGCTGTGTCTTTCTCTGTCAAATAAATAAATAAAATCTTAAAAAAAAAAAAGGATTTTCTCTCTCTCTCTCTCCCTCTCCTTCTGCCCCTCCACCCCCATTTGTGCCTTCTCTCTCAAAAGAAAAAAAAAGTACACTACCCTGTGATGCTTTGGAAGATCCCATATGGCCACCATCTAGCTGCTTTTTGACCTTGTTACTTTCATGCACTCAGTAAGTTCTCAACATCACCAGTAGTCAAAGGAGGTGGGCACACTCATTCTACGAGGAACAATATAAAACTGGCACAATCCTTTTAGAAAGCAGTTAGGCACTGTGCATCCAAAGCCTTAAGAAAGTTTAGTCTGTAACCTGGTAACTGCAGTTCAAGGAATCCATTCTTCCGGGTCAGAAGGGCAGAGGTTTGTGAACAAACGTGTTCTTGCCTGCGCAGCACTGTTGTTGGATGAAAACTGGTAACAACATAAAGGTTCAGCAACAGGGCTTGTAGCACATCCATACAATGGGGTACTCGGTGGCTGTTGAAGTTTTTCAAAGAATGTTTGGCATTCTTTCTACAAACCAGCATGACATTGGGAAGAGCTCACAATATAATGCTAGGCCAAAGAGAATCCAAACTCTCACCAGCAGGTGTATGTCTATACAGAGATTGGTACATACAGCTCTTCATTTAAAACAGATAAAAACTACAATTTTCCAGGCAGTAGGCACTAGGCAGAGGGAAATTAGATAGGAAAACCCTCCTAACAAGCTTCCCCAGGTCGTATTTGAATTCTTTCAAGGCTGTCTCTAAGCAATGAAGGTGTCATACCATCCAGGCCTGGCCTGTCACTCCACTGGCTTCAGTTTGTTTATCTGTCAAATGAGGAGGTGGGACTCTATTATTATCGCTAAGGCTTCTGTGAACAAACAAATATGCAAGGTAGACGCGCTATCTCGCTATCTCGGTTAACATTTGCCATTGTCAGCTCTTCCTCTTTGTTGGCCCCATTTGGAAAGGCTCCATTGGGGTGCAAAGCTAATAAGCATTTGAATTGGAAAACTCTAGAAACAGCTAGCAGCCTCCAACGGGGGAATTGAGGCAGAAAGAGAAAAGCACAGAATAGGGCGGCCAGTTTGTTGGGGGATGGGGTGGACAACATGACAGGTTGTGAAGAATACGTTCACTGCTCCTAGGGACCCGCAAGCAGATGCCTCGGGGCCAGCAGATGGCCAGGACACCCTCTCCTGACTGCGTCCCCGAGGGGCCCAGCGACCACCCCGGATTCCACCCCCGCCTTGCTTTGTGGTCTCGAGTGGGCGTGGATCTGGCGAGTGTTCTGAGCTGCTAAGACCTTCCTTCCCCGCCAGCCTCAGGGGCGGGGGTGGGGGCCGCGGCGGGGGAGGGGCGGCACAACCCCTCCCACCGACCGTGATTGCCCTCGGCGATTTCCGGGTGAGGGGATGCCAAAGGTCACCGCGGCGGAGACCTCCAAGGGACTGAGGGGCTGTTTGAAGCCTCTCGGGCCTAACCAGAACTCTAAATCGGAGGGCATTTAATTGGCCTTGTAATTTCCGATCGATTCCCGAAATCAACACTCGGGGTGAGAAGGGTGGAGACGCCACGACCCTGGCCCGCGCCCCACCCCGCCCCCCCAGCAAAAGGCAGGGGTCCCGCCAGCCACACACCCCCCACGCTCTCTGAGCCCCGGCTTGTCTCGCACCTTGGAAGTGTGGGTTCCCCCGCACGTGGCGGGCCGGGGGCGGGGGACGCGGAGGGTAGGCAAGCGAGTACCCTTCTCCCCGAATGACAGCCCGAGCAGGCAAGAGGGAGAGGGGATTCCACGAGGAGCAGAGTCGAGAATTCTAAAATAACTTCTTTCCTTCTTACCCTTAGGGAAAATTGATGCTTAGCATCCAGCCACCTAGAGAAAACTATTTTCCAGTCTTTGTCCAGTCAAATTATGTCCATATGTTTTCTTTATTAAACAGAAATTATTTTGTAAACCGCCCCCCCTTACTTCGTAGTGAACGCTTTCTGTTTATCGTTAAGTATTCTTCCAAAAACGACTTTAAACGTGAGCATAAATTTCACTAAAAGAATGTACCATGATTTAGAATCAATGGCGTACTGTTGGCCACTTAGGTAGCTTCCAATTTTTCAGTATTACCAAGAGCCGTGCTAAACATCTGTGTAGATAAATATTTGCCTACACCCCGGATTGTTTTTCATTGGAATCGATGTCTAGACGCAAACTAATGGGACCAAAAGTAGGGAAGGAATGGAAAGATTTAGGTGGGCCCAGGTCTGCTGACGTAGCTCAGCGACAGCACCGTGGCAGAGACTTCGACAGTGGCTGAGACCCCGACAGTGACTATTGTTATTACTTTCCTGATTTACCCTCTGGCTTTCTCCCCTCCCCCCTTATTATTCAGAGCTTTCTTGGAGAAAGCAGGGCCCTGATTTCACCGGGACTGCCAGAGGTTTCCCAGGTGGGGAGGACTGACCCAGCCCAGAGGCTCAGCATCGGGAGTTGGGGTGGGAGTGCTGGAGGGGAAGAGGCACACACAGGGTCCAGATCCAGTTTGTGGATGGATGTCCCTCCCCGGTGACATCCAGGGCCCGGCCCATCCCCCCGTGCTTGGGCGTGGCAGGGGGGTCCGTGACAATGGCCATGACGACTGGTGGCCCCCCTCTGAGCCGCTGGCCGTGGGACCCCCCCCCAGTCTTCCCCTTCCTCCTTTTTCCTCTCCCTCCCTAACCCCGCACCTTCGGACCTCCTCCTCCCCTCCACCCCCGGCTGCCTGCGGGAGCCCCCACGCGGGGGTGAGTGGGAAGCCCCGCCGTCAGCAAGTCTGGCCTCGGGCTAGAGAGGGGGCGGGCGAGCGCTGCCGCAGACGGCCCGCGTCCTGCAGAGAGAGAGAGAGGAGAGAGAGAACTGAGGTACGAACTCGCTCCCCCCCACCCCCGCCAGCGCCGGGCTTCCCGCAGCTGGATCCTAGACCCGCTCCAGGCTGAACCCCGGCCCGCCCCGCTCACCGCCCTAAGCCTGGAGGCTGGGCCCGCTCTCATCTGACTTTTCGAAGCTGCCCGGGTTGCTGCTAGAGACCGGCCAATTGAGGAAAGGGTCTAACTCGGGGCTGTCTACCTGCGCGCTGAAATGGGGCGACCGGTGTCTCTTGGTGATCTTTTTCTTTTTGCTGGAACGCATCCCGGACCTCAGAGAGCTTCTTGGTGGGGCAGGGCTGAAGCAAGGCCTCAAAAGGCGGGTAGCCTTTTTCTTCCATCCTTATCTTCCCGTTTTGAGAGCTGGTCAGAGAGTGGAGTGGTGAAGCCCTGAGTGCAAGCTTGGTGCAGACCACTCACTTAACATTTTGTGAAGTGTTTCCATTATTCACTTAAAGTCTGACGCTCTGTATACCCTTCACTGTATATACTTCTTGAACGCAAGGGACTACCTCTTACACTTCTTAAGTTGTTCCTTGATAGATGAATATGCATATAATATGTACTTTCATATACTGAATGTATATTTTTAAATATATAACCCACCTATCTGTATACTACTCTTTGGGCGAGAGCTAAAGCTCGGTGTAAAACAGCAACCATGTACATGAAGTAGGCTGCCTCTCATGCAGGAGAAAACTTCTTAAAAAAAAAAAAAATCTCAGGGATGCCTGGGTGGCTCAGATGGTTAAGCATCTGCCTTTGGCTCAGGTCATGATCCCAGGGTTCTGGGATCGAGCCCCACATAGGGGTCTGTGCTCAGCAGGGAGCCTGCTTCTCCCTCTGCCTGCCTGTCTGCCTACTTGTGATCTCTCTCTCTCTGTCAAATAAATAAATAAAAATCTTAAAAAAAAAAAAATCTCAGACCTCTAGTACAGAGATGTACTAGATGATCTTGCATTCATGGAACAAAAGCAGGGGCTCTAAGCAGGAACCCAGAGGACAAGAACCTCTTGGGAATTAAAAAATATGTTAGCAAAAAAAAAAAGAGCTGGAAAATCAGAAGATGAAGTTGAGGAAATTACCTACAAAGTAGAACAAAGAGACAAATAAATGGGGGCGCCTGGGTGGCTCAGTTGTTAAGCGTCTGCCTTCGGCTCAGGTCATGATCCCAGGGTCCTGGGATCAAGCCCCACATCGGGCTCGCTGCTCGGCAGGAGGCCTGCTTCTCCCTCTCCCACTGCCTGCTTGTGTTCCCTCTCTCGCTGTGTCTCTGTCAAATAAATAAATAAAATCTTTTAAAAAATAAAGAAGAGACAAATAAATGGAAAATGGGAGAGAAAAAATTAAAAGTTCAATTCAGAAGACCCCAAATCTAAATAGAAATGACAGGTTCCCCTTTACGTCATAAGCATGCTTTCCTAGAAAGCTCTGAAGGGTGTTCTACTAAAAGAAAGGCCACGACCAAGAAAAAAGAAGTCATAGGATCCAGGAAACAGAGGGCACAACATAGATGTGTTGTATCCCAGAATAATGGCAAGAGAAGTCACAAGATGCCATGTCAAAGGGCAAGAAGACAGCTATCCCAAACCAGAGAAAGCTGGAGGCCACCAGGACGGACATTTCCAAAGGGATGGGGAAGAGAGTGAGAAAAACCCATAGAAAACCAAGCAAGCAACCAACCAAAAAGGCAGACAGTTATTAACTCTAGGGATAAAAAGAAATGATACAAAAAAAAGAAAAGGAGGGGCGCCTGGGTGGCTCAGTCATTGGGCGTCTGCCTTCGGCTCGGGTCATGATCCCAGGGTCCTGGGATGGAGCCCCGCATCGGGCTCCCTGCTCGGTGGGAAGCCTGCTTCTCCCTCTCCCACTCCCCCTGCTTGTGTTC
>NC_138372.1:114611769-114642113 GCF_054177405.1 Leptonychotes weddellii | reverse complement strand
TTTTTTTTTTTTTTAAGATTTTATTTATTTGCGAGAGAGAGAATGAGAGACAGAGAGCATGAGAGGGAGGAGGGTCAGAGGGAGAAGCAGACTCCCCACTGAGCAGGGAGCCCGATGTGGGACTCGATCCCGGGACTCCAGGATCATGACCTGAGCCGAAGGCAGTCGCTTAACCAACTGAGCCACCCAGGCGCCCCTCTTTCACCAAATATTTTTGAGAACCTATGCCGTGTCAGGTATGTTCCAGGTGGGTGGGACACATGGATGTCAAAACCCAAACCCCTGCCCTCATGGAGCTTAAATTCTAGCGGTGGGGAGTGGAGGAGATGTTCATTAGAGAACAGATGCTATGAAAAAGGACATGTAGTATGTCCGAAAGCAAGTGCTTTGGAGATCAAGCCAGATCTGGGAGACTGGGGGTGCAGAAAGGTAGTAATTTGACCAAGGGCAGTCAGGGCAGGCCTCACCACCAAGGTAAGGGAGTCATGGGTGGGTATCTGGGGAGGATGCTCCCAGGCCGAGGAGCCGGCACATTAGTCTTAGGGTAAAATGTGTCTGTGACGAAGGGAGAGCAAGGGGGGCAGGATGGCTGGAGCAGAGGCAGGGAGAATGATAGGATAGAGGAGTGGGAGTTGAGAGGTGGGAGGCTGCAGACCACACAGTCTTGGAGGATCTTGGAGGCCTTTGGAAGGGTTTAGCTTGCACTCTGAGTAATGCATGGCATACTATGATGCCATATAATGTAAGAGCACTTATTACATCAAAGCATTTATGACAATTGCAATCTTTTCATTGTCCTCTGTCTTCAGTACAGCGCCGAATCTACTCTTGCTAAGATCATTAATGAACTCCTAACTGGCAAATGCATGTATACTTTTAAAATCTTAGCAGCTTTCCATTGCATTTGGCTTCTACTTGATATTTAGACAAAACATCTTTATTTATTTACTATTTTTTTTATTTTTAAATATTTTATTTATTTATTTATTTCAGTGAGAGAGGGAACACAAGCAGGGGGAGTGGGAGAGGGAGAAGCAGGCTTCCCGCCGAGCGGGGAGCCCAATGTGGGGCTTGATCCCAGGACCTTGGGATCATGACCTGAGCTGAAGGCAGACACTTAACGACTGAGCCACCCAGGTGCCCCAGCATATTTCTTTACATTTAAGATGCTATATATAATATCTTAAATGCAAATTGATAATAAGCTGCATTCTGTGTTGAAAATTTTAAAATGTGTGATTAGAGTCAAACTGAGGAAACGTTGCATAGGTGGAGACTTTGCAGATCAAAGCAGCGTTCTTGACCCCAGATATAGCTCCTTCAAACTTTGTATTAACTGTGTGGCATTAGGCAAATTAGGAAATATTTTCGAGATTTATTTTTCTCATCTTCAAGGTCTTCAAGAGATTATTGTGAGTGGCTTATTGTTATACCCATTCTGCAGATGGGCAAACAAATCCAGAGAGATTGAGGAACCAACTTCATATTCCCCTTCTGAACAAAGACAAAATTTCATCTGCACCTGTGAAAACTGGGGAGCCTAGTGATCACCAGTGCTTCCATAAAGCACCATCCCAGCTCTGCAGAGGTGGGCTAAGGTAACAACAGCTCACAGGACCAGAATTCTCTTTCAAAATAATTTTAGAGGTCACCTGGGTGGCTCAGTTGGTTAAGCGACTGCCTTCGGCTCAGGTCATGATCCTGGAGTCCCGGGATCGAGTCCCGCATCGGGCTCCCTGCTCGGCGGGGAGTCTGCTTCTCCCTCCGACCCTCCTCCCTCTCGTGCTCTCTGTCTCTCATTCTCTCTGTCTCAAATAAATAAATAAAATCTTTAAAAAAAAAAAAAAATTTTAGATCCACACTTAACTTACAAATAAAATCCACACTTAACTTACAAACACTTGAAGCCCTGAGGTCTACAACTCTAGAAAATCATGACTATGATAATTCTAGTATGGCCTAGAAAATTTAAAACCAGATGTAAACAAAGATTAAACTTAGCTATATAGATATATGAATATCTCTAAGACTTCTAGTATTGACCAATACATCTTTCTGTGCCTTCTTAAAATTAGTTCTTCATGCATCCTTAAGACTGGTAAAATTTACATTAATGTAACTGGAGTGACAGATTATACATTAGGAAGGTGTTATAAACTGGGGGAAAGAAGAAGTTAATGGAGAAAATAAAAGAAAAGCTGACACATAAATAAAATCAAGATCTGGTTATTTGGGGGAAAAAAACAGCAAATAGAGAAATCTGACCAAGATACAAATAAAAAGAAAATACCAATAGAAAAACATTAGGAGTAAGAAATAAATCCTGAAAGGATTTTTTTCCCACAAACCCCGAGAAGATGAAAAAATAGGACAGTATTACATAAAATATTAATAAATTTGAAAATATGTATCATTGAATATAAAAATATTCTTTGAGTATATTCTATGAATATAGAAATTACCAAAGTTGTTTTAAGAAGAGGTTGAAAAATTGAATAGGTCAATAACCTTAGAAAGAACTGAACATGTTGCCAATGATCTATTTCTTCAGGCGCCCCCAATGATCTGTTTCTTAAAAGAGTATGAGGACCCAATGGTTTTATAGGTTATGTGAATCTGTGCAACCTTTAAGAAACAGCTGATTCCTGTCATTTAAATGGTTCCACATTATAAAAAAGGTTGGAAAAGTTCCCAAAGTCCTGAGGGAAAAGACATAAATGGTAGTCTAGAAGTTGATATTTGTCCAGATCTGGTTAGAAAATAATAGCATTATCTATCTACATCACTGAGTTTCCTGAGGAACCATAGCTGGCTTGAGCAAAAATGTGGCAGAGAGCTCAGTTTGCACTACACACGTGAAGAGCAGTCCTTAGGGGCTCCTGGGTGGCTCAATCGGTTAAGCGTCTGCCTTTGGCTCAGGTCATGATCTCAGGGTCCTGGGATGGAGCCCCGTGTCAGGTTCCCTGCTCAACGGGGAGTCTGCTTCTCCTTCTCCCTCTGCCCCTCCCACGCCCGCTTGTGCTCTCTTTCTCTAATCTAAAAAAATTTTTTTAAAAAAAAGCAGTCCCTAGGGGCACCTGGGTGGCTCAGTCATTAAGCGTCTGCCTTCGGCTCAGGTCATGATCCCAGCGTCCTGGGATCGAGCCCCACATCGGGCTCCCTGCTCAGCGGGAAGCCTGCTTCTCCCTCGCCCACTCTCCTGCTTGTGTTCCTGCTCTTCCCCTGCTTGTGTTCCTGCTATCGCTATCTCTGTCTCTGTCAAATAAATAAATAAAATCTTTAAAAAAAAAAGAAAAAGAAAATTCTACAAAAAAAAAAAAAAGCAGTCCTTAGCACAAGATGTGGCAGGTGATGAAGCTGACCTGCCCTGTCACGGGGCCTCTGCTTCCCTTCCTAGATCATGTACGTGCAAGAACTTCCTTTTTTGCAAAGAGTGGGGGGAAGGACTATACCCCTTGAGCTTAAATCCTCAAATTAATACGATGGAAGTGGTATAATTTCTTTCTTCCCTCTTGCTTTCGATCTTTCTTCACTCACATTTTTTTTAAAACTTGTAGACCACACTTTTTAATTTAACTTAATTTGATTTTCACACTTTGTTTTAAAAGTTATACTCCTTTCATTATTAAACAAAATATCTATCAGCATGTTTAAGATTCACTTTTCTTGATCAAAGAAGGTTTTCATTTCAGGCTCTAATTTCAGAAACTGTGTAGTTTGTACTCACTGTGGCAGCATGATTTTTTTTTTTTTATTGTGGTAAAATACACATAACATAAGACTTACTATTGAAATCATTTTTGTTCTTACTTTCATTGTGGTAAAATATGCATAACATAAAATTTAGCATCTTAACTCTGTTTACGTGTATAGTTCAGTGGCATTAAGTACATTATTCTGGTGCATCTAACGCCAGGATTCATCTCCAGAACTTTCTTCATCTTGCAAAACTGTAACTTTGTATTCATTAAGCGATAACCTCCTATTCAACCCTCCCCCGCAGCCCCTGGCAACCACCATTCTACTTTCGGTCTCTATGAGTTTGACTACTCTCATGTAAATGGAATCATATGGTATTTATTGTTTTGTAACTGGCTTATTTCACTTTGCATAATGTCCTCAAGCTCTGTCCATGTTCAAGCACATGTTAGAATTTCCTTCCTTTTTAAGGCTGGATAGTATTCCATTGTTTGTATAAACCACATTTTGCTTATCCATTCATCTGTCCGCAGACCCTCGGGTTGTTTCCACCTTCGGGCTATTGTAAATAATTCTGCCATGAACCGGGGTCTACAAATATCTTTTTGAGACCGTGTTTTTAAATCTTTGGGGGGTGACTGTAACCATTTTTAAGTATACTACTCAGTGGCACTAAGTACATTCACATTCTTGTGCTACCATCACCCCCAACCGCTCCAGCACTTTTTCATCTTCTTCTCAAATTTTTTCAAAGTTTTTATTTGTTTAAGTTATCTGTACACCCAACGTGGGGATCCAACTCGCGACACAAGATCAAGAATCACCTGTACCTGCGATCCTCGGACTGAATCAGCCAGGTGCCCCACCCCCGACATTTTTAGTTAACACCAATTCTTTTTTTTTTTTTTAAGATTTTATTTATTTATTTGAGACAGAGAGAATGAGAGAAAGAGAGCACATGAGCGGGGGGAGGGTCAGAGGGAGAAGCAGACTCCCTGCCGAGCAGGGAGCCCGATGCGGGACTCGATCCCGGGACTCCAGGATCATGACCTGAGCCGAAGGCAGTTGCTTAACCAACTGAGCCACCCAGGCGCCCTAGTTAACACCAATTCTAAACAAGGCAGGTGATGCTGGAGATAAACAATGAACAAGATAACATTGCCCCCAGACTCTCGAAACACTGGCAGGAAAAAATTTTATCTCAAAGGTGCAGCCTTTCAGTCTTGCAAATGATGGGGTTTGAATTCATCTTCAGGCCTGACAGTTTCTTGGCATGGAAAAATCACCTGAATCTAGTGTATACAAACACATTCTTCAAAAATGTAAATTGCTTGGGCGGTAATGGAAATGCCTGTTTTCAGTCTCATTTTCTGTGAGTTGGTTGCTTTCCCATTCCCACTCCCTGAAACATGCTCTGCCCTTTGCCTCTTGACACGTTGGCTTCCGTGGAGTCCTCTTGTCCTGGCGCCCCTGTTTTTTTGTTTTTTTTTTAAAGATTTTATTTATTTATTTGAGAGAGAGAATGAGATAGAGCATGAGACGGGGGAGGGTCAGAGGGAGAAGCAGACTCCCTGCCGAGCAGGGAGCCCGATGCGGGACTCGATCCCGGGACTCCAGGATCACGACCTGAGCCGAAGGCAGTCGCTTAACCAACTGAACCATCCAGGCGCCCTGGCGCCCCAGTTTTAAATGTTGAATGGTCTCCAAGCTTCGGGGTTGGACTCTTCTCTGCCTGCCTGCACACTCTCCCTGGGGATCTTATTCACTCCCTTGACTTCGAGTACTGCATTTACGCATTTGGTTCCTGAACCCAGCTTTCCAGTCCAGACTGCCTGCTAGCCCTTTCCATCTGCATGTCCCACAGGCACATCAAGCGAGAAATGCCCTCAGTAACTGTCACCCCATCTCAAGGCACCGCACCTACCTACCCGGATGTCAAGTCAGAAATACAGGGCTCAGGGGCGCCTAGGTGGCTCAGTTGGTTGAGCGTCTGCCTTCGGCTCAGGTCATGGTCCCAGGGTCCTGGGATCGAGCCCCGCATCGGGCTTCCTCTCCCACTCCCCCTGCTTGTGTTCCCTCTCTCACTGTGTCTCTCTCTGTCAAATGAATAAATAAAATCTTTTAAAAAATAAATAAATAAAATAAAATAAAAAAAGAAATAAAGGGCTCGAACTTGATCCCTATCTTCCTCTCCATTGGACACAATGTCTGGTCCCCTCAATTCTATCTTGTATCCTCTAAACTTGCCCACTTCTCCCCACCGGTACCGCTATGCGTAGTCGGAGCCACTCTGCATTTGCCTGCTGTTGGGACAGCTTCTGAATTGGTGCCCTCCTCCCACTCCCTTCTCCACACAGCAGCCTGACATTTGAAAAGCATAAACCAGATTTTAACACTCCACTGATGAGAGCCCTTCAGTGGCATTCCGTTGTTCTTAGGAAAAGTCCAGTTGCTTTCACGTGCATTCAGAGCCCAGCCTGATCTGGTTCCTGCCCACCTTTCCAGCCTCATGTGAAGCTCTGTCTCCTTTCGTATATTGGTCATCTTACGTGGGGCTGAATGATCTCCTGCCCTCTCTCCCATCCATCCTCTTTGCCACGTCAACTTAGTTTTTGTTTTCAGCTTCAATGCCTCTTCCTCCAGGAAGCCTTCCTTGCCACTCCCACTTCCCCTCCACACACACTGGTTAAGTCACCCTTTATACTGGTCTGGTTGCATATGGTGTGTGGAGAAGGTATGAATTAGCAGGCTGTGTGCATGGCAAACCAGGAAGCCTGCTGTTGCTCGCGATGCAAAGGGCAAGGTGGCAATAGGAGCCGAAGGACCTATAACCAGCTGCACTGGGCAGACCTGAGAAGGTGGAAGAGTGAAGGCCGTGGGCTGTGGGAAGAGATGGACAGCGGTTAGGATGGTGACTTAGCCACTCTCATTAGGAAAGTGCTTTTATTTTTATTTATTTAAAAAAAAATTTTTTTAGGAAAGTAATTTTAGGCAAGTTCCTCAATTTCTCTAAACTTTAATCTTTTCCTTTTTTTAAAGATTTTATTTACTTATTTGACAGAGAGACAGCGAGAGAGGGAACACAAGCAGGGGGAGTGGGAGAGGGAGAAGCAGGCTTCCCTCAGAGCAGGGAGCCCAATGTGGGACTCGATCCCAGGACCCTGGGATCATGACCTGAGCCGAAGACAGACGCTTAACGACTGAGCCACCCAGGCGCCCCTAGTCTTTTCCTTCTTAATGGGTTAATAAAGACATCATAGGTTTAATGTGAGGCTTAAATGAGGTAATGGTTTTGAAAGGAAGTAGGGTATTAGGACATGTTGGTCGTGCTCTCAGGCCTTTTGGGGACTCAGGGTCTGGCTTGAGGCTGGCTGTGTAGATTTGGGAGCTCTCAGCATGTGGGTGAAAGTTCAAATCAGAAAAAAGCTGAGATTGCCAAGGAGATGTGGAGAGGTGTGTGTAAGAGAGGTTGGGGCCGGCCCCTGGGGAGCCTCAGCACCTACACCGTGGGTCCCCAGCCCCACGGGGCCCACAGCAGTCACCCAATACACTCCATATGTAGACCTGTGGGCTCAATGGCTGGTTTCTTGTCACGGAATCTCAGTCTTTTTCACTTCTTTCCCCCAGTTCTGGCCTTTTGGCAAAAGAAAACATTTCCCAGTAGCCCAGTGGATGGGGGGACTGGGTCTTATTTGAAGCAGTCAGTGATTCTCTGGACTGATAGCTTATCTATGGATGGAATCCTAGCCAGGGGCAGGAGGAGTAGGGGGAGAGCTCAGATATCTAGCTTTGCTTCTGTCATTCCACTGGGAGTGGATACCTCAGGCTGTAACTCCTGACTGAGCAGGTGGAGGACGCCAGGCCCCTGCTTGAGTTCAGGTAGTCCTCAAGCCGAGTGTTGGTGACAGGCCTGTCATTTTATGATTTCCATTACAAAGAAAAAGGGAGAGCACAGTTTTCACTTGTTTCTTGTATATTTTTTTAAAGATTTCATTTATTTATTTAGAGAGCATGTGTGTGTGAGCGGGGCAGGGTAGGGCAGAGGGAGAGAGAGAGCATCTCAAGTAGACTTCACACTGAGCACAGAGCCCAACATGGGCTCGATCTCAGGATGACCAGAGCTGAAATCAAGAGTCGAACGCTCAACCAACTGAGCCACCCAGGCGCCCCTGTTTCTTATATTTTAAAATATGATTCAGGCCAGCCTGGCCTTGATAGACTTTGCCAGAACCTCTATAACTCTGGTGACCACGGTCGTGGTGAAGAACCTGGGGGTCCCCCGGGTGTCTGCTGTGCTCAGCCTTGATTAAGTTGCTGAGTGAGCAGACACCTGCCCCAGTGGTCTGAATGCACACCAAGTCACAACACCCAGCTGGGCTTGTGCAGCTTCCCCAGTTTCAAGCTGACCTTTCCCCCACCCCCCACCATGAGCCTGCAAGGATAAAGCCCAGCTCACACAGAGACCGAATACTAACTACCACTGGTTTTGCTCACCTACTCCCTAAGATAATCTTGGAACACCATGGAGACTCTCCCCACATTTTAAACTTGACATCTAAATGTGTTTATTATAAGTTTAAATAATTATAGAGGATGACTTTTAAAAATGAAAAGGTTGTGGGACACCTGGCTGGCTCAGCCAGTAAAGCATACTACTCGTAATCTCGGAGTCATGCATTCAAGCCCCACAATGGGCATGGAGCCGACTTTAAAAAAATAAATAAAAAGGTTGTACATTAAAAAAAAAAGATTTTATGTATTCATTTGCGAAAGAGAGAGAAAGAACGCATGAACGGGGGGAAGGGCAGAGGGAAAGGAACAAGCAGAGTCCGCGCTGAGAAGGATGCCCATCGTGGGGCTCCATCCCAGGACCAGGGGATCATGACCTGAGCCGAAGGAGGCGCTTAACTGACTAAGCCACCCAGGTGCCCCAAGGTTGTACATTTTTTAAAAAGTATCCAGTGGGGGGCGCCTGGGTGGCTCAATCATTGGGTGTCTGCCTTGGGTTCAGATTGTGATCCCGGAGTCCTGGGATCGAGCCCTGCATCGGGCTCCTTGCTCCAAGGGAAGCCTGCTTCTCCCTCTCCCACTCCCCCTGCTTGTGTTCCTGCTCTCGCTGTCTCTCTGTCAAATAAATAAATAAAATATTAAAAAAAAAAGTACGCGGTGGAATCTCAGTATATTAATGACTTAATACTTACCATTATCCATTTAAAAATAAGCTAATTAGGGGCAGTCTTAAAAGTCTTAAAAGGACAGCAAGAGTTAGCCAAGCAAAGGAGGAGGGGGGAACTTTCCAGGTGGAGGGAACAGTACCGTGGAAGGCAGAGCAAAAATGAAGACATCCTGATGAGGGCAAGGAGGTAGAAGCAGTCCAATGGATAGAGGGTGAAGTGGGAGGCTGGGAATGGAAAAGACGTGACAATCAGAATCAGGCAGGGGACGTGTAAGCTGCGAATGTCAGAGTGGGAGGTCACTGAAGAGTTTAGAGAATGACCCCAGACTGGTGCTTTAGACTCTTCCGATGGCACTGTGGACAATGGGCAGAGGTGGCCAGAAGGCTGGAGAGTGGGGAGAACATTTGGAGGCAGTGTGAGTGTATGAATGGGCAGATCATATTTATGAATTACTCTAACAGTGGCCATCTTCACCGAAAGCAATGGTCACAGTGCTGAAGAGAGAGCAATACAGAGCTGTTGGTTGAAACCTAATTACCCCTCTGTGCTTCCCCGATCCTTTACAAACATCTTTTCTGTTGCTTTTTCAAAGTTAAAAGATTGTTTTATGAAACCCAATATTTTTTTAGCAATCTTCAGAATATGAAAGAAGAGGGGCGCCTGGGTGGCTCAGTTGGTTAAGCAACTGCCTTCGGCTCGGGTCATGATCCTGGAGTCCCGGGATCGAGTCCCGCATCGGGCTCCCTGCTCGGCGGGGAGTCTGCTTCTCCCTCTGACCCTCCCCCCTCTCATGTACTCACTCTCTCTCATTCTCTCTCTCTCAAATAAATAAATAAAATCTTTAAAAAAAAAAATTTAAAAAAAAGAATATGAAAGAAGAGCTTAAGCTTCTGAAATTTCCTTTTGAGATTTAGAGGAAGCATGGTTTATTGGCTATCTGGAGGAGCCACAGTCCGGTCATTGAAGAAGTATTTATGAAGCATGCTTATGTGCATGTTTCTTTGCTAGCAATTCAATGATAATCGAAGTGCTTCTTTGCTGTTAATCTTATATTCTTCTTTAAAAGTTGAATGTTCTTTGATTTTGTTCTCTTTTTTTGAATGTTATTTGATTCTTTAATTAATTAATTTTTTAAAAAGATTTTATTATTTGAGAGAGAGAGAGAGCGTGCACAAGCCAGTGGGGGGAGAGAGGCAGAGGGAGAAGCAGACTCCCTGCCGAGCAGGGAGCTCAGTGTGGGGCTTGATCCCAGGACCCTAGGATCACGACCTGAGCAGCCACCCAGGCGCCCTTATTTATTTATTTATTTTAATTAGGTAGGCTCCACCCCCCAGCATAGGGCTTGAACTCAGGACCTTAAGGTCAAGGGTTGCACACTCTACAGACTGAGCCAACCAGGTGCCCCGGTCATGATTCTTTTTCTTTTTCTTTCTTTCTTTCTTCTTTTTTTTTAGACCGTTCTTTGATTCTTAATATCAGATTTTATTTTAGTTTCTTTGTGTTTTCTTAACCCTCGATGTCAATTTTTTGTTGCATATTAAAGCGGATTTTTTTTTTTTTAAAGCTTTCTGGAATGAAAATGTTAAAGATTGCTCAGTCATCACGTTATCCTGCCTAAACCTCAGGGCTATTAGCTGGTTGCAGTTCACCTTTCTCTATTTCCCCATCTTTCACATGAAAAGATCAGTCTCTTGTATCCAATTTTGTGGAAGCCGTGTACTGTATTTATTGGTTCTGGAATTGTGCTTATGCTATGATTTATTATGATTGTTTTACATCTTTGAGATGGAGTAGGGCTGAAACCGTAGATTAGCTGCCTGTTTCTTTCAATTAAAAAAAAAAGTGCATGTTGGGCGCCTGGGTGGCTCAGTTGGTTAAGCGACTGCCTTCGGCTCAGGTCATGATCCTGGAGTCCCAGGATCGAGTCCCGCATCGGGCTCCCTGCTGAGCAGGGAGTCTGCTTCTCCCTCTGACCCTCCCCCCTCTCATGCTCTCTCTCTATCTCATTCTCTCTCTCAAATAAATAAATAAAATCTTTAAAAAAAAAAAAAAGTGCATGTATACATGTGTGTGTAAAAGCATATATATACATTATGGGTAGATTATCTCTGAAAAGGCACACAGAACACTCAGAACACCTTAAGTTCCTGGGAGGGCAATTAGATGGAGAAAACCAGGACAACGGGGAAGGAGACACTTTCTCACTGTCCGACCTTTTGTAGTGTCTGAACTGGTTCCTTTGCGCATGCGTTACTTTATTAGAGACAAGAACTGGAGACAAAACTAAGAAACTGTACTTACTTGGGCGGCGATTTTCTTAAGCTGACAGTAAAGGGAATAGCAGGGTGAGATGTTAGGGTAGGGACTGGGTGAGAGAAGGAGCCAGAAGCTCCAGGTGCCGGCCCCGCCCCTGCTGCTCAGAGCCGTGCTGTCTGGCGAGTAAAGCCTTGCTCAGAGGCCTCAACAAGGTGGAGCCCTTGGCAATGGAACAGGTGTCTGGAGACACAGATGACCAAGACAGAAAGTGGTTCAGCACATGCGTAGTGCTGACGTGATTTCAGAGTTCAAAACAAAATGTAGTCGATTCCTTAAACTTTAGAATTTCATGTGATTTGGGGGGAAATTGGAGGGTTGAAGCTAGACCAGACTTTGAAAGTGATGGAGGGGAAAAAAAAAAGAAAAAAGCAAAGTGATGGAGGGAACCAGCACTGACACCAAGTGATGAACCTAGCTGGGTGGAAGATGTCGCTTTTGTACAGATCCCTGTAATCTGAAGAAGATGGGTTGAAATCAGTCCTATTTCTAAAGCAATGGTTTTCAAAGTAGGGTTCCCGGACCAGCACGATCAGCATCACCTGGGAATTTATTAGAAATGTAAATTCTCGGGGCGCCTGGGTGTCTCAAGCAGTTAAGCATCTGCCTTCCACTCAGGTCATGATCCCAGTGTCCTGGGATCCAGCCTTATCCGGCTCCGTGCTCAGTGGGGAGCCTGCTTCTCCCTCTCCCTCTGTCCCTACCCCCACCTCTCTCAAATAAATAAATAAATAAAATCTTAAAAAAAAATAAGAAATATAAATTCTCTAGCCACACCCAGCCTACTGAATCAGACACTGGGGGTGGGGCCAATAATGTGTGTTTTAATAAGCTCTTCAGGTGATTCTGAGATCTAGAACTATTCTCTCCAGTATGATGGTTATTAGCTACATGTGGCTAATGAGCACTTGAAATGTAGCTAGTCTGCATTTAAATGTGCTTTAAGTATAAAATACACACCAGATTTCAAACGTTTAGTGTGGAAAAAGAAAGCACAAGGGGCACCAGGCTGGTTCAGTCAATAGAGCATGTGACTCTTGATCTCTGGGTTGTAAGTTCGAGCCCCACATTGGGTATAGAGTTTACTTAAAAAAATAAAATCTTAGGGATGCCTGGGTGGATCAATGGGTTAAGCATCTGCCTTTGGCTCAGGTCATGATCACAGGATCCCTGGATGGAGCCCCAGTAGGCTCTGTGCTCAGTGGGAAGTCTGCTTCTCCCTTTCCCTCTGCCTCTCCCCCTGCTCCTGCTTCTCCCTCTCTCAAATAAATAAATAAGATCTGAAAAATAAATAAAATCTTTAAAAGAAGTACAATATCTTGTCCACTGGTGGATGAATGGATAAAGAAAATGTGGAGGAATATATATAGCCCCCCCACACACAATAGAATATTATTCAGACATAAAGAGAAGAAAGTCTTGTCATTTGTGACACTATGGAAGGATCTTGAGGGCATTACGCTGAGTGAAATTAGTCAGACATAGAAAGGCAAATACTGTATGATCTCACGTATATGTGAAGTCTAATCAAGCTGAACTCATAGAAACAGAGGAGAACAGTGGATGTCAGGGGCTGGAGGGGGGCAGGAAATGGGAAGGTGTCGGTCAAGGATACAAACTTGCACTTACAACATGAATAAGTTCTGGTGGTCTAATGTACAGCATGATGAGTAGTTGACACTATTGTATTTTTGAGAGTTGCTAAGAAAATAGATCTTACTGGGGCGCCTGGGTGGCTCAGTCGGTTGGGTGACTGCCTTCGGCTCAGGTCATGGTCCTGGAGTCCCGGGATCGAGTCCCGCATTGGGCTCCCTGCTCGGCGGGGAGCCTGCTTCTCCCTCTGACCCTCTCCCCTTTCATGTGCTCTCTCTCTCATTCTGTCTCAAATAAATAAATAAAATCTTTAAAAAAAAAAAAAAGAAAATAGATCTTACTTGTTCTCAACACACACTCACACATACACACACACAAAGATGAGGTGATAGAGATATTAACTAACATTGTGATAATCATTTCACAATAATACATGTATCAAATCATCACACTATACACCTTAAACTTACACAATGTTGTATGTCTGTTATATTTCAATAAAGCTGGGGACTGCAAAGCACAATATCTCAATTTTTTTTTTTTTTGATGGGGTGGGGGGACAGAGCAGGCTCCAACTCAGCACAGAGCTCTATGTGGGGCTCCATCTCACAACCTGAGATCATGACCTGAGCTGAAATCAAGAGTCAGACACTCAACCAACTAAGCCACCCAGGTGCCCCTCTGATTAATAATTTTATATAGGTTACATGTTGCAATAATATTTTTGATGTTTTGGGTTATAAAGTATGTGCTATCAAAATTAATTTCATTTGTTAATTTTTAATTTTTTGAAAGTGGCTACTAGAAAATTTAAAATATTTCCATTGGATAATGCTGGTTAAGAATACTGAAATATTCCCTCAGTGGTAGGAAACTCCCTTCAGAGTTTGGGTTTAGGGGAGAGGAGTTTCTTGTTACCTATTTTGTCAGTTTCCTGCAGAGAATGTCATCATCATCATCACCATCATCACATTCTTTCTCTGGCCACGGGCAACACCTACCTGATTTCCAGAATAACCGAGGTCCTATGTTGTTAATGCAAGGTCCCCAAATAGTGCAATCAAATAGGACTGTTGCAGCAAGTAAAATGGTTATGATTCAGGATGTGCGATCTTCATGGGACTATCCGTGTATTACCGTGTTCCAACATGGCTGCATTAAAAAGATTAAAAAAAAAAAAAAGATGGTTAAAAAACAGTAAGAGTTCTCTGTCTTGAAATAAAATTGCCTCCTTAGTTTGCCCTTGCACAGTTTAGCATCAGTGCCTTATTGATCAGAATTAGGAAGTTAATAAGGTTTGGGCTAATTAATCAGATGGGTAGGGACTGGAACTGCACTGCAAGGCTTAATCAAGTCATCAAAGCTCTCAAGCCATGAAGAAGGTAATTAAAGGAAAAAGATGCCTGTTATATAGTAACAGGAGACCAGGAGAGGACAAGAGCAAGATAGAGAACCTCCATTTTCTTTTGTACATTTTCCTGATATAAATCAGACCCAATGACCATAGCACATTGCTCAGCTTCCTATCAGAGAATTAACTTGAATGAATTTATAAATCACCTCATTGGGTAATTTACTTGCCCTAGACCAACTGTCAATGAAACTATGCTTATTTATAACAAATTTTATCTTTGTCAAGTTCCACAGGAATGAGTTCTTTAGAATAACCTGCAGTTGTCACTAAGACTGCAGCCATTTTGATTTATAAGCAACAAATAATTCTGTAGTTGATTATTCAACAGATACTGAGTCCCTCTGCTTCCAAACACTGTACTAGATACTACTGTGGACTCTGTAAACTGTAGAGAGCTATTTATTCAGGTAAATTATGCTGTATGGCAAATGGTGGAGATTCTTGGGGACTCTTTTCTAATCCCTGGGTCTCCCTCAGTCTGTCCCCACACACCTCCTCCCTCAAAATACTTAGGAACTCAAGTGGGAAAAGAATAAGGACAGTGTTGTGGGGGGAGGCTGCGAGGTGGAGGATGAAGTGGAGGGGAGGAGGAGGCCTGGAAGTAAGGCAGAGGTTATTGTGTGTGAGCCGGATGACTGTGTGGGGACTGGACTGTCTTGGACTGGAAAGACAAATTCTAAAGGAGCTGAGGTTTGCAGCCATTCAAACTGCATCTGCCCTTACAGCTTCCTGAAGGTACCAGCAAAATATCGCTATATTTTGGAGGCTAGCCACAGGACCCTAAAAGAAGAATCCATTGTATTTAGGAACCAGAAAACCGAGTGTCCTTGTCCAGAGCCCCACAGTGGAGTAGAGAGAGTAGAAGCCAGCTTGAAAGGGGAGGGAGTGACGGCTTCATCCCTACTCTTCCATTCCTCTCTTGAAATTCTCTCTTCCCCCTCCTCTTTCTTTCTGGAAAGAGGTGTCTGTGTGGGCCAGCTGAGCTAATTAACATCTGAATGTTCCCTCTTTTTCCTGCCCCAGTCAAATCTGTGATTCTTTGAGTTTCTCTAGTACATGCTTTATTAAAGTGGAAATGAGAAGTATCTCTAAATTAATTCCTCTCTTCTACATAATGCAATTTCTTCATATTAGCTGCGGAAATTCAGAAAATCAACAAATAAAAGGAACAAGGGAGTTCTTAACAGAATTCAAACTGTTTTATGAAACGTCAATAAGTGAAACAATTTAGTATTGCCACATGAATTTATGGATCAAGAATATATAGATCAATGAAACATGACAGGGCGTACAGAAATACAGGAAAATTCACTTGAGACTTTAGTATGGTATAGGATAAAGGTGACATTTCAAGTCGCTGAAGTAAAACACAATTTAGTCAATAAATGATGTAGAGGTAACTAGGTTTCTCATCTCAAAATGAAATTCCAGACGGAGACAAACATATGCAAGGGTGGTAATTACTAATTTATTTGTAGTAGAAAGCAATGGGAAATAACCTAAAATCTGTTGTAGCGTTAAGTAATTTCTGGTCACTCAGGAATATTGGGCTGTCTAAAAAGGACAAAGGTGTGTTGTAGCAAATAATTCCAATATCTATTGCTGTATATGGAAAGGAGGGTGCAAAACCACATGTAACTGTGTATATACACAGATACACATCTGCCTGTGTGTGCAAGGAAATATTCTAGAAGAAACTGAAGAAACTAAAAGTGGTGGAGATAGGGCGCCTGGGTGGCTCAGTCGGTTAAGGGACTGCCTTCGGCTCAGGTTATGATCCTGGAGTCCCGGGATCGAGTCCCACATTGGGCTCCCTGCTCAGCGGGGAGTCTGCTTCTCCACTCTGACCCTCCTCCCTCTCGTGCTGTCTGTCTCTCATTCTCTCTTGCAAATAAATAAATAAAATCTTAAAAAAAAAAAAAAAAGTGGTGGAGATAAATTCTACCCCACCAGCCTCACCTGAAGGCTTTCCTTATGCATATCCATCTTTATGGCTTGAATTTTTAAATAATCTTTAAATTAATTAAATTTAATAAATTATTTTTATTATTTGATTTGATTCAGTAAGCTCTACGCCAAACATAGGGCTTGAACTCATGACCCCAAGATCAAGAGTCGATGCTCTTCCCACTGAGCCAGCCAGGCGCCCCTCTTTCACATCTTTTTTAAACTAGTTTTTAAAAATTAACTGATTTGGGGGCACCTGGCTGGCTCAGTTGGTAGAGCATGGGACTCTTGATGTCAGGGCAGTGAATTCGAGCCCCACGTCGGGTGTAGAGTTCACTTAAATAAATAAAACTTTAAAAATAATAATAAAAATGAAAAAGTAAAAATAAATTTAAAAAGATGCGGAAGAGGGTGCCTGGGTGGCTCAGTTGGTTAAGCGACTGCCTTCAGCTCAGGTCATGATCCTGGAGTCCCAGGATCGAGTCCCGCATCGGGCTCCCTGCTCGGTGGGGAGTCTGCTTCTCCCTCTGGCCCTCCCCCTCTCATGTGCTCTCTCTCTCTCTCTCTCTCGCTCTCTCAAATAAATAAATAAATAAAATCTTTAAAAAAAAAGATGCGGAAGAGGTTTAAATCTTTCTAGTGATTTCTAGTCACTCTTTCTAGTGGCTAATGGTAAGATTTGGGGGTGAGAACGGTGGTGCCTGGCTGGCTCAGTTGGTAGAACGAAACACTCTTGATCTCTGGGTCATTGAGGTCAAGTTCCATGTTGGGAGTAGAACTTACTTAAAAAAATAAAAGGATTTGGGGGTGAGGATAAAACCAAAGTTCGGGTCCCAGCTAAATCCTTGACAAACTGTGCAGCTTAGGGGCAAATATCCTTCCTGAGCACAACCTTTCTTTAACAGGAATAATAATCGCTGACTTTTAGGTTTATTTTGAAGGTCAAATGAATTAATCCATGTGTACAATTCATAGCATAATGCCTGACTCTTCATATGCACTGATGAAGTGCCTATACCCTCTGTTTTATTATATATGTATGTATGTATTTATTTTTAAGATTTATTTATTTACTTCAGAGAGAGAGAGAGACAGGCGGGGGGGTGGTGCAGAGGGATAAAATCCTCAAGCAGACTCCCCACTGAGCTTGGAGCCCCCCCACCCCACCGCCCTGGGGCAGATCCCATGACCCATGAGATCACAATCCCAGCCAAAACCAAGAGTTGAATGCCCAACCGACTGAGCCTCCCAGGCACCCCAAATTCCCTCCATTTTATTTTTATTTTATTTTTTTTAAAGATTTTATTTATTTATTTGACAGAGAGAGACACAGCGAGAGAAGGGACACAAGCAGGAGTGGGAGAGGGGGAAGTAGCCTTCCCACCAAGCAGGGAGCCTGATGTGGGGCTGGATCCCAGGACCCTGGGATCGTGACCCGAGCCGAAGGCAGACGCTTAATGACTGAGCCACCCAGGCACCCCTAAATTCCCTCCATTAAATAAGTCCTTATGTCAGGGAACTACCTTTCTCTCTACCCCACTTCAGAGATTTGTCTGACATGGCTATGAACTTTAGCTTCTGAAATCAGAAAATAAAAATATTGGCATCTCTATACCTTGGTGGCCCAGTTACTTTTTCTCATGCCCTTTATCCTTTTGTCATGTTCACTGGGCAAAACCCAAACACTGGGCCATTTCAGTGCCGCCTTCCAAAAGCCTCCATCTCCAGCTTCAGGTTAACTCTCAACACTGCCTGGCAAGTCTTTCTTTGCCCTAGTGAGCTTGCTTTCCCACTCATCACAATTTTTATTTCAAACCTCTGCTCTCCTAAAACTTCCAGGCCTTCTAATGCCGTCAACAAATGTGCCCAGTCTTTAATTTCACAGAGAAAATGGGAGCCATCAGAAGAGAATGTCTTCATGTTCTGGCCCGTTCCATGCTTAACTTACGTCCTGCACTCACTCTGCTCTCCTTCCCTCAGGACAAAAGGGAAAATGTGCCTTTATTCCATCAAAAACTAATCCCAAACTCTGCATTAGATTTCTCCAGGCGTTCCTCCCTCCTCAGAATCAAGGACTTCTCCCTCCTTCCCTTCATTCAAAATGTACTCCAGTGTCCCTATCTCAAGCAACAACAAGGACAATAACATTATCACCATTATTATCTATAACCTCCTCACCAGCACCAACTCTAAATCCTTTCTCTAAAACACAACAAAAAATAGACAAAAGCTCTCCCTAGAATATCTCCAGTTATCACCACCACCTCTCCCTTCCCTTTTACAACCAAATGTTCTGCAAGAATTTTGCACACTCACTGTCTCTACCTCCACACCTCCCAGCTCCCTCCCTGCCCTCTGGCTTCTGTTCCCTCCTCTCCTCTCGAAGTTCTTGACAAGGATGCAAGGTTGTTCTGGTTGTTAAAATGGACTCTTCTTGGGGCGCCTGGGGGGCTCAGTTGGTTGAGCGCCCGACTCTTGATTTTGGCTCATGTCATGATCTCAGGGTCGTGAGATCGAGCCCCATGTGGGGCTCCATGCTCAGCTGGGAGTCCACTTGAGATTCTCTCTCTCCCTCTGCCCCTCCCTCCGCTCTCTCTCTCTTGAGCTCTTGCTCTCTCTAAAATAAATAAAATAAATCTTAAAAAAAAAATAAAGGACTCTTCTCTCATCTTCATTGTCCTGTCAGTAGTGTTTGTATCTATAGATTGAACACTTACATGTTCCTTCCTTGCCTGGAGAAGCCACCTTCCCATTTTCTTCATATCACTCTGACAAGGCTTCCTCCTTATTAGCCTCACTTCCTTGGTCTTTCCCTTGAATGTTGGCATTTCACGGAACTCTGTCTTCTCTCCTACCCCTGTTCCTACTGTATGCACTCATCAAGGACAATCTCATCCAGCTCTGTGGCTTCAAACACTATTTGCTAATGATTCTCTCTTCTCTACCTTCAGCCCAAATCTCTCTAGGATAGAACCATGCCTACTTCTGGTCACTCACTCATTAAATGGTTTGTTCACTGAGCAGTTACTAGGTGCTTGGGAACATAAAAGGCAAACAAGGTTTAGACTCTACTGTTGTTTCCTTCAAGTGTATGTTCAAAACTTTAATAATATTTCCATTTAAGTCTCATTTTTCTTCTGTGATCTCTATTTGGTCATCATCAATGTGCAAAACCACCTATTCAAATATATCCAAACCAAAGTCTTGGTATATGTGTGACTCTTCATCTACCTCCTTCCTAAACTAACCAATCACCAAACTTTGTCTATTTTTACCTCTTGAATCTTTCTCTCTCTCTTTTAAATAGCTCTTGAGTTCTGAAACTTTCTATTTCTTTATATTTTCCTGTCACTTCCATAATACGGGCCACATCACCTCTTCCCCCACATTGGGCTCCCTGTTCAGCAGGGAGTCTGCTTCTCCCTCTCCCTCTGATCCTCCTCCCCGCTGTTCTCTTTCTCTGTCCCAAATATATAAATAAAATCTTAAACAAAACAAAACACGTTTTTTTGTGTGTTTTTTTTTAAAGATTTTATTTATTTATTTGACAGAGAGATCCACAGAGAGAGAGGGAACACCAGCAGGGGGAGTGGGAGAGGGAGAAGCAGGCTTCCCGCTAAGCAAGGAGCCTGATGCGGGACTCGATCCCAGGACCCTGAGATCATGACCTGAGCCAAAGGCAGACGCTTAACGACTGAGCCACCCAGGTGCCCCAAAACACGTTCTTGTTATATTGCTACTTTGCAAGTCTGCATCCCCCACTATGAGGGCATAGGCTTCTTCAGAGCTGGGAGCACGTCAGTCTTGTTCACTACTGTTATTTCTAGTACTTAGTTCAGTGCATACAGCATTAATTGAATGGGCTCTAAGCACTGAACACATATTAATGTATATAATTAATGTATATAATACATATTTTTGTATGTAATACATATTTACATAGAATACACATTTTCATCACAAGGTAGCCGCTATTATTGTCTCATTTTATTTATTTATTTATTTTTTAAAGATTTGATTTATTTATTCATGAGAGACAGAGAGAGAGAGAGAGACAGAGGCAGAGGGAGAAGCAGGCTCCCCGCCTGCCCCACCCAGGCACCCCATTCATAATTTCTAAGTCTTAGGGATATAGTAGAGTTTCCATTTAGATTCAACCACATTTGGGGATGCTTGGGTGGCTCAGTTGGTTAAGCGTCTGCCTTTGGCTCAGGTCATGATCCCAGAGGCCTGGGATTGAGTCCTGCTTTGGGGTCCCTGCTCCACAGGGAGTCTGTTTCTCCCTCTGCTTTGCCCACTCATTCTCTCTGTGTCAAATAAATAAATAAAATATTTTAAAAAAAGAAAAGAAAAGGGAGTCTCCCTAGATTCAACCACATATAAGTTTGCTTTGAATTAATAATCAAAAAACAATAAAATTATATGCTGATTTTTTTTTCTTTGCAAATTTCAAACCTGAAGAAAAATTTCAAGAAAAGTACAAAGGGGAGCCTGGGTGGCTCAGATGGTTAAGCGTCTGCCTTCGGCTCAGGTCATGATCCCAGGGTCCTGGGATTGAGCCCCACGTCTGGCTCCTGGCTCGGTGGGGAACCTGCTTGTCTCTCTCCCTCTGTCTCTCCCCTGCTCATGCTCTCTCTCTCTCTGTATCTCTCTGTCTCAAATGAATAAATAAAATCTTTAAAGAAAAGTACAAAGAACTCCCATATTCTCTTGACCAATAAGATTCACCAATTTATTTTTAAAAATCAATTAATTAATTAATATTTGAAAAGCACTAATCACCTAAAATTTTTTTCCACACATTTTTATTAGAACTGGTGCTTGCTAGGAGCACCTGGATGGCTCAGCTGTTAAGCATCTGCTTTCGGCTCAGGTCATGATCCCGGGGTCCTGGGATCGAGCCCCGCATCGGGCTCCCTGCTCAGCGGGAAGCCTGCTTCTCCCTCTCCCACTTCCCCTGCTTGTGTTCCCTCTCTCTGTGTCTCTGTCAAATAAATAAAATCTTTAAAAAAAAAAAAAGTGGTGCTTGCTAGGGAGCACATGATATACAATAATATCTAATTACTTACAAGTTATCTATTTAATACATTATCTTTTTTTTTTAAGATTGACCTGGAAAATTCATTTGTTTTACTTATTTATAGCTTGAGTACAAAGACCCATTGTCTACCGATTCCTCTTAAAAGTTCAATTATTAGAAAATTGATCACATGTCAAAAAGTGACAGATTAATTGCCCCAGAAATCCAAATGTGTAAGGGGCTGGCATCAGCAGAACAACTGGCGCTTGCATGTTTGACTCAAGAAGAACTGACCAGGCTCATACACATGTATTATTTTGGCTGTTTAATAACTAATAGGTACGGTTGCTCATCTAGGTTTGGTTGGGGGTATAGGGTGATTCAAAAGTGGCAGCCAATGATGATAATGTTTGTTTTATTTATTTACATATACTTTAATTCTAAGGGAAAATCTTGAAGAATCTATGTGCATTTTTCCCCCAAGATTTTTGAAGAAGTTTGTTTATTTGTTTATTTATTTATTTATTTTTAGTAAACTATCTGTACACCCAAATGTGGGGCTTGAACTCACGACTGACCTGGAGATCAAGAGTCACATGCTCTTCTGCCTGAATCAGTCTGACACCCCATCCCCAAGATTTAATTAGAAATTAAGAATGTTAAGAATGGCCGTTTGTATTTTCATTTTAATTATGCAGAATAGATAGGTGCTGTGTGCTGATAATAACAGCTAATACACTGAGTGCCATTCTCAAAAGTGGCCTGGTTTCTGTGATATGATCACCCTACTCATGAGCACTGACTTTGTGCTATGTGCTCTTCTAAACTTTATATGGATTCATTTACATATAGTCACGGTCCCATAGGTCATAAGACCATGGTTCAAATTTTGAAGACAATTAACTGTTTGGTATCAGCTAAATGATATTGTGCATGCTGTTAATAGACTCTCAGCATTTTCATCAGTCAGAAGTGTAATGGTGCTGGGAAAATCTAATAATAAAGGTAGGCAATGGTAATTGGTTGTTATGGATTAATCAAAGAGTATATAAAGCAGAGCATATAAATTTTGGATCTAATCATCACTGTTTGGAAGTGTTGTGTCCTTTCAGGGACGATGAATGAGCACTGAGAGGAAACTGACATTTTTTTTTCTCATTAATGACACTTCATTTCATTAAAGATGAGTTTATCACTGGTAATTACCTTCTTTCCTTTAACTTGTAGAGAATAACATGGCTAGAGAAAAAAATACTAAAAAATTTACCATAATCAAATGGTAATTGTTCGTCCTTTTACATTTGCTCTCCTGTATAACAAAGGTTAGATTTTAGGTCCCTGACAACTCTGTGAATACAGTAAAAACCATTGAATTGTACACTTTATTTATTTTTTTAAAGATTTTTATTTACTTATTTGACAGAGAGAGACACAGCCAAGAGTGAACACAAGCAAGGGGAGTGGGGGAGGGAGAAGCTGGCTTCCCGCTGAGCAGGGAGCCGGATGCGGGGCTCCATTCCAGGACCCTGGGATCATGACCTAAGCTGAAGGCAGACGCTTAACAACTGAGCCACCCAGGCACCCCTGAATTGTACACTTTAAATGGGTAAATTGCATGGTATGGGAATTATATCACAATAAAGCTGTTATTTAAAAAATGTAGATCCCTGTGCCACTGGAGTTTATGATCTCAAAAAAAATGACGCACACATTGTATAAACAAAAAATATATATAACTACACCAATTTCCATCTGGTGCAATTTGTAAACTATTGCATGTTTTTGTACCATAATTTTACTTGAGAGAGGATTTATATAATATAGGCAAAGAAAAAATGGGAATAGTATGTTCTATAAAAAGACTGAAATATGCTTCAGTAGGATTGATTTTAATGTAAACTGAGCAATGATAAACACAATTTGATAAACACAAACGCACCAAATATAAAAAGTGGAATCTAGCCTAGTCACACCCAGACCTATCAAAGCAGAATCTCTGCGTGTGGGATTGAAGCATCAGTAGCTTTAAAATTTCCCAGGTGGGGGCGCCTGGGTGGCTCAATAAGTTAAGGATCTGACTTGATTTTGGCTTAGGTTCTGATCTCAGGGTTGAGAGATCAAGCCCCATGAGGGGCTCCCCGCTCAGCAGGGAGTCTGCTTAAGATTCTTTCTCTCCAAGATGCCTGGGTGGCTCAGTCTGTTGAGCATCTGCCTTTGGCTCAGGTCATGATCCCGGGGCCCTGGGATGGAGCCCGAATCGGGCTCCCTGCTCTGTGGGAAGCCTGCTTCTCCCTCTCCCACTCCCCCTCCCACTCCCCCTGCTTATGTTACCTCTCTCTCTCTCTCTGACAAATAAATAAATAAAATTAAAAAAAAAAAAAGATTCTTTCTCTCCCTCTCTCTCTGCCCCTTCCCCACTGCGCAGCCTCTCTCTCTCCCCCCACTTCTCTAAAAATAGTTTCCCAGGTGATTTCAATGAGCCAGTAAGTTGAGGGACACTAGGTTAGCTGAAAATGGCTGGGTTACAATCACCTTATTTCACTTGGATATGCTAGAGATGGACTTCTATCTATAGTAGAAACTGCTTTGCTTATATGTAAATGTACTCAGGGATACTTTACTAATTTTGGATGAGCTCAGGACATACCCAGTGGACCAAAAATAAGAGGAAAGCACAGCTAGAAAGGGCTGGAAGCATGAATTTTAAAACATAATATAATAATAAAATAAGGAAGAGCTAAAAAGGCAAATGAGAACCGGGAGGCCTTTCCATTGTTCTTACATTCTAACACTAGAAATGTCATTAAGAATCCAATTCAATATCCACATTTTTCCCAGTAAGATAAGGGATTAGAAGTCAAGCAGTTTGTCCAAGGGCATACAACTAGTTCACAACAAAACCTTGAGTACAAGCCAGGACTTGTCAGTACCTGTGCATTCTAGTCCTAATACGGGGTGGGAGGTGCCCCTTTTTTTCCAAAGCATCTGTTGCTGAAATTTTTGACTTCCAGAGAAGCTGCAAAAATATGTAGATAATTCCCATCAACCACCCACCCAGCTTTCCCTAATGTTAACCTCTTCCATAGCCCAGGCACAACGATCAAAGCCAAGAAATTAACATTGCTACAATGCTATATTCTTTTACAAATGAAGAAACTGAGGCCTAGAGAGGTTAGGCAACTTGCCCAAGGGCACACAGCCAGTAAGTGGCGGAAACCCACTATAAGGATGGAGTCTCCAGGTTCCTTTGTTTCATCTGAAATCTACTTTACATTAAAATGTGTTTCTAGAGTGACGGCTGGGGGCAAGCATCTTATTGTCCTGCAGACATCAGGGATGCGAGACGCCTTAAGGGCATGTGAGAGCCCCGCCTCTCAGGAGGGCCCTCGCACGTTGATTAGTGCTCTGCTGCTGTTGCGGTCTTGAAATTCTTAATAATTTTATCTGGGAACTTGTGTTTTGGAAAGTAAAGGCCGATGGTACCGAGAAGCGATAAATCAACAGGCTGCAGGGCCCACACTCGCGCCTCCGGGCTTGACCTGGTGCGCGCCTGACCCACTGCCTGGAGCTTAGTGCGCATGCGCGGGCCTCGGGCGGTCCCAGGCAGTGGGGCGGGGCCCTGAGCCCAGATTAGCGGTGTCCGAGGTTGGGGCACCTGCAAAAGCAGGAGGAAGGTGGGCATCCACACATCTGATCCCAGGAACCGAAACCTGCAGCTCGACTCGGGCCTGGAAACTTTGTCAGTAAATTACTACAAACAAAGGCGCACACGTGGACATTGCAATAAAGCATATCAAGAGGGGCGCCTGGGTGGCTCAGGTCATGATCCCAGGGTCCTGGGACGGAGTCCGCATTGGGCTCCCTGCTCAGCGGGGGGTCTGCTTCTCCCTCTCCCTCTGCCCCACCCCCACCCCAGCTCGTGCTCACTCTCTCTCGATCTTTCTATCTCAAATAAATAAAATCTTAAAAAAAAGCATTCAAGAATTACTAGAACCTTCAATGAGTTTATATTAGGATCTCTGGTTTTGAAAACTACCTGCAATATTGCAAAGACAATATCCACAGACTTAGGGATAGAAATTAAATGTACAGATCGTCACATTCAATGAAAAAGAACATGATTTTCATATGATGCTTCAGATGAGCCAATTATTAACGAAGACATTTTTAAAATTAATTTTTCTCCTGTAAATGAAGATGGAGCATAAACAGACATTTTGAGTTAGGTACCAATCGTAAAGCCACTTTCGGTTTCTCGTACAACCTCTATGAGTCGTAGGAAATGTCAGAGGAAGCGTTAAAATGCCATTGTATACGTTTGCATTTAAAATTAAGATTAGACGTCACTGTCTGATTTGTATGAAGATCTAAATCTTTTTAAAAAAATTGTCCCAGGGGCGCCTGGGTGGCTCAGTCGGTTGAGAATCTGAGTCTTGATCTCAGCTCAGGTCTTGATCTCAGGGTCCTGAGTTCAAGCCCCAGTTTGGACTCCACAATGGGTGTGGAGCCTACTTAAAAAAAAAAAAAAAATTATTCCATGAAAATCATCAGCAATGAATGTGCTAAAATTAATATTTTGAAATAATTTACCAGAATTGATCCAAATATTGCCATGGCCTATAAAATAGTCTTCAAAAATCCAGTAACAGTTACATCAGCAGAAAAGTCATTATCAAAAATTATTTGTGATAGCACATTTGCCAAATGACATTCAATTATACTAATTGAAAGACAAGTTTAGGGGTGCCTGGTTGGCTCAGTCAGTGAAGCACACCACTCTTGATCTCGGGGTTGTAAGTTTGAGCCACACATTGGGTGTAGAGAGAACTTAAAACTAAAATCTTTTGGGGCGCCTGGGTGGCTCAGTCGCTAAGCGTCTGCCTTCGGCTCAGGTCATGATCCCAGGGTCCTGCGATCGAGCCCCGCGTCGGGCTCCCTGCTCAGTGGGAGCCTGCCTCTCCCACTCCCCCTGCTTCTGTTCCCTCTCTCGCTGTGTCCCTCTCTGTCAAATAAAAAAATTAAATCTCTTTAAAAAAATAAAATAAAATGGGCGCCTGGGTGACTCAGTTGGTTAAGCGACTGCCTTCGGCTCAGGTCATGATCCCGGAGTTCCGGGATCGAGTCCCGCATCGGGCTCCCTGCTCGGCGGGGAGTCTGCTTCTCCCTCTCCCACTCCCCGTTTGTGTTCCCTCTCTCGCTGTGTCTTTCTCTGTCAAATAAATAAATAAAATCTTTAAAAAATAAAATAAAATAAAATAAAATCTTTAAAAAGAAAATGAAGTTTTAAGAAGGGCACATTTTGGGGGGAAAAAAGCATGAATTTTGATGACATAATAAATGAATTTGCAGAAAAATCAGCCAGAAAAGTCTTATGATCAATCAAGATATCCATTAATTAGGTATTATTGTGTTCTTAAAATTAAGACACTAAATTTTTTTTTGCAATTTTAAGTTTGTTTTTACTCATGTTATCCCTATTTTATTTTTTATGTCATAAGGTATTTTTTTTCTTTTCTTTTTTTTTTAAGATTTTATTTATTTATTTGAGACAGAATGAGAGAGAGAGCACATGAGAGGGGGGAGGGTCAGAGGGAGAAGCAGGCTCCCTGCCGAGGAGGGAGCCCAATGCGGGACTCAATCCAGGGACTCCAGGATCATGACCTGAGCCGAAGGCAGTCGCTTAACCAACTGAGCCACCCAGGCGCCCAATGTCATAAGGTATTTTTTAAAGGAAAAAGCTTTATATTTCAGTACTCAGTGGCACTTTTTTCCTGCCCTTCTAACAAGAAACCGTACTTTCGTTTTGCACTTCGTCCTCCAAATTATGTAGCTAGGCCTTCTGAGGTCACCACCCTTTTCATAATGGTGTTGCTTCTGCTTCCATATTTAACTCTTGAGATTTAAAATCTCTGGCAGGTGTGTTTGTTGGCAGAGCCTAGGTCTGAACCCTTGCCTTTGTTGTCCGGGAGACTGGGTGGCTGGTATATATATGTATTTGGATGCTTTCATGGGAGGTGGCTCTGTCTCATAACCTGGGGGACTATGTACCTAGCTAGGGAGGAGTTTCAGATACTAAGCAGCCAAAAAGAAATTGATGATTATCCACTACAAGGGGATACCCTAAGACTGAAGGAGGAATAGTTGCTACACAGGACCCCATGGATTAGAAACACTCTGAGTTAGGGACCCTGGCTGGCTCAGTTGGTAGAATGTGCAACTTTTTTTTTTTTTTTTTTTAGTAATCTCTACAACCAGCATGGAGCTCGAACTCACAACTTCGAGATCAAGAGTTGCACACTCCACGGACTGTACAGAGCCAACCAGGCTCAGCATGTAACTCTTGATCTTAGGGTTGTGAGTTCAAGCCTCATGTTGTGTGTAGAGATTACTTAAAAATAATATCTCAAAAAAACCCCAAACAAACAAAAACGTTCTAAGTTAAAAACAAATGCATTTAATAGTGATGTTATTATTGACTTAAACTTGAATTCTGAATAAAGGTGTCACTCAACTAAGCATCTTTGTAACATTGGCTACCTAATGAACACATGGCTGTGAGTGAATGACAGAGTTACTGAATAGAGACCCAATCAGAAGGCTTGAAGCTTGGAAAGTAGCATGTCCAGTGCCTGAATGATGATTATGGTGTTGGGTGTAAAGAGTGAAATTGGCCAGATATTATGTTTTTTTCAGCCTGAGGAACATGATTCTCAATTACAATGCAATTCTGTGTTCAGGGAGTGCTGGACATTTAGGTCTTGTGTTGAACAGAGACTCACAAAGGGACAGGAGCCTAATAAGATGCTGTAGAAGACGAGTGTAGGAAAGAGATTTACCAAAGATTCCTCATTTAAATTAACTTTTGGTTATCATGGCTTGCTCCAATTTCAGTCAGCCTATAGGATTTGACCCTCTAACAAATAACCATGAAAGAACTAACCAGAAAATCCAAATAAATATAAAAGTGAGACATTTGCCCTAGTGTCCCTTTGGTGCTCCCATAGTATGTTAGCCTTTGTTTTTTGCTGTGTTTGTCATTATTTTATTGAGATGATACGATATTTAACATCCAAAGGAGTAAATATTCAGACTTGGTAGTTGCAGTGGGGTTAATAGTGGACCCCCAGAAGATATGTCCCTGTCCTAACTTCTGGAAACTGAAACTGTGACCTTATTTGGAAAAAAGAGTCTTTGCAGATATAATTAAGTTAAGGATCTTGAGATGAGTTCATCCTGGATTATCTAGGGGGCCCCTAAATCCAGTGAAGAGGGTCTTATAAGAGAAGAAGCACATGTGAAGACAAGGCGGAGGGTGCTTGAGTGGTTCAGTTGGTTAAGCGTCTGCCTTCAGTTCAGGTCATGATCCCAGGGTCCTGGGATTAAGTCCCACACTGGGCTCCCTGCTCAGGGGGGAGTCTGGTTCTTCCTCACCCTCTCCCTCTGCTCCTCCCTGACCCACTCATTCTCTCTCTCTCAAATAAATAAATAAAACAAAATAAAATAAAATAAAAAAAGACAAAGCAGGAATCAGAGTCATGCAGCCACAAGCCAGGAATGCCTGGAGCCAGCAGAAGCTTGAGGACGTGAAGAAGGATCTTTCCCTTAGACCCTTTGGGAGGTGTGCAGCCCTGCCGACACCTTGATTTCAGACTTACAGCCCACAGAACTGTGAGAGAAGACATTTATGTTGTTTTAGGCTACCCAGTTTGTGGGACTTTGTTAAAACAGCGTGGGAGGGCGGGGCGCCTGGGTGGCTCAGTCGGTTAAACGACTGCCTTCGGCTCAGGTCATGATCCTGGAGTCCCGGGATCGAGTCCCACATCGGGCTCTCTGCTCAGCAAGGGGTCTGCTTCTCCCTCTGACCCTCTTCCCTCTCGTGCTCTCTGTCTCTCATTCTCTCTCTCTCAAATAAATAAATAAAATCTTTAAAAAAAAAAAAAACAGCGTGGGAAACTTAACACGATAGTCCCCAAAGGGTAATGAAACTGAATGAACTTCAGTGTTCATAATTCCTTACAAGAAGATTTATTACTCATGTTATTTATGAAAATGACATTTCAACTGCATCATCCAAAAGTGTCCTGTGGCTCCTTGATCTTGCCACCAACATTATCTAATGCCATGAGCACCTCCCCCTTTCCAGTTTTAAATTTTTTCCTGAACCACTGGTCTGAATAGGGCATGCACAGGTAATACCCAGGGTGGCTTATTAGTAAGACAACTACCTAATTTAGTATTCCAACATCTGAAAGCATAAATCTAATGAAGGATGATTTTTACCCAAATGAACCTCAGGAAGGTCATTATCACAGTGATTTTGGGGTGAAGTGATCTATATTGTTTCCTCCATGTATTGCTTCTCTGTATTAACAGAGCACTGCCCAGGCTTTGGAACACTTTATTAAGAGAGGAAAATACTTTTTCTCCTAAAGTTGGAAGCCACATTTTTCTTGGTATTCTCCTTTTGACTTAAAAAGTTTAATTCTTAAGCAAACAAATTCTCTATTCTTTTTTTTTTTCTTAAGAACCTTTGAGAGTTAAGCATTTTTAGAGCAAAGCATTAATTTTCCTTAATAGTATTTTTCCCTCAGACAATGCTCTAATTTAACTACAGTTGCTTCTCCCGCAGAGGAATCCTTTTTTTTTTAAGATTTTATTTTTAAGTAATCTCTCCACCCAACATGGGGCTCAAATTAACAATCCTAGGATCAAGAGTTGCAGGCTCTTCCTACTGAGCCAGTGGCTGGGTGCTCCCATCTTAAGAATCCTGGAAGACATCCAAATGGCCAAGAGACACATGAAAAAGTGCTCAATATCGCTCGCCATCAGGGAAATCCAAATCAAAACCTTAATGAGATACCACCTCACACCAGTCAGAATGGCTAAAATGAACAAGTCAGGAAACGACAGATGTTGGCAGGGATGCGGAGAAAGGGGAACCCCCCTACACTGTTGGTGGGAATGCAAGCTGGTGCAGCCACTCTGGAAAACAGTATGGAGGTTCCTCAAAAAGTTGAAAATAGACCTGCCCTACGACCCAGCAATTGCACTACTGGGTATTTACCCCAAAGATACAAATGTAGTGATCCAAAGGGGTACGTGCACCCCGATGTTTATAGCAGCAATGTCCACAATAGCCAAACTATGGAAAGAGCCCAGATGGCCATCAACAGATGAATGG
>NC_138372.1:114567820-114611269 GCF_054177405.1 Leptonychotes weddellii | reverse complement strand
TTTTTTTTAATTCAATTTTAAAATTTGGAGAAATAATGAATTTAGAATTAGAGAATTGTCTGAGGATGCCTGGCTGGCTCAGTTGATGGAGCATGTGATTCTTGACCTCGGGGTTATGGTTCAAACCCCACGTTGGGTGTAGAGATTACTGAAAAATGAAATTAAAAAAAAAACAAACCCAAACTTTCTTTAAAAAAAAAGAAAAAAAACTTCTAACCAAGATTGGGAGAAAAGTTCTTACATGGGATAGAGGAACAAGAGATTTGGGAGTTAACTTCCCAACACAGGCAGAGAGGAGGTAATAATTACCTCTGTGCATGTCAGGGAGGTCTGGTGCATATAGATGACATTGATTAGATTCCTTCGACCTTGCAGCCATACCAAAAACAGCTCCAGATTGGAACATTGGATTTTCCATACTCATATGTTTGTTTTTTTAAGTAACTGAAGATTATTTATCTATCTATCCATTCACACACACTCACAACATATTTCATATATAATAGTAAATAATGTATAATGCATTTTTATATGCTATGGTTTTTTTCTTTCTTTTTTTTTTTGTAAAAATAAAAAAATCTATTTTGCAGGGCTCCTGGGTGGCTAAGTCAGTGGAACTGCAACTCTTGATCTTGGGGTTGTGGGTTTGAGCCCCACATTGGGTATGGAGATTACTTAAAATTAAAAAATCCATATTGAGCGGAAGTTTGAACTCCATATGTTTTAAAGTTGCTGTCATCTCAATTTAATTTTGAATCTGTAGCTTTACGGGATGTGTATATATATTTTTCATTATAGAAATTGGGTTTTTTGGTTTTTTTTAAGATTTTATTTATTCATTTGACAGAGAGAGACACAGCGAGAGAGGGAACACAAGCAGGGGGAGTGGGAGAGGGAGAAGCAGGCTTCCCACTGAGCTGAGAGCCCAATGCGGGGCTCAATCCCAGGACCCTGGGATCATGACCTGAGCCGAAGGCAGACGCTTAACGACTGAGCCACCCAGGCACCCCTATATATTATGATTTTTTAAAAAGATTTTATTTATTTATTTATGTGTGAGAGAGAGCGAGCGAGCACAAGCAGAGGGAGCAGCAGGCAGAGGGAGAAGCAGGCTTCCTGCTGAGCAGGGAGCCTGATGCGGGACTCCATCCCAGGACTCCGGGATCATGACCTGAGCCGAAGGCAGACACTTAACCGACTGAGCCACCTAGGCGTGCTTATATTATGATTTTTAAACCTTTGAAATTCTTTTCCTTTAAGTGGGTGGCAGTGCTGTGTTAAAATTCTCGTATTTTATTGCCAAATATTAATGACATCATTAGTTTCTTTTTTTTTTAAGATTTATTTATTTATTTGAGAGAGAGAAGAGCAAGAGATAGAGAGAGAGTACGAGAGGTGGGGAGGGGCAGGGGGAGAGGGAGAAGCAGGCTCAGCAGGAAACCAGAGGCAGGGCTCAATCCCAGGACCCTGGGACCCTGACCTGAGCCCAAGGCAGACACGGCAGACGCTTAACCGACTAAGCCACCCAGGCATCCCAACATTATTAGTTTCTAATCACACTATGGAGGTCTTGTACATGTAGGTATTCAATAAACATTTCTCAAGTAAGGTTCCTAAATTCATAAAAGGCATAAATTATAGGAAGGGAGGAATTAACAGAAAGAACTGCTTCTACGGCTTTTGGCTCTATCAGCTCTATTTAAGAATTTACACAGAGTATTGGCTAAAATTCTTAGGATGGCAAGTGCAGAAACTGGCTCAAACTAGAATTCATTGTAAAGACACAGGTAAACCTCACGGGAACCTAGACCAGAAACTAGAGCTTATCCATATTCCCCTAGATTGATCTCTTTCTGCAGTCTCTCTCCTTGACTCTCTGTCCACATGTCAGGGTATGACAGGGCTACCTCAGGTCTGAATTTAGTTGCTATAGGTCCAGCTACCTAGAGAGATGAACTCTCTCTCTGGGTCCCAAGCATGTATAAAGGAGGAAAGGATTCTTTATTTTATTATTTTTTAAAATCCTAGCTTAAGGGGCGCCTGGGTGGCTCAGTTGGTTAAGCATCTGCCTTCGGCTCAGGTGATGATCCCAGGGTCCTGGGATTGAGCCCCGCATCGGGCTCTCTGCTCCGTGGGAAGCCTGCTTCTCCCTCTCCCATTCCCCCTGCTTCTGTTTCCTCTCTCGCTGTGCCTCTCTCTATCAAATAAATAAATAAAATCTTTAAAAAAAAAAATTAAGATCCTAGCTTAAAAAAAAATCCTAGCTTAATCTTTTATTTTAAATTTTAATTTGATTATTTTTATTCTGTTTTATTGAGATATAATTAACACACAGCACTGTTTAAGTTTCAGGTTTACAGCAAATGACCTGACTGATATATGTTGTGAAGTGATTACCACGATAAGTTAACATCCATCATCTTGTATTGATTTAAAATAAAATTTTTTTTTTCTTGTGATGAAAGCTCTTAGGATTAATTCCCTTAGAAACTTTCAAATATACCATATAGCACTGTTAGCTATGATCATCATATTGTACATCACATCCCAGTACTTATTTATCTTGTAACTGAAAGTTGTACCTTTTGCTTACCTTCATCCAATCTACCCTTCCCCTCCCTCTGCCTCTGGTAACTGCAAATTTTATCTCTTTCTATGAGTTCTTTTGTTGTTGTTTTTAGATTCCACATATAAATGATATCATACAGTATTTCTCTTTCTCTGACTTATTTCACTTAGTATAATGCCCTCAAGATCCATCCATGTTGTCACAAATGGCAGGATTTCCTTATTTTTAATGGCTGAATAGTATTCCTCTGTGTGTGTGTGTGTGTGTGTGTGTGCGTGTGAGACATTTTTTTTGTCCATCTATCTGTTGATGGACACTTAGGTTGTTTCCATGTCTTGGCTGTTGTAAGTAAATAATACTGCAGTAAACATGAGGGTACAGATATCTCTTCAACATAGTGACTTCATTTCCTTCAGATATATACCCAGAAGTGAAATTGCTGGATCGTATGGTAGTTGTATTTTTAATTTTTTGAGGAGATTCCATACTGTTTTCCATAGTAGCTGCACCAATTTGCAATCCCACCAATGGTGCACAAGGGTTTCCAAAGAAGAAAGGATGATTGCCACAGTTTGAGCCAGGCTCCAGATGGGACTATTCAGCCAACACCAGGTTAAGGTTGGGTCCTTCCTTAGACCTGGAGGGAGCCATTCCTATAACCAAGAGTATGGACAGAGGGCACTCATCCCACCCTCATAAAACAGTGAGCCACTTGGCAGACAGTACAAGAAGGGTCCGCTGTGTAATAGTATAGCACTTTTATTAAGAATACTTAAAAGTTATTAGCCAAGACCTAAAATGTCTTCCTTGTCTGCTCACATTTTTTCCAATATTCATGCAAAAAGAAATGAATTAGCTGAATACCACTTAACAACAGAAACATTCTTGCGGCGCCTGGCTGACTCAATCAGTAGAGCATGCGACTTTTGATCTCGGGGTTGTGAGTTTGAGCCCCACGTTGGGTGTGGCGAATACTTAAAAAACAAACAAACAGACATTTCAGAACATTCTTGCAATATCTTTTATCTTTTCCCTAGCAATCTGCCAACCTGTCTTTTATGATGCTTTTTGGGTCATATCATATCTTCTGATAGTGACAATCCAAGGCCAGACTGACACTGGATGAGCACTCATGATAACTATTAAATGCAGGAAATGTTTTTTCTATGGTAGTCCTTTTTAAAAATTTTACTTTTTTAAAACAATTATTTTAAAAATATGTAAATATGCAAGAACTTAATGTGAAAATAGAAGAGGATAAACAAAAGGTATAACTTGAGAAATCGTGTTCTCTTTCTTACTCCCATCTATCTTGTTCCCCATTCCACTAAGCTTTTCTATAGGTAAGCAGCATTTTTTTAATGCTTGGGTCCCATGATAGTGTTTCTTTACTGCAAAAACAAGAAAATACAGGGGCGCCTGGGTGGCTCAGTTGGTTAGGTGGCTGCCTTCGGCTCGGGTCATGATCCCAGGGTCCTGGGATCAAGCCCCGCGTTGGGCTCCCTGCTCGGCGGGGAGCCTGCTTCTCCCTCTGCCCCTCCCCCTGCTTGTGCTTGCTCTCTCCCTCTCTCCCCCTCTCTCTCTGTGTCAAATAAATAAAAAATCTTAAAAAAAAAAAAAAAACAAGAAAATACAATTATATATTATTTTTCTCCTTTACTATGCAAACTATAGCCTGCTATAAACACTGTTGCATTATTTAGCTACTGCTGCCTGACAAATTCCACTACCCCGCCCCCTCCCGCCCCCCGCCAAAAAGAAAACTTAGCATTGTAGAGCAACAAACATGTATTATTTCCTAGTTTCTGAGAGCTCTCAATCCAGGATTGATTTGGCTGAGCAGTTCTGGCTCAGGGTCTCACAGGAGGTCTCTGTCAAGCCTTGGCCAGGGCCGCGGTCATATGCAAGTGTGAATATGGGTAGAGGATCCATTTCCAAGCAGATGGCTCACTCCCATGGCTGTTGGCAGACGGCCCAAGTTCCTTGCCACATGGGACCATCGGAGCGTCCTCACGGCATAGCAGCTGGGTTCCCCTGAGCGTGTGATTCAAGAGGAAGAGCAAGGACGAAGCCATAGTGCCTTTTATGACCTGGTCTCTGTAGACACTCATCACGACTTCTGCTCCTCTTGGCTGAGCCCAGCCCACACTCAAGGAGACAGGGCTTGGCTCCCACTCTATTTTTTTTCTTTTCTTTTTCTTTTTTTAAAAGATTTTATTTATTTATTTGACGGAGAGAGAGCACACAAGCCCAGGGAACGGGAGAGGGAGAAGCAGACTCCCCAACGAGCAGGGGGCCTGATGAGGGACTCGATCTCAGGACCCTGGGATCATGACCTGAGCCAAAGGCAGATGCTTAACTGACTGAGCCACTCAGGCACCCGCTGTTTTTTTTTTTTCTTTTAAAGACTTTATTTTTAAGTAATCTCTACACCCATTGTGGGGCTCAAACTCACAACCCCGAGATTGAGAGTCACACGCTCCATCAAGGAGCTAGCCAGGCGCCCCTGCTCCGATTCTTGAAGGGAGAAGTATCAAAGAATTTATGCACATAGTTTAATACCACCATATTGTGATTGTTTTGCACCTTAAAAAAAAGTAACGATATGTATCACGGAGATTTTTCTACAACCATGTATATAAAGCTTCCCCATTCTTTTCATTGTGTGAAGGTGTTAATTTAAAAGTTTTCACCTTTTACTATTATAAATAATGCAGATATAAATAGTTTTATAGTAATATAACAATATTATTATTGTAATAATGCAGATATGAATGGAACCTATGTAAGTGTATCTTGAGGGAAATCCCCAAAAGTGGGATTGCCAGGTCAAAGGGTAAATTCATTTGTCATTTATTTATTTTTTTTAAAAAAGATTTTATTTGGGGCACCTGGGTGGCTCAGTTGGTTAGGCGTCTGCCTTCGGCTCAGGTCATGATCTCAGGGTCCTGGGATCGAGCCCCGCATCGGACTCCCTGCTCAGCGGGAAGCCTGCTTCTCCCTCTACCTGCCGCTCCCCCGTTTGTGCTCTCTCTCTGACAAATAAATAAAATCTTATAAATTTTTTGTTTTTTATTTTATTTGCGACAGAGAGAATGAGAGAGAGAGCACATGAGAGGGGGGAGGGTCAGAGGGAGAAGCAGAGAAAGTGTGGCACTTTCTCTCCTCATGGTGTGTGTGCATCCTGTGCAAGAGTGTGAAGAATAATAAAAATGTCTCTGGTGCTGTACTTCCCTCTGCCTTCTGATTTTGTTAGATTTTGTATTGCCATTCCAATTTTCTTCTCACCAACCTCACGGAATACAAAGACTATTAGTCAATTAATTTCAGTCATTCCTAGCAATGAGCGCGTCAGAACTCTCGTTCGGTGGGTGTTTCATGCTTTTTGCACTGGTGTCTTCACTTTCAAGAAGCAGACAACGTGGAGGAGATAGATAGGCAATAACAACTATGACACCTTTTTTCACATGTGGGAAATGGGGGGCTGCATTCTCTTGTATTTCAAAGAGCTGATAGGCAATGGACAGGTTTTCAGATCCTCCTGACTACGGAAAGGAATGCCTGGAAAATTTTAATGACCTTTTAGGAAGCACAGGGGGACTATGGAAAGCCTAATGAGCTTCTGAAACCATCTGTGTAAGATCCCCCAGCAAAGTTGTACCATAAGGAGAAAGAAAGTGAATGTAGAATCCATTTACTTTCCTTTTTTCATAATAAATCACTCCCAACTTTGTGTCGGTCTGACTCAGGAACATCTGAACAGTATTGGGCTTATAATTTACATATGAAAATGAATCAAGGGATTAGAAGTGTCTATGTACCAGGGTGCTTGGGTGGCTTGTGGGTTAAGCATTGACTCTTGATTTCAGCTCAGGTCATGATCTCAGAGTGCTGGGATCAAGCTGGTGTTGGGCTCTGTGCTCAGGGGGGACTCTGCTTGAGATTCTCTCCCTCTCTCTCCCTCTGCCCCTCCCCCTGCTCTTGCATGCACACGTTCGCTCTCTCTCTCTAAAAGGTGTATCTATTTATTTTAAAGAGAGAGAGAGAGAGAGTGCAAGCATGCAGGGGGGAGGGGCAGAGGGAGAGGAAGAAGCAGACTCCCGCTGAGCAGGGAGTCTAAGGATGGGGCTCTGGGCCTGATCATGACCTGAGCCAAAGACAGATGCTTAACCGACTGAGCCTCCCAGGCGCCCCATAAATAAATAAATCTTTTTTTTTTTAAAGTGTCTATGTACCAAAAAGAAAACTTTCCAGCCAGAGAAATTTTCATTAACTAAGGTTGTGACTTAAAAGTCTATAAACACTTAGGGGAATCTGATATGACAGGCAATCATTTCCTTAAGAAAACCTTCTCTGCTCACAATCCTCATAATCAATATGGAAACGATGGTGGCAGGGACATGTGTTGTTGGCTGTGATTTCTAGGTATTAAACTCTAGGTTAGTTTCCTAGGGCTGTTGTAACCAACTCTCACAAATTGGGTGGCTTCAAACAACAGAAATTGATTTTCTCACAGTTCTGGAGCTACAAATCCAAAATCAAGATGTTGGCACGGACAGGTTGGCTCCAAAACCTCCAGGGGAGGGACCCTCCAGCTTCTGGTGGCCCCAGCTGTTCCTTGACATAACTTCCATCTCTGCTTCTGTCTTCACATGACTATCTCCCCCCTTAGGGAACCAGGGACCTCTTCTAATGATCTCATGTTAACCTGATGAGATCTGCAAAGACTGTTTCCAAATAAGGTCAAATTCACAGGTGAGGGGAGGGCGGTGCTTTACTCTATCTTTTTGGAGGGCACAATCCAACCCATAACAGGCTTTAATCCTCTCCCCTCTCTGATGGGTTTTCTGTATACTTCCATCTCTACTTTTGTGTTAACGATTCCCAAGAGAAACAGACCTTTTGAAACAAGTTTAAGTTCTTAAAATCTGACTTTGGCTTTTGCCCTGGATAGTTAGTTAACCTCCAAGAACGGCCTTTAATCCTCACTGTTTAGGCATGGATAGGAACTTCCCTGAGGAATCCACCCTGGCTGTGATGGGAAGTACTCACCTCCCTGGTGGGAAGGGAAGAGTCTTGGGGGGAGCTAGTTCAGATCTCTGCATCATCTCATCCTCTCTCTAGTAAAGCCCTCCCCCCCTCCCCACTTTATACTGGGGAGCTCTGTTCATGACTTGGTATCAGAGCCCTTGACTCTTATCTTGAAGAAGATGAAGGAAGTTGGGGAGTATGTGTGTCCAACAGGCTTTCTGCTGCAACCGGAAGGATTTCTCTTTCTTGTTTTGTGCTTTTATAACACTAGGTCAAAATCTTTTCACCCAAGCCAACAATGTGCCAATTGTGGACTATCCTCCTAAGGGGAAAATTTCACTGAAGTCCATTGCTTGCCTCTGTGTCTTGTACTCTAACGTGACAGATAACAGGTAGAATTTAAAAATGGTGATATTTGGAGGCAAGGCATTGTTAATATATTGATAAGGTAGGCATGAAGAGGATGTGCTATTGCTGGTGGGAAGGTAAAACGGTGTAGTCACTGTGCAAAACAGTATGGTGGCTCCTCAAAAAATTAAACACAGAATTATCATATGATCCAGTAATTTCGCTTTTGGGTATACAGCCAAAAGAAATGAATATAGGGACTCAAACAAGTATTTGTACATCCATGTTCCTAGCAGAATTATTCACAATAGCCAAAGGCAGAAACTACCCAAGTGTCTTTCTTTCTTTTTTTAAAATATTATTTATTTTAGAAAGAGTGAGTGTGCACAAAAGCAGGGGGAGGGGCAGAAGGAGAGGGAGAGAATCTCAAGCAGGCTCTGACTCCCTGCTGAGTGCAGAGCGTGATGCAGGGCTCGATCTCACCACCCTGAGATCATGACCTGAGCAGAAATCCAGAGTTGGATGCTTAACTGACTGAGCCACCCAGGCGCCCCAGAAACTACCCAAGTTTCTATTGACAAATGAATGGATAAGCAAAATGTGGTATCTACATACAGTAGAATTTTGTTCACCTTAAAAAGGAAGGCAATTCTGACACATGCTATGATATGGATGAGCCAGTGAAATAAACCAGTCACAATAGGAAAAATATTGTGTGATTCTTCTTACATGAGGTTTCTGGAGTAGATAAATTTCTAGAGACAGAAAATGGAATGGTAGGGGCTCCCGGGTGGCTCAGCTGGTTAAGCGTCTGCCTTTGGCTCAGGTCATGATCTCAGGGTCCTGGGATGGAGCCCCACGTCGGGCTCCCTGCTCTGCGAGGAGTCTGCATCTCCCTCTGCCTCTGCTTCTATCTCTGTCTCTCATGAATAAATAAATAAAATCTTTAAAAAAAAAAAAAAGAATGGTGGATACCAGGTGCTGGGCAAGGGAGGATGGAGAGTTAGTGTTTATTTTTTTTTATTTATTTTTATTTTTTTAAAGATTTTATTCATTTATTTGACAGAAAGAGACGCAGCGAGAGCAGGAACACAAGCAGAGAGAGTGGGAGAGGGAGAAGCAGGCTTCCCGCCGAGCAGGGAGCCCGATGCGGGGCTTGATCCTAGAACCCTGGGATCATGACCTGAGCCGAAGGCAGATGCCCAACGACTGAGCCACCCAGGCGCCCCGGGAGTTAGTGTTTAATGGGTACAGGGTTTCAGTTTGGGATGACAAAAAAATTCTGGAGATGGATGGTGGTGATGGTTGTACACCAGTGTGAATGTACTTAATGTCACTGAAATGTACACCTAAAAATGGTTAAAATGGTAAATTTTATGTTATGTGTATTTTACCATGATTTTTTTTTTTTAAGTTTTATTTATTTGAGAGGAGCAAGTGAGAGAGAACGCACAAATGGAGGGAGGAGCAGAGGGAGGGAGAAGCAGACTGCCTGCTGAGCAGGGAGCCCGACGCGGGGCTGGATCCCAGGACCCTGGGATCATGACCTGAGCCGAAGGCACACGCCCAACCGACTGACCCACCCAGGCGCCCCTACCATGATTTTTTTTTTTTCTAAAGGATATGCTAGCTCCCCTGTGATGGAAGAAACTGACCGTTCCAGTGGTGGTTGCAGCCTCCCTGCCCATGGTGACTCTTTTGATGCAGAGAAGCATATAGTCTCATCAGACAATCAAAGGTTATTGAAGGGGCAGTAAGGGAAGGGGTGCTGCAGGGTGATTTGATATGGAGCCGTATTTTATTCCAAGGGCTCAGCATCCGGAGCTGACTGAAACTCTTTTTTTCTGTTCATTTGACATCTTTTCAAAGGAGAGTGGCTTTCTCTCCTCTGATTCTACTGATCTAGTCACTTGCAGAGTTGTTCTCCGAGAGACCCGAGTACCCTATTCCTGGCTAGAAAGGCAGTTAAATGCCCCTGGTGCCTTTACTAAAAAACATGGACACAGTCAAGGGCACAAGGGGTGGGTATTTGGGATGAGATCTTTGGCCTTTCATCTTGTTCATTCTTGAATCTCAAAGAGCAAGCATATCCTCTGCTTTTCTTTTCTTTCTTTTTTTTTTTTTTTTAAGATTTTATATATTTATTTGACAGAGAGAGAGAGACACAGCGAGAGGGGGAACACAAGCAGGGGGAGCGGGAGAGGGAGAAGCAGGCTTCCCGCGGAGCAGCGAGCCCGATGCGGGGCTCGATCCCAGGACCCTGGGATCATGACCTGAGCCGAAGGCAGACGCTTAACGACTGAGCCACCCAGGCGCCCCATCCTCTGCTTTTCTAAAACCAAACCATCATACCAGTAGATTTCTTGATATTCAGAATTTCCAGTTAAAACAAAGATTCATTCTAGTGAAAAGATTGGTAGTCGCCTCACTTATGTTGTGTGTAAGGGCGGAGTAAAAGGCTAAATCATGTAGCCTTCTAATCCCAGCCAGGCCTGAGCTCTTCATAAAAGCTTGGTGTCCTCTCTCTCCGTATCACTGTCTTGTGATCACGGCTAATTGTCAGGTTGAAAATGGTAAATGGCCCTTCAGTCTTTGCTGAGAAACATTATCTATTCAGTTAATGACCCCTAAAATGATTTAGGGAAAAGACAAGACTGCAGTTTCTTCTTCCAAAGGAGAAAGATGATACTGTCTAATTTACCAAACTTCAAGCTTTTAAGAGGCTTTAGGAAATGTAAAATATCACTTGCCTAGAATTATAGAATCCACAAGAGGAAACCAGAAGCTGAGAGGCCAAGAAAAAATATAGGTACATTTTGAAGAGGAAGAACTTCACCCATTCCTCTCTGTATGTGTGGACAACTATGCAGATGAGTTGCTCACTTGATGAGAGCAAATGTTGATAGGAAACAAGGTGAAACAGTCATTCTATGTACGTAAAAATAAATGTAGAAAAACCGTGAATGTGGCCTCGCATGGAATATACACCGAGTATTTGGTCTTTATCACACACATTGTAAGCCAGTAAAATTGTTTAATAAAAATAATCTGACTTAGAAATGGAAGTGTGCAGAACACGGTGCTACCCCCAGATGCTATTAAGGTGCTGTTCTTTAGGGGGTGCTGTACTCTGGCCGTCAGAATCTTTTTTTTTTTTAAGAGTTTATTTATTTGTCAGGGAGAAAGAGAGATCACAAGCAGGTGGCGTGGCAGGCAGAGGGAGAAGCAGGCTCCCTGCTGAGCAGGAAGCCCAATGTGGGACTTGATCCCAGGACTCGGGGTTCATGACCTGAGCGGAAGACAGATGCTTAACCAACTGAGCCACCCAGGCATCCCCGGCCATGAGAATCTTGACAGCCATTTTCATTAGTCTCCACTCCATGAGATTGTTCACTTTATCAGTACCTGAAGAGATTCTTTAATTCAGGACCTTATATAATAACATCAAAAAGTTTAATTGAAGGGCACCTGGCTGGCTCAGTCGATAGAACATGTGACTCGATCTCAGGGTTGTAAGTTCAAGTCCCGTGTCGGGTGTAGAGATTACTTGAAAATAAAATCCTAAAAAAAAAACCACAACGTTTAATTGAGGGGCACCTGGATGGCTCAGTTGGTGGAGCATTCGACTCTTGATCTTGGGGTCTGAATTCAAGCCCCATGTTGGGCTTAGAGCTTACTTGAAAAAAAAAAAGTTTAACTGAGCATGGCTGGACTACAAGATTGAGTGAGACCTCTGCTTTCTGAAACCATTGCCTTAAACACGAGTTTCTCTACCACAAATACCATACAGAATGGCTCTGGCATTAACCTCTACTTACTCATGAGGAAGCTGGTGGGATCTGCAGCTGGGCATGTCTCAGGAAACATCTCTGTCGGTTGAGCCCGGGTCCCCTTGGCTACCCTGGTTCTTTTCTGGCTCCTTTTCTGCAGCTTCCCAGGATCTGCTCCAGACACCAACCGCAGGAACAGCCTCTGTGGTTGCTCAGAGTTCTGCAGAGTGGGGTCCGCTAGCATCGGGGGGGTCCCCTGACTTTTCCTGGGAGGGGCTCCTGCCTCACTGCCTTGCAGCTGTCGTCTCAGCTTTCCTTTTGGGTCACTCTGAGCCACCGGCTAAGGGTGGGATGGAGTGAGGATACCGTTCTACTCTCTAATATGAGTAGAGCAGCTGCCAGTTTGAATTACACCTGGAGAACCCTCCCTGTCAACAGCAGGAGTTATGGACTCTGAAATTCATTCAATCATCCATTCTTTCCTTCCATCTTGGTCTTTTTTTTTTTCTCACAGTAGCGAAAGCAATCACAGACGTGAATTTGAGTGTGCCATTTTGCTGGTCAAAATCTCCCCAAAGTCCCATTGCCTTTAGAACAAACCCCACGTCTTTATGTTGGCCTTCATGCCATCCCTGCATTCACCAAGTATTTATTGTGTGTTCTGTGCTCCATGTAGGACCAGTTTTCGATGACTGGGACAGATCTGTGAAGCCCACACCAGCCCACAGATCCCGGTGCTGCGGGAGCTCGTGTTCTGGCAAGGGGAGACAGTACAAAATAAATGTGCTACATAAGTAAAAGCTAAAGTTTGTTAGAAGGTGACAAGCAGGGGTGCCTTGGTGGCTCTGTCGGTTATGTGTCTGCCTTTGGCTCGGGTCATGATCCCAGGGTCCTGGGATCGAGTCCCACCTCAGGCTCCCTGCTCAGCGGGGAACCTGCTTCTCCCTCTCCCTCTCCCACTCCACCTGCTTGTGCTCTCAATCTCTCTGTGTCAAATAAATAAATAAAACCTCTAAAAAAAAAAAGGTGACAAGCACTATGAAGAACGAAAAAGCACACAGTACAGGCGTGTGCGGTGGTGAGGTGCCCCTAACTGCGTCTCTCCTGCCCTCGGGGCTTCCCCATGCACTGACGGCCAAGTGCTCTGCCTCAGGACCTTGGCACTTGTTGCTTCTCTGGAGCTCATCTCCCATACACCCCATATTTGTTCCTTGCTTCAGTCTGTCCTCTGAGACGCCTAGCCCACCTGACCCAAGCACCCCAGCAGCCTGTTTTCTCTTACCTTGCTGTTTTCCTTCAGGATACTTACGCCCTTGTACATAATACTTGCAATTGGTTTATTTATTTGTTGTTTCTCTCCCTGCATGAGAACATAAGCACCACAAGGTCAGGATTTTTTTTTTTTTTTAAAGATTTTATTTATTTGACAGAGAGAGAGACAGCAAGAGCAAGAACACAAGCAGGGGGAGTGGGTGAGGGAGAAGAAGACTCCCCGCTGAGCAGGGAGCCCGATGTGGGGCTCGATCCCAGGACCCCGGGATCATGACCTGAGCCGAAGGCAGACGCTTACGACTGAGCCACCCAGGTGCCCTAAGCTCAGGAGTTCTGTGCAGGTTTTCCACTTTTCTACCAACAGCCCCTAGCATTTCCTCGGTTTTGGGTTCTGAGCTGCGGCAGCTCTGGGGCTGCTGAGGGTGGAGCTAGAGATCCCTGTGACTTGACCCAGAAGCTTCCTCTGGTTACTAAATATTCTCTCTAGGGGCTGCCCCAGGGTGTTTGTCATGGAATGTCACCTTTCTAAGGCTCCATGTGGGTATTTATAATATGAATTAAGGGCCCTGATTATGCTGACACCAAATCGGTGTGTTCTAACCTCAGCTTGAAAAGCTCTATTATAATCACAATGGCTCATATTTATGGAGCTCGGATTTTGCACTCACTTCCTGATAATCTCTTTATGAGAGCTTCAGACCTTTCATTCTCACTTCTCTGAGGTGGACAGTATTATTATCTCCGTTCTATAGATGAGTTGGCTGAGGCTCAAGGTCACACAGTCGGTACAAGCCTAAGCCAAGATGGAAGAGCAGCTCACCAGGATTCTACTCTTCACTATAATGTAGTGCTGCCTGGTTCCAGAAGGTCTGTCATTTTGGAAAACACGTTTCCACATCCCATCATCCAAGTTCCTTCCTAGACCCTAGAGGATGCTTGGTTCCCAGGGTAGAGGGTAGAGGACGATGCAGGCAAATACTCTTTTTTTTTTTTTTAAGATTTTATTTATTTATTTGCCAGAGTGAGAGAGAGAGAGAGAGAGCACAAGCGGGGGGGAGCGGCAGGCAGAGGGAGAAGCAGGGTCCCCACTGAGCAGGGAGCCCAATGCGGGACTGGAGCCCAGGACTCTGGGATCAGGATCTGAGCTGAAGGCAGACGCTTAACCGACTGAGCCCCCCAGGCGTCCCACAAATACTCTTCTTTATTCCTGCTGCAAGGTTGCCCAGAACCCCTATCATGTCTTTCCTGTTGTTAACCTGAGGAGGATAGTCTGGGAACCTTAGATTTCTTTCTTTCTCCTGTCCTAGGGCCCAAGGAAGAGCCTGCTGGAATCTACCTGCTCTGGGCTTGCTTCCGTTCACCTGGGCGCCGTGGGGGTTCTGCTGGGCCTGTTAGGGGGAAAATACTCCACCAGCTGGAGGGTCCCAAAGTCCCTCTTCCCTATAGTTGTTTTTGGGTTCAGGGCCTTTTAAACTCTGTTTCTCCTCCCACAGAAAGTTCTGCTCTCTAGTACTACTTCTGAATTTTGCATCTTGCCAGACACTATTTTGTCCTTTCTCAGAGCTCCTTTATAGGGGTAGAAGTGTGGAGCGGGAATGAAGCCTTGACCTCTCCCCTCTAAAGGTTAGAGGGTCTAACCCAACACAAAGCAACATGCATTTGGACTTAGTTTTCATTTCAACAAAGAGGTGATGATTTTCCAAAGTGGCATATAATCATTAACCTCCTAGTTGGATTGGAAAATGGATCTCTCTTTGCAGCTTCTATGCTCAGACCACTTCATCACACTGTTGTCTTTGGGTAATTTCAATTAGAGTATGGACTGTCTAGCAGGGTATCACGTCCCCAATAATACGGTGGCTGGATAAAGGATAGGGAGAGGTGAGGAAATTATGTGAATCATATTCTGTTAACTAGAATATCTGGTTTGCATGTGTGGGGGTAAAGGAGGCTGATCAGCAGCTCAGTATCTATTTAATGTTTTCTGACCTTTTGTGACACAGAGTTCTGTAATAGTGTCATTAAGCTGAGCGTGTAAAAACCCACATTCTTAGCCATCCGGACATCATTTGACTAAAATACTGCTTCAGGGACCAAAGTCTTGTTCCTTGCCAGTGAACTGAGATACAACTTTCCAAACGATCTTTAAGATCTTTGCTCTTAAGAACTGATATTACTGAATACTGAACCTCAACTGTCAACTTTGTGGGAACCAGATAATAAGATGTTATGATTCTTTGTCCTCCTTGCTGAGTGTGTGTGTTGCACATAGTGTAAAAGTTCCAAGCCAGAATCCATTTCCATGCTCTGCTAGCTTAGCTGCACAGTCCTATGGGAGACCCAGCAGCCGAAAACAAAAACCTGGTACCCATTTATGCTCTTAAAGGATTCAGGGCTTCTGCCCTGACCCTAATGGCTTCCTTGACAAGGAAAATGAAACAAGAAAATGTTAGTTGTTGATCATGAAGCCTACTGACCCCCATAAGAAATTAGTGGCATGAATTTAAGGGTCAGGCTAGTTTAAGAGTGGTGAGCACTGCACATTCTGGATCATATTGACGGCTATTACTTGTAGTCCATAGAATCTCAATACAAGTTTATCATTGAAATGGACATAGAAAAATAGTGCACAGGAATTTAAAAAAACAGCTTATTTAATATGAAATGGAAATACTCTTAGACTAAAAAGGGAACATAAGAGTCCATTCAATAAATACATTGGATAATAAAATAGATAATTTCCAGGAACCATCAGGAGCCATACTAGAAGAAAAATAAGATGAAGGGAAATATTTGGATGGCGTCGTCGATGTTCTGTTAAGCACTATGTTATGCAGATAACGAAACTGGACTTGTTGGGTTAAATCCACTATCAATAAATTCAAAGTTTAATGTAAAAACCTTGATTTGTCGGATAGAAATCAGCTGCAAAGGTACAGGGTGGGGAAGATTTAACTTGGTACTAGATGTCAAATAGGCTGCATCTATCAGCTGTTGGTGGCCGCCTGGGGATTGTGTTGCGAAGGGATCTGAGGACACTTCTGGATTCCAGGGAACAATGCGCCACATTTTTTTGTTTTTAAGATTTTATTTATTTATTTGACAGAGAGAGGGCGTAGGGGAGAGAGCACACAAGCAGGGGGAGCAGCAGAGGGAGAGGGAGAAGCAGGCTCCCTGTGGAGTAAGGAGCCCAATGTGGGACTCGATCCCAGGACCCCGGGATCATGACCTGAGCTGAAGGCAGATGCTTAACCAACTGAGCCACCCAGGCACCGCAATGCGCCACATCGAATAGCATTGTCTGACATAGCTGCATGGGGTGCACATGCAATAAATAGCATTGCATAAAATCATCTATGTGCTTGAATAGATTGCAAGTTCTGAATGTGTCAACAGTATAATATGACTGCCTCACATCATTAGACTATTTTAGAGGAAGGATAGTGTCAGGAGGATGGGAGCTAATACATTGCAGGAGTACTGCGTTCAGTACTGGGTGCTGTACTTTATGAGGGATGTTGATAGGCTTAGTCTATTGTGTGGTGGAGGAGGGCACCCAGGATCGTGAAGAAATTCAAAATCATTTCAAATGAAGAATGACTGAAAGTACCAGGATCGCCTGGATATGAACAGAATTTATTATAGGGTCGCTTACTACCTTGGTATATAATTGTACCCATTATGTTGAAGAAGAATTAAGTTGTTTTTTTTTTTTTTTAAGATTTTATTTATTTTTTTGACAGAGAGAGACATAGCGAGAGCAGGAACACAAGCAGGGGGAGTGGGAGAGGGAGAAGCAGGCTTCACGCAGAGCAGGGAGCCCGATGTGGGACTCCATCCCAGGACCCTGGGATCATGACCTGAGCCAAAGGCAGATGCTTAACGACTGAGCCACCCAGGCGCCCGAAGAAGAATTAAGTTTATTCAAAAGGCAGAAATAAGACCGTGAGTTGAAGTTTTAAGGAGTCAGATTTCCACTTATTTTAAGGAAGGATCCTTAACACTTAATCTTTTTTTTTGGCAAATGGGACATTTCCCAGTGAAATCCTGAGCCCCCTCCTGGTGGAGGTGTTCCGCAGTGACTAGATGGCCAATTTTGCGGGGACGCTGCAGAACAGATTAGAAGTTTGAGTGAAAGGATGTCTCAGATTCCTCTAAGATTCCCTGACCCTAAGACAAGGGAGCCAAAGGGAACTGAGAGGCAAAGGGAGAAGCTGGCTCACCCTGGACTTCTAACCAGTATGCCTGCCTCCCCCCTGGCAAGCTTACTTCAAGGTCTCCGTTCCATCAGTCATGCCCCAGAGGCCCCTGCACTTGTCACAGGATTATCTGAAAGCCCAACCCAGTTGGGGATGGTCTGTTCTCTCAAGCTGCTGCCTTGCTTATCTCAGCCACTGCCCGGTTTTTTGTCTCCTTAGATGCCTCATTCCCAGCCCCAGGCCTACCCTGACCCTGACTGGGAGCTTTACGGATTGCCCCGAGCTTTCCACCCATCATGTCTTTGGGAGGAGATGGGCAGATCAGAGCAATACGGTAGACCATGGAAAAGTACAGGCTGTATGCTATTACAATTGCCTGAATTATTATTTCGCTTAAAAAAAAAAGCACAGCTGGGGCGCCTGGGTGGCTCAGTCGTTAAGCGTCTGCCTTTGGCTCAGGTCATGATCCCAGGGTCCTGGGATCGAGCCCCGCATCGGGCTCCCTGCTCAGCGGGAAGCCTGCTTCTCTCTCTCCCACTCCTCCTGCTTGTGTTGCCTCTCTCACTGTGTCTCTCTCTGTCAAATAAATAAATAAAATCTTTAAAAAAAAAAAAAGCACAGTCAAGGTGATGCTTAATTAATGGGTCATTTTTTATTTTTTTATTTTTTAAGATTTTATTTATTTGCGAGAGAGAGAATGAGAGACAGAGAGCATGAGAGGGAGGAGGGTCAGAGGGAGAAGCAGACTCCCTGCTGAGCAGGGAGCCTGATGCGGGACTCGATCCTGGGACTCCAGGATCATGACCTGAGCCGAAGGCAGTTGCCTAACCAACTGAGCCACCCAGGTGCCCCAATGGGTCATTTTTTAAAAAGGTTTATTTATTTATTTGAGAGAGACAGTGAGAGATAGAGATTGGGGGAGGGGCAGAGGCAGAGGGAGAGAGAGAATCTCACGCAGACTCCATGCTGAGCTTGGAGCCCCACTCGGGGTTCGATCCCACAACCCCAAGATTATGACCAGAGCCAAAACCAAGAGTTGGATGCCTAACCAACTGAGTCACCCAGGCACCCCAACTTTGTCCATATTTTAATCAAAGGCTTAGATGAATATAAATGAAGTTTACTTATCACATTTGTGGATAACATGAAGTTGAAGGGGATTACAAATATATGGGATCAGAATTCCAAAAGACCATGTTGCCTGGTTAAATAATAAATCAGACAGACCCAAGAAATAGAAATGTAGAGGGCATTAATATAAAGTTCTATATTAGAATCTGAAGACCCAACTGGACAGATTGTAGGGGAAACAGAGATTGGCAGTTACTTTGAATAACTTGAAGCAGCATGGTCTAATAGAGTAATACAAGCTATATATGTAATTTTACATTTTTTAGTTGGTCTCTTACTAAGAATAAAAAGAGTTAGAAAAAATTAGTTTTAATAATATATTTTATCAAACTCAACTTGTCCAAAATATTATCATTTCAACATATAATCAATATAAAAATGATTGAGAGATTTCTACTTCTTACATGAAATCTTTGAAATCCAGTGTGTATCTTACACTTAGAGCACATCTCAATCCAGAGCCAAATTTTCACTGGAAATACTTGATCTGTACTTAGATTTCATAAAATTTACAGGTGAAAAAGTAGATTCGTATATACACATTGTTTCCAACTTACTTAAAAGGTTTCCAGTAATTGAACTGAGTATCTGTTTTTCAGTTTAAGTTAAACTATATAGAGGCACCTGGGTGGTTCAGTTGGTTAAGCGTCTGCCTTTGGCTCAGGTCATGATCTCAGGGTCCTGGGATTGAGCCCCGCGTCAGGCTCCCCACCAGCAAGGAGCCTGTTTCTCCCTCTCCCTCTGCCCCTCCCTCCTGCTTGTGCTCTCTCTCGCTCTATCTCAAATGGATAAATAAAATCTTAAAAAAAAATAAATTATACGAAATTAAAATAATTCCGTTCCTCAGTTGTGCTGGCCACATATCAAGTGCTCAATAGTCACATGTGCTGGTGGCTGCCATCTTGGAGCATGTGGCTTTAGAAGTGTTAATTGGCTGGAGCTGTTGGGGAAACTATAGTGCAATGTGCTATTAATAACGTGAAATGTGAAATAATAAAGGTACAGTATTTGGAACGAGGAAGTGGATAGTTTTGTTCTACTTCACTTTAGTTAGATGTATCTGGAGCATTTCATTCACTTCTAGGTAGCAGGATTAAAAGGGAAATAGACAGGGGCACCTGGCTGGCTCAGTTGGTAGAGCATGTGACTCTTGAGTCATGAATTTGGGTCCCATGCTGGGCGTAGAAATTACTTAAAATAAAGATAAAAATTAAAAAAGAGTGAAAAAGGATATAGACAGACTCTGGGGATTTGCGTACGTATATGAGTATATGAATTCAGGGGCATGATCTCTGCTTCCTGATAAATGGAGGGTGGGCCTGTAGGGTGAGCCTTACCACAGAATGTAGGATTAGGGCCAGCATGGCAACACAGCATTAAGAACTTTCCAGCAGGGGCGCCTGGGTGGCTCAGTTGGTTGGGCGACTGCCTTCGGCTCAGGTCATGATCCTGGAGTCCTGGGATCGAGTCCTGCATCGGGCTTCCTGCTCAGCGGGGAGTCTGCTCCTCCCTCTGACCCTCCTCCCTCTCATGCTGTCTCTCATTCTCTCTCTCTCAAATAAATAAATAAAATCTTAAAAAAAAAAAAAAAGAATTTTCCAGCAGTGGGGCACCTGGGTGGCTCAGTTGTTAAGGGTCCTGGGATTGAGCCCCGCCTTGGGCTCCCCACTTGGCGGGAGGCCTGCTTCTCCCTCTCCCTCTGCTTGTGTTCCCTCTCTTGCTGTGTCTCTCTGTCAAATAAGTAAAATCTTAAAAAAAAAAAAAAGAACTTTCCAGCAGTCATACGGGCTGTCCTGTGAATTCCTGAACTGTGGACTCCTGGAGAGATATGGAATAAGGCTTCCAAGAACGGAGTGGCTTTTTGAGCTGGATCATTTTCTTTTTTTTTAAAGATTTTATTATTTATTTGACAGAGAGAGACATAGTGAGACAGGGAACACAAGCAAGGGGAGCAGGAGTGGGAGCGGGAGAAGCAGGCTTCCCACTGAGCAGGGAGCCCGATGTGGGGCTTGATCCCAGGACCCTGGGATCATGACCTGAGCCGAAGGCAGATGCTTAACAACTGAGCCACCCAGGCGCCCCTGGATCATTTTCATAGTTCCTTTCAACTCTGACTTTACAAATCCCTTTTATTTATTTGTTTATTTTCCTTAGGGATCACTCAGGATTCTTTTTGTGGGGGAACAAAATAAAATTTATGAGTTAGAAGGATATTAGAGGCTGTCTAGATCACCCTCATCGTCTTCTAAATAGGAACCCTTAGAGGTTTGGTGCCTGCTCAAGGTCATATGGTGATCTGTTGAGGCTTAGAGGTATCTGGAATCTGGCACTTTTCTTTTCTTTCTTTCTTTCTTTTTTTTTTTTTTAAAGATTTTATTTATTTATTTGAGAGATAGAGCACGAGAGGGGAGAGGGTCAGAGGGAGAAGGCAACTCCCCGCTGAGCGGGGAGCCCGATGTGGGACTTGATCCTGGGACTCCGGGATCATGACCCGAACTGAAGGCAGATGCTTGACCAACTGAGCCACCCAGGTGCCCTGGAATCTGGCACTTTTCCTTCGGTGCACAGGTTATATCCTCTGCAGGTGAACATAAGCCTTGTTAAAAGAGAGAATCTTTAGATGAAGTTACCTAGGTTATACTTACTTCTTTCTTTCTCACTTAGATTAACAGGAGTTGCTACATTTGATGTATGCTCTATGCCTATTGTGATTCCAGAAAGGGCAATTTGATTCCTTCAGTTAAAACCAGTGCGTGGGCGCCACCTACAGGGTTTCTGGAAAAGAGACGCACAGCATTTTCCTATTGGGACCCTTAGCTTTCAGTACAAAGATCCTAGTTACTCATTTTTTTTTTTTTTAAGATTTTATTTATTTGACAGAGAGAGACACAGCGAGAGAGGGAACACAAGCAGGAGGAGTGGGAGAGGGAGAGGCAGGCTTCCCGCGGAGCGGGGAGCCCGATGCGGGGCTCGATCCCAGGACCCTGGGATCATGACCTGAGCCGAAGGCAGACGCCTAACGACTGAGCCACCCAGGCGCCCCCCTAGTTACTCATTTAAGGCCATCTAAAAATTCTTATTTTTTTAATACTCAAAACTAGTGGTTTTGCTGAGGGAAAAATTATATCCAGGTAAATGAGAGACCTAGAAGTAATGGAGAAGTCTGTGTGCCTTTGGGATGTATCATCAGGACCATCTTAACACAAATCCCTCCGTTCTCCCAAGAAAGGCCCAGTGTTTACCAAGGCTTTGCTTCTTTGGCTCTTAAATACTTTTCCCTTCAAAACATTCTTTTGGTAAAATATAATCACTAGGAGGTGTTACACTTGGGAGAGGCAGACTGGAGTAATGAGAACAACACAGGCTTTTGACTTCAACAGACTTGGGTTCAAATCCTGACTATGATGGCATTTAAACTGGCACCACTGTGCTCAGTTTCTTCACCTGTGAGAATAAGAATGTTTACCTTGTGCAGTTGTCATGAGGATTAAAGATACACAAGGTCCTAGCTTCAAGTCTGGAAGTTGTACAAGGCTAATTGTAATGAATTTTATCAGTTCTCACCTCAGAGGGCATTTTGATGTCTATGATTATAGGACTTTTGTAGGTCTCTGGAGACTGCCCTAGAATAATGGTTGGCCAAGCTGGGAGCGGTATGGTGAGCCCCTAACCACAAATGGTTTCTTCGTTATTCTCCTCAGCAACATGTGAACTTTCCTTTTCTGCTGTAACCTATTTGTGCCTTTCTGATAGCGTTGGCAATGTTCTGACTTGCAGAATATGGTAATTTGTGTCTTTGTCTAAATACGCTTTTAGACTATAAATTCACCATGGACAGAAACTAGATTTACACATTTCAAGTCTCCCCAACATCTGGCATCTTGCTTGCCCAGGAAAGGCACTGAAAATGAACTTATTGAGTGAATGTCTGAAATACAGACAGAACCTATAAATAGGACATATTGGGGGAAATTATTAATTTTAATTTAATTTAATAATAATTATTATTAATTAATTTAATAATTAAAACTATTAATAAAATAGGTCTTAATTGCTGGAAATATTTCATATTCATCTTTCACGGGGCTTGAACTTACAAGATCAAGAGTTGCATGCTCTACTGACTGAGCCAGCTGGGCGCCCCTCTTTCACCTATTTTTGGTGACTCTTCTAAAGGGTGACTTGTTGGGAAGGGTGCTAAAGCTCCACAGATTTCCCTGAGTATTTCCACTCCACTTCCCCTCCCACCTCCCCTCTCCACATGGCTTCCACCCAGGATGTTACCCTAAGTGCTTTCTGTACAGAAAAGAGATATTGGGGGGGCACCTGGGTGGCTCAGTCAGTTGAGCGTCTGCCTTTAGCTAGGGTCATGACCGCGGGGTCCTGGGATCAAGCCCCGCGGTGGGCTCCTTGCTCGGTGGTGGAGTCTGCTTCTCCCTCTCCCTCTGCTGCTCCCCCTGCTTGTTCTCTCTCTCTCTCTGCCAAAAAGATAAATAAATAAAATCTTAAAAAAAATTCTGGAGCTGGGTCAGCAACCAATATACGCTTTCTCTGGATTTTCCCGTAGGAGGTGGATCACTTTGCTGTTCTTTCTGCTCACACCAGATCGCCTCTGCTGGAAATACCTAGAAGTTATTCTCAAAACTCGGTGTGCTGGAATCAGCATTTCCCCCCATATTTGCTGGGAAAGAGGCCCTCTTTTTTCTCAGTGTGGGTGAAAGATGATTATTTCCACCTCTTTATTTTTCCTCATTCCTCTCTTGAGCCAAGATGGAACACTTTCCTTGAAGTGAGCATTTCTGGTTGTGGGTCGCACTAAGCCAGGGGGAGCCATTCTCATCTGCTCAGTTTGGCCCTGTTGCAGAGCCCAACTCAGGGGTCCCCCAGAACTGAGACCTCTGACCTTGTTCAGGGTGTGCGGATCATTGGGCCTTTCAGAAGGGCACCTGGAAAGTCTGAGCTTATTTGCATTAAGATGGAATCCTTGAGAAGAAGGGGATTAGCACCCAGAATTGATGCAGTGACATCTATTCACTTCAGAAGGGAAATATAGAATTCACTCCGGGGTTTTCTAGCAGCCAGCATGAAGAGTAAAGCATGATCAGACATGACAGGTGGTGAAGAACAATGAGGCTCTCTGATACCTAACGAGCGACGCTGTACTGACATGCGCAATCTGCGGCATCAGACGTGCTTATTAGCCGGGGTTTCAGACCACATCCCAGCTTACGGTGGTTGTGAGTTAAACTTGAGACCCATCTGACTTGTCTCTTTTGAACGTTGAAATTGCAACTATCAAATCTGCAAAAATGCCAAGGGTCTACTGTTCATGGTTTGTAGCTAAAAATAGACAGGCTGCTTAGGAGAAGTACAACTATGCCTGGGACTGAAAGCAAAGATAAATTTCTACTTGTAGAGCACATCATGTCATGTAGTGAACCATATCCTCAACAAGATTCTTACAGTAAGTATGAATTTCATATGGCTAGGTTATTTTTGTTAATATTGCCTCATTGTAGTGTGAGGACATGTGCTCCCAGAGCACAATTCATTAGACATAATTTGAGGGTGAGGTGGGGTTGTGTTTGGTGTATAAGAAGAATTTGGTCCAAAACACACACCAGGAAGAATATTCTGGCAAAGCGTCAAGTCACTGGTATTTGTCTGCGTACATTTTCTTCCATAGTCAACCTTCCAAGCCGGTTGTGGATGCTATTTTCAGCAGTGGATTATCTTCTGTCCTACTTGTTAAATGATCATTTTTATTTCTTAATACTCAGCAAAAAGCTCACCTCATCACAATGAATGAACACAGGCTCTTTCTGACCTGGAGCAGAACGTTAGATTATTTAAATTGAAACGTAGAAGACAGAGAACTGGTGATCTTGCAACGCAGGAGGCTTGTTAGCCAATGATTTAATCACTCTTGTTATTAAAGAGATGTGTAGCATCTCTTCTCTGTCGGTTTTCATCATTTGATCAATTATATATCCTACAACAGTGGGTAAAACCCATGGAAAGCCATACTGATTTAGCCCAGACAAGATAATTTGTCCAGTCTCATCTTTTCAAAAATTATCAATGATAATGCTTTCCTCTTTGAAAGTAGAAGAAAAAAAAATACATGATCAATATTTTTGCCTTATCTTGTATGTTTCTGTTTAGAGCTTCTAAATGTCAGAACTGGGGGACGCCTGGGTGGATCAGTCGGTTAAGCGTCTGACTCTTGATCTCAGCTCAGGTCTTGATCTCAGGGTGGTGAGTTTGAGCCCCGCGTTGGGCTCCATGCTGAACAGGGAGCCTACCTAAAAAAAAAAAGTCAGAATTGGGACTGGGTTTTAAGTGGACTGTCCTGCATCTGCTGTGATTTGCGGAGGCACTATTGTGTCGAGGAACCATGTTAAGATGTGTGTGGGTATCACAGGTCCCACAAGGCCTGCCCATCAGAGGTTTTTCTGGTCAACACAGATCAAGCATTCTCAAGGAGGGAGGTTGGAGGTGTGCTGGGGCAAGATCACTCCCAAGGGAGTGATAAATGATTCTTGGGGAGGGAGGGCAGGGACAAAAATATCTCAGCTATTTCAATAGTACATTGATTTGTGGCCCTCAAAAGGGACATGGTACATAAACAGCATATTTGTAGTGTTAAAATTTAATGGTGGGCATGATTAGGAGAAAAAAATGTCTATTGGTGTAGAAAGGTATATTTATATGATGCTGCAACTCTGCTGGATGTGGTAGAGGTCATGTGGGGATGATGAGGATGATAGCATACACTTTTTTTCTGTAGAGAAAGCAGATTTTAAAACTTTTTTGTCTTGCGTAACTGAAACGATGCCTGCTTATTAGGACCACCTCATTTGTCCCTGCTCCCAGCCCTTGGCAATCACCACTCCACTCTTTATTCTATGAATTTGACCACCTTAGAAATCTCATGTAGGTGGAATCATGCAGTATTTGTTTTTCTGTGACATGTTAGCATATTTAGCAGAATTATTTAGCACCCTGTCCTCAAGGTTCATCCATGTTATAGCATATGAAGGGTTTATCTTTTTATTTGTTTATTTATTTATTTTTAAAAAAGATTTTATTTATTTATTTATTTGAGAGAGAGAGAGACAAACAGCATGAGAGGGGAGAGGGTCAGAGGGAGAAGCAGGCTCCCCGCTGAGCCGGGAGCCCGATGTGGGACTGGATCCCAGGACTCCAGGATCATGACCTGAGCCGAAGGCAGTCGCTTAACCAACTGAGCCACCCAGGCACCCTATTTGTTTATTTTTTAAAGTTTATTTTTTTTTTAATAATCTCTACACCCAACATGGGGCTCAAACTCACGACCCTGAGATCAGGAGTCGCATGCTCTTCCAACTGAGCCAGCAGGGCAGCCCAGGATTTACTTTTTTAGAGGCTGAATAATATCCCATTGTGTGTATATACCACATCCTTTATCCATCCATCCATTAATGGACATTGAGGTTGCTTCCATAGCTTGGCTATTGGGAATTGTGTTGCAGTGAAGATGGGAATGCTTACTCTCTCTGAGATCCTGATTTCAATTCTTATAAATAAATACCTGTAAGTGGGATTGCTGGATATGGTCACTCTATTTTTCATTTTTTGAGGATTTTCCATACTGTGTTCCATAACGACTGCGCCATTGTGCATTCCCACCAACAGTGTACAAGGGTTCCACTTTCTGGACATCCTCGCCAGTGCCTGTCTTTTGTGACATGCCATTTATCAAGCACGTAGTATGTGCAAGCGACTGTGCTAAGCGCCATGTATGCATGATGTCAGTCTTCAGAAGACCAAGTATGAAAGTTGAGGCTTGGAGAGGTTAGGCACGTTGTCCAGAGGAGGCAGTAGTGTTTAGTGTTTGGGAACTCAGGCATGAGGCCAGGTCAAAGGATAGCATTTGCTAGTCATTTGAACTCTGTGAGGCCTTGTTTCCTCAATTATAAATTGGAAATACTAACTGTACCTCTCTAAAGGGTTATTGTTAAGAATTATATGAGAAAATGCATTTAAGTGCTTAGCAAAGTGTCTGAGTAAATCTTGGTTATTGTTGTCATGATGATAATTTTTATTAGTACAGCTTTGGTCTCAGTCACTTCCCTTTTGGTTTCAACTGGAGTGCTACATATTGGCTTCGGTATGTATGCTTTTTTTTTTTTTTTTTACTTACGTATGCTTCTTGGGTTTAGTTTCTTTCCCTGAACTTGATAAACATCCATAAATATGCTTCTAGGGATAATAAGCTGGCATTTCGTGGTATAACCAAGCATATAACAACATTTAATTTCATAGATGCTATTTATCTTTCAAATGTGTTTGATATTTGAGATGCCTATTCAATAAAAGGCAAGTGACTAACTAGAACATGTTTTGTACATATACCACAGAGGATTAATATAATTAGTCTCCAAAGAGCTTTTATAAATCATTAAGAGACAACAAATATTCCCATAGAAAAATGAGCAAAGGACATGAGGCAATTTATTTATATTTTTTTAAAAGTTTATTTTTTTAGGGGCGCCTGAGTGGCTCAGTCGCTAAGTGTCTGCCTTCGGCTTGGGTCATGATCCCAGGGTCCTGGGATCGAGCCCCACATCGGGCTCCCTGCTCTGTGGGAGGCCTGCTTCTCCCTCTCCCACTCCCCCTGCTTGTGTTCCCTCTCTCGCTATCTCTCTCTCTGTCAAATAAATAAGTAAAATCTTTAAAAAAAAAAAAAAGTTTATTTTTTTAGTAATCTCTACACCCACCATGGGGTTTGAACTCACAACCCCAAGATCAAGAGTCACATGCTGTTCTGACTGAGCCAGCCAGGAGCCCCGGACATGAGGCAATTTATGCCACAACAAAATGCAAATGGCTAATAAACATGAAAAAGTATATACTTTGTAGTATTACAACAACGAATTATCGTCTTTGCTCATAAAATTGGCAAAACTTAAATCAGAGTACCTGTTGCTGGTAAGAATGTGAAAAAGTGAGCAATCATACACCATTGTTGACAGCATAAAATGATTTGACCCATTATTAAAAAGAATAGGTATTTCTTGGGGCACCTGGGTGGCTCAGTCGTTAAGCGTCTGCCTTCGCTTCAGCTCAGGTCATGATCCCAGGGTCCTGGGATTGAGCCCCACATCATCGGGCTCCCTGCTCAGCAGGAAGCCTGCTTCTCCCTCTCCCACTCCCCCTGCTTGTGTTTCCTCTCTCGCTGTATCTCTCTCTGTGAAATAAATAAATAAAATCTTTAAAAAAAAAATAAAGAGAACAGGTATTTCTAGACCAAAGTTTGTATGTATCCAAAGGCTTAAAAAGCATGCAAACCGGGGCGCCTGGGTGGCTCAGTCATTAAGCGTCTGCCTTCGGCTCAGGTCATGATCCCAGGTCCTGGGATCCAGGCCCATATTGGGCTCCCTGCTCAGCGGGAAGTATGCTTCTCCCTCTCCCACTCCCCCTATTTGTGTTCCCTCTCTTGATGTCTCTCTCTGTGTCAAATAAATAAATAAAATCTTTAAAAAAAAAAGTATGCAAACCTTTTAACAATTCCAATTCTAGGAATTTAACTAAGGCAAAATCAGATGAGTGGAGAGATGTATGTATAGAGATATTTAGTGCATCTGTATTTGTAACAATAAAAAATTAGAAGCAGCCTAGATGTTCAGTATTAGCTATTATGGTGTTATTATCAAAGACGAAATTGTTCAGTGAGACGGAATTTTTTTTTTCAAGTAATATTGTTGAAGTAAAAAATCAGACCAGGGCTATGATACTATGTTTTTTTTTAGAAGGAAAATGTATGCATCTAGCCACAGAAAAATATTGGAAGCACATATTTCAAAATTTTGGATTTTTTAAAGGTAATCCTGGGACACCTGGGTGGTTCAGTCAGTTAAGTGCCTGCTTTCAGCTCAGGTCATGATCCCAGGGTCCTGGGATTGAATCCTGCATTGGACTCTTTGCTCAGCAGAAAGCCTGCCTCTCCCTCTGCTCCCCCTCCCCCCCACTCGTGCTCACTCTTTCTCTCCCTGACAAATAAATAAATAAAATCTTAAAAAAAATAAAAGTAATCTCTACACCCAACATGGGACTCAAATTTATAATCCCAACATTAAGAGTTGCATGCTTTACTGACTGAGCCAGCCAGGCGCCCCTCCAAATTTTGAAAGCAATTGCCTTTGCGTGTAGAATGATTATTAGGTGATTATTTTCTCTTTTCAAAATTGTTCTGGGTTAAGAATGTATTATACTTTAGTTAGTTGCTGCATAACAGACCATTGTAAATTCTTTTTGTTTTAAAGATTTTATTTATTTATTTGACAGAGAGAGACACAGCGAGAGAGGGAACACAAGCAGGGGGAGTGGGAGAGGGAGAAGCAGGCTTCCCGCCGAGCAGGGAGCCCGATGCGGGGCTCGATCCCAGGACCCTGGGATCACGACCTGAGCCGAAGGCAGACGCTTACCGACTGAGCCACCCAGGCGCCCCCAGACCATTGTAAATTTAGGGGTGTAGAACATCAGTCATTTTCCTATGTTGACAAATTCTAGAATTTGGAAAGGTCAGAGCAGGGACAGCTTGTATCTGTTTCATTATGTGTCTGACCTCGGCTGGGAAGAAACTGAAGTCCGGGGGTGACTCAACAGCGGGGGCTGGAATTATCGGAAGGCCACTTCACTCACCTGTGGGACCCCTGGGCTAGGAGGATTTGAAGAACAGATTTACCTGCTGGAGCGCCTCCTTGTGGACTCTCCATGTGGTGTGGCTCCATCCCAGCCTGTTGACCTCCGTGTAGTTGGACTCCTGACATGATGGCTCAGGGCTTCAGGTATGAGGTGGTACAGTGAGCAAGCCAGATGCTGCATTGCCTTTTCTGAGTTGGCCTTGGAAGTTGTGTGGTATCACTTCTGCTTCTACTGGGTGCACATTACAGGTTCATCCATATTCAAGGGAGAAGGGGCATAAACACCACTTCTTGGTCACACTGTAGAAAAGTGAGATGAGAGATATTGTTACAGCCGTCTTTGGAAAATACACACCTATTACTCTTGTAATTAATAAAAAAACTCCAATAATTTCATTGTATTTTTTATTAAAGCTTATTATAAAATACCTGAGAGCCTAATTCTGTGAGGTTTGGATTGGAGAAGCGTTTTGCATGATTGAGTTGAGAACAACCTTCCCAAGTATCTGTGTGTTGTTCCCTGTGTCTTGGTTGAGTTTTGCCCTTGATGTGTTCCTGTGTGTGGGCACAAGAGTAGAAGTGGAGATGAGTTGGGGCTAGGGTTGCCAGATGCAATACCGGGTGCCCAGTGACATTTGAATTTCAGAAAAATAAGTGTTTAGAATAAGCATGCTCCCAATTATTCTATGGGCCGTACTTATACTAAACAATTATTCATTGCTTATCTGAAATTTAAATTCCACTGGGCATTCTGTATTACTATTTGCTAAATCTGGCAGCCATAATTGGGGGGACATCTGGAGATAAGCTGGAATGGGTCATTGCCACATTCTCTTGACTCTCCCTGGGCTCAGCAATGAACGGAAGAGCTTTTGGCAGTAGCAGAGAGATTCTATTTTCAGTGTGGGCATCAGCACCCTCTGAGAATAGAACAGGGGGAGAGATGGGGTGAGGGAAAGAATGTCTTCAACATGTGAGAGGGATCAGCCAGTAGAGGCCGGAAACCTGGACTGAATTCCTGGACTTGTTGAAAACTCCCCACGACCTTGGACAAGTCACTAAATCCCTCTGAGGGCCAAGTGTGTTGTGTGAATCATACTAACCCAACACAGGGGTGTTGGAAGGTTGGATATGAGAGGAGGAAAATTGCTTTGAAAACCTTACCAACGTCTCTAGAAAGGAAGATTTAAGGGTCAGTGCAAGTTCCCTTACCCTGAGCCTGGTGAGCTCAGGACGGTGAGAGGCACACCTGAGGGGCTTTCTCTACAGGCTTTTCAATCATGGGATCACGTCCTTGTTTTAGGGATGAGCAAGAGGGAGGGTGGAGGGGCAGAGGCAGAGGGAGAGAATCTTCAAGCAGACTCCCCACTGAGCGCAGAGCCCTATTCGGGGCTCCATCTCACAACCCTGAGACCATGACCTGAGCTGAAATCAAGAGTCGGTGCTTAACCGACTAAGCCACCCAGGCGCCCCCTGTTTTTCAACAAAATAGGACACCAAGGTGCTGTTGCTTTTTAGTCTATCATCCCCTGTCCCACCATGAGCTACAGGAGTGAGGAAAATAGCAGACTTTTCTGTTAAATAGACAAACGTGTCATTAAGTCCTGCTTTTTCTTCCTCTTTGTTTATTGACTGTGACTCTGTCTTCAGTGGAGTTCACACAAGTTGAAGGCTAATGTGCTTTAAAAAATTACATTCTTTTCCTCCTCTCTTTGCTAAGATGCAGTTTTAGTAGCTAAAATTAAGACTAGTGAATTTAGGCCTGTTTCCAAATGAAGATCTGGCCAATGACAAAGGGTTTTTTTTTGTTTTTTTGTTTATCAGTTGCTAGGTAGAAAAGGATCCTGCGTAGCTGCAACCTGGCATAGTTCCGCAAAAGTGAGAGCGAGAAAGCTGCTCTATGAATAAGGAAGTAATTTTTACGTCATTCCTGTAAAGATAGAAGAGACAGTCATATTTTTATTGCTTGTATTGTCGGTGACTTAATTAGAGCAAAACTTCTATTAATTAGGAACCAGTTGGTCTGCAGATTCGCCCCACCTCCAAGTCTACCTTTTAGCACGTAGAGCACTGTTGAGCAAATACTCAAATATTTGCTGAGTATTAATTTAGTAAAACAGGTCACTCTTAAGAAAACTTCACATTTTAAGTTTATTAAAAATAAATACATTAACATAATTTTAAGGATATCTTGATTTGGGTATGCATTCAGTTCAGTTTCTCATTTTTTGTATTTCTTCTTCTTTTTAAGATTTATTTATTTATTTTAGAGGGGGGCAGGGGCAGAAGGAGAGGGAGGGAGAGAATCTTTTTTTTTTTTAAGATTTTATTTATTTATTTGGCAGAGAGAGACACAGCGAGAGAGGGAACACAAGCAGGGGGAGTGGGAGAGGGAGAAGCAGGCTTCCCGCAGAGCAGGGAGCCCGATGCAGGGCTCGATCCCAGGACCCTGGGATCATGACCCGAGCCGAAGGCAGACGCTTAACGACTGAGCCACCCAGGCACCCAAGGAGGGAGAGAATCTTAAGCAGGCTCCCTGCTGAGTTGAGCAACTCACCACCGTGAGATTATGACTTGAGCTGAAATCACAAGTGCTACGCTTAACCAGCTGAGCCACCCAGGTGCCCCTCTCAGTTTTGTATTTCCTTTTTTTTTTTTTAAACGGGGCTCGATCCCAGGACTCTGGGATCATGACCTGAGCCGAAGGCAGATGCCCAATGACTGAGCCATCCAGGCGCCCCTCAGTTTTGTATTTCTTATTTCAGATGTAGCATTGTGGACAGAGTGTATAGTGAGACTTATGTCTAGAACTGTGACTGAGGCCTGGTAAAATCCTTAGTCATTGAAGAAAGATGAATTGCTACATATATATAAAATATTTATATTTGTATATACATATAAAAATATATGTATAATTTATGGGGCGCCTGGGTGGCTCAGTCGTTAAGCGTCTGCCTTCAGCTCAGGTCATAATCCCAGGGTCCTGGGATCTAGCCCCGCATCGGACTCTCTGCTCAGCAGGTAGCCTGCTTCTCCCTCTCCCACTCCGCCTGCTTGTGTTCCCTCTCTCACTGTGGGTCTCTGTCTGTCAAATAAGTAAATAAAATCTTTAAAAATATATATATATATGTATAATTTATATAAAAGCCCTATATGGTACTCAGTCAAGGGGAAATGTTTATATATATATATGTTAAAGATTTTATTTATTTATTTGTCAGAGAGAGAGAGAGCACAAGCAGGGGGAGTGGCAGACAGAGGGAGAAGCAGGCTCCCCGCTGAGCAGGGAGCCCAATGCAGGACTCAGGCCCAGGATCCAGGGATCATGACCTGAGCCAAAGGCAGATGCTTAACTGACTGAGCCACCCAGGCATCCCAGGGAAGTGTTTATATTAAAAATAAATTACTTAAAAAAGTAAAAATTAAAAAAAAAGAACTAGGAATCTAGGATGTGTACTCATGTCACCAGAAATTTAATTTAAACAACTGCATTCACAAGGTATTCTTCATAATCATAGTTTTGCCATATGCTTGAAAACATCATCACAAAAATGTTCTGGAAAACCATCCACTAAAGTCTTCTGCCACTGGAATTATTTATTAGTTAATTGTGGGTTCTTTTTACAATTTAGACTCTACTTAGGCTACATACACCTAGATTTCACGGATCCTATTCATACTTTAGATCCTTATGGAGGTGGGATCTTGTTCATTTTTTCTCCAGGGCTTGGCACATAACTGACTCTTAGTAAATACTTGAACAAAGTGAATGAACTGATGAGTAGTAGTTCCTAAATTTGGGTCTTCTTTTTTTTTTTTAAGATTTTACTTATTTATTTGAGAGAGAGAATGAGATAGAGAGAGCATGAGAGGGGGGAGGGTCAGAGTGAGAAGCAGACTCCCCGCCGAGCAGGGAGCCCGATGCGGGACTCGATCCCGGGACTCCAGGATCATGACCTGAGCCGAAGGCAGTCGCTTAACCGACTGAGCCACCCAGGCACCCTTTTTTAAGATTTTATTTATTTATTTATTTGAGAGAGCGAGAATGATAGAGAGAGCACGAGAGGGGGGAAGGTCAGAGGGAGAAGCAGACTCTCCGCTGAGCAGGGAGCCTGATGCGGGACTCGATCCCGGGACTCCAGGATCATGACCTGAGCCGAAGGCAGTCGCTTAACCAACTGAGCCACCCAGGCGCCCTAAATTTGGGTCTTCTAATGAGGGCTTAGAGAGGTTAACAAACAATTTTAAGGATATCTTGATTTGGGTATACCTTCAGTTTCTCATTTTTGTATTTCTTCTTCTTTTTAAGATTTATTTATTTATTTTAGGACCGTTATGTTCGATTGCCTGTCAGGGTTAATTGTTTTTATTTTATTTTATTTTTTAAAGATTTTTATTTATTTATTTGACACACAGAGAGACACAGCGAGAGAGGGAACACAAGCAGGGGGAGTGGGAGAGGGAGAAGCAGGCTTCCCGCTGAGCAGGGAGCCCGATGCCGGGCTCGATCCCAGGACCCTGGGATCATGACCCGAGCCGAAGGCAGACACTTAACCGACTGAGCCACCCAGGCATTCCTCATTGTTTTTAATTGCTTTGTAAAGTGATATATACACACACACACAGCATAGATACATGTGTTGTCTATATGTGTATATATGTGTACATAAATATTTAATATAAAGTATTGACTATCTTAGTATTCAGAGTCACCTCATGAGACTTGGATGCTCCGAGGAGGTTTGGGCAGTGGCCTGGAGTTGAAAGGGGGCTTGAAGAACAGGAAGCATCTCACAATATCTTGTGAGGTGGACAGGGTAAACAAGGGTGAGGAGGCAGGGAAATGTGAGTTCATGCTGGGGAGGAATGAGACCTAAGATTGGAAACATAGGTTGGGGACAGGCCTTGTAACCAATTTGTTGCCTTCTTTCCACGTGTGCATATCAGTATCTGATGTACAGCAATAAAAAGTAACTCAAACAGACCACATAGACTTCACAGCAGTGACTTACCAATAATTATAGCTAATCTCTCAGAAGGGTTCTGGAGAATTAAAATTCATTTCTCAGATAGTTTTTCTCTTCGGGTCTGAACCATGCCATGTGTTTTCTGTTGCTCTCTCTCTTTTTTTTTTTTTAAAGATTTCATCATTTGAGAGAGAGAGAGAGAGAGAGAGACAGCGAGAGAGGGAACACAAGCCAGGGGGAGAGGGAGAAGCAGGCTTCCCGCGGAGCAGGGAGCCCGATGCGGGGCTCGATCCCAGGACCCCAAGATCATGACCTGAGCCGAAGGCAGACGCTTAATGACTGAGCCACCCAGGCGCCCTTCTGTTGCTCTCTTAAGGACAAAATGCCTTCCCACGTCTTTCATGTTCGCCCCTGCTGTTCTATGGCAGAGAGATGAAAGGGACACGGGTCTGCCTGGCAGCGTTGGGCGTGGGTCTGCACGGGTCTCCCATGCTTTCCTTGGAGACAACACAGAGGTCTGGGCTCCAGCTTTATGATACTTTGGTTAGAGCCGTCAGGCTGGCCTTAGAGGAAACATTTCCTGTAAACAATAAGGGAAAACTAATATCCTTAATGGCCAAATTGAAAGTGTCGTCAGCAACTCCGTACACTGCCTGTCTCTCCTGATAAGTTGTGAGTATTGATAAGTCTGTGTGCCTGGAATTAGAATACAGTTTGTACGTAGGCATATTGGGGTGACAGCTCAGGGCCCGATGGGGGGGGAGAACCTGAAAGTTGTATTTTAAATCTAAATAGAACCCACCGATATGTGAAAATACTTAAAAATTTTTTCATTTCCTAAAAACAAGGATTATTACTGTTTTGTCCTCCTGCTTCAAAGACTTTCTTTTTTTTTTTTAAGATTTTATTTATTTATTTGAGAGAGAGAGAGAGAGCATGAGCAGGGGGAGTAGGAGAGGGAGAAGCAGACTGCCTGTTGAGCAGGGAGCCCAATGCGGGGCTCGATCCTGGGACTCTAGGATCATGACCCAGGCAAAGGCAGATACTTAACCGACTGAGCCACCCAAGTGCCCCCAAAGACTTTCTAAATCTTGGAATATTTGACACAACTGGCCAAAAAAAAAAAAAAAAAAAAGAATTATTCTAGTCATTTGTCTTTGCTCTTAAAATATTTTTTTCATGGGGAGCCTGGGTGGCTCTGTCAGTTAAGCGTCTGACTCTTGGTTTTGGCTCCGGTCATCATCTGAGGGTCATGGATTGAGCCCCACCTCTGGCTCTGCGCTCAGCATGAGTCTGCATGAAATCTTCTCTCCCTCCGCTCCCTCTGTCCCTCTTTCCACTTGCTCACTCTCTCCCTCTCTCTCTCCCTAAAATAAAAATAAATACATTTTTTAAAAATTATTTTTTATTTTTTTATTTTTATTTTTTAAAGATTTTATTTATTTATTTGACAGATAGAGACAGCGAGAGAGAGAACACAAGCAGGGGGAGTGGGAGAGGGAGAAGCAGGCTTCCCGCCGAGCAGGGAGCCCGATGCGGGGCTTGATCCCAGGAACCCGGGATCATGACTTGAGCTGAAGGCAGACACTTAACGACTGAGCCACCCAGGTGCCCCCAAAATTCAAAAGATCTTAAGAGGTGATGTTCAAAAGGAAGTTTTTCTCTTATTTCCCTTGCTATTTATTTCCTCTTCCCAGAATCAACCACTGTTTCTTGTGTATCATTTCAGAGAATTCTATAGCACATTTAAGCTTGTGTGTGTATCTCTTTAAAAAAGTTACACATGGGGGAGATGAACCATGAGAGACTATGGACTCTGAGAAACAAACTGAGGGTTCTAGAGGGGAGGCGGGTGGGAGGATGGGTTAGCCTGGTCATGGGTATTGAGGAGGGCACGTTCTGCATGGATCACTGGGTGTTATGCACAAACAATGAATCATGGAACACTACATCAAAAACTAATGATGTAATGTATGGGGATTAACATAACAATAAAAAAGTAAAAAAAGCATATAAAGAAAAAAAAGTTACACACACACACATACAAGTGGCGACATATACATACTGTTCTGCACCTTGCTTTTTGCATTATATATACTGGATATATTTACATATAGAACCATGTAATTCCTTTCAGTAGCTACATTATATTCCATTTACCCAAGCAGTTCTCCAGCTAGACGTTTTGTTGGTTCCAGTGAAAATTCTTGTACAAGCAGCATTTGTTATAAGTGTGAGCATAAGTGTAGGATAAATTTCTAAGTATGGAATTGGTAGGCCCAACAGACTATACATTAAATGTTTTTCATATATATTTCCTTTTTTTTTTTTAAAGATTTTATTTATCTGACAGAGAGAGACACAGCGAGAGAGGGAACACAAGCAGGGGGAGTGGGGGAGAAAGAAGCAGGCTCCCCGCTGAGCAGGGAACCGAACGCGGGGCTCGATCCCAGGACCCTGGGATCATGACCTGAGCCGAAGACAGACGCTTAACCAACTGAGCCACCGAGGCGCTCCTCATGTATATTTCCAAATAGCTCCTCCAAAAACGCTGTATAGGGCGCCTGGGTGGCTCAGATGGTTAAGCATCTGCCTTTGGCTCAGGTCATGATCCTGGGGCCCTGGGATCGAGTCCCGCATCGGGCTTCCTGCTCAGTGGGGAGCCTGCTTCTCCCTCTGCCTCTGCTTCTCTCTCTCTCTCTCATGAATAAATAAATAAAATCTTAAGAAAAAAACGCTGTATAAATTTTATTGCCACCAACAGTATATACAAGTGCTAGTTGGCTCATTTCTCACCAACACAGTGTGTCATCAGATTATTGGTACTTACTAATATGAAAGTGATAATACTATCTCATTATAATTTTAATTATTATAAGTAAACTGAACATTTTTTAATATGTATAAAAAACTTTTGTACTTCTTTTATATGAACTGCTTACCCTTATACCTATTTTTTTTTTTTTTAAGATTTTATTTCTGGGGCGCCTGGGTGGCTCAGTCAGTTAAGCATGTGCCTTTGGCTCAGGTCATGATCCCAGCGTCCTGGGATCGAGTCCCACATCGGGTTCTCTGCTCAGCAGGGAGCCTACTTCTCCTTCTCCCTCTGCCTGCCACTCTGCCTGCTTGTGCTCTTTCTCTCTCTCTCTGTCAAATAAATAAATAATAATAATAATAAAAACTATTTTAAAAAAAGATTTTATTTCTAAGCAGTCTCTACACCCAACATGGGGCCCAAACAACCCTGAGATCAAGAGTTGCATACTCTTAAAAAAAAAAAAAAAGAGTTGCATTCTCCTTGGAGTGAGCCAGCCAGGTGCTCTACCCTTTTACCTATTTTTGGTGATTGGTCTTTTTCTTATTGGTTTTAGGTATTCTTTATATGTTAATGATTTATTAGTTTATTGTCTGTGATGTTTGTTACAAATATTTCCTCATGTTTTGTCATTTCTTAATTTCATTGATATATTCTTTTATGGCTTTTGTATGTTGTCTCCTACTAAACCTTCCCGAACTCTGAGATTATTTAAAAAATTCCTCTATGTTTTCTTCTCATACTTTTGTGTGTGTGTGTGTTTACACTGAAATCTTTGATTCAGTTAGCATTCATTTTGGTGTGTAAATAAGGTAGGGATCTCTTATTTCTTATTTTTAATTTTTTTCAGGTGGCTACTCAGTTGACACAATATTATTTATTAACTAATCTATCTTTTCCTTGTTTATTTGAAATCCACCTTTATTGTATACTAAATTCCTGAGTAAATTTGGATTTATTTCTAGACTATGTTTTGTTCCATTGATGATACCAAACAAATCTGACAACTTTCAAAGGGATTTTTGCAAAATGATTCAGAATTTAATTGAAACATAGTATTTCCTATCATTTTAGACAACTAAAATCGCCAGGATTCTAAGAGATTTGATTTTTTATTTGAGCTTTGATTTTTTTTTAAGATTTTATTTATTTATTTAACAGAGAGAGACACAGAGAGAGAGGGAACACAAGCAGGGGGAGTGGGAGGGGGAGGAGAAACAGGGTTCCCGCTGAGCAAGGAGCCTGATGTGGGGCTCGATGCGGGGCTCGATGCGGGGCTCGATCCCAGGACCCTGGGACCATGACCTGAGCCGAAGGCAGACGTTTAACAACTGAGCCACCCAGGTGCTCTGATCTTTGATTTGTTAAAAGACCTTTAGATTTATTCAGTATTTTAGCCCCGCCTTCACTCAAAAATGCCTTCACTTTGTGCTACTAAAAATTGTGGGTTCTCATGCCAACACTAGGCATGAAAACAAAATATTTCACATTAGTTTTACTAACTCTCTTCTTTGTTGTTTTGTTCAATTTTAATACTGAAATATATGAAAACCGCTGTTGGCAATATCATTGTTGTCTACTGTATCATTAAAGATGAAACTTTCTTTTCTTTCTTTTAAAGATGAAACTTTCAAATATATCTCCACTTACTTTTCCTTCTTGTGCATTTTTAAAAATTGTGGTAACATAAAACTGACCTGTTACCCATTTCCGAGTATATGTAGTTCAATGGCATTAAGTACATTTGCATTGTTGTACAACCATTAATCATTTACTTTTTTAAATAAATGTACAGCTTGCCTTGAAAGAAGACAGAGATCAGCTTAAAAATGATATGTTGAATCCTGAGAAGCAAAAGCCAGTCAGTAATTTGAAACTGATGTGTGTAGCGTCTTTCTGGAACACAAATGGGTTCTATAAAAAGGAATGTGTTTCTTGGCTCTAAGTGCCAATACCTAAATTCTGGCCATTTAGAAATTGATCTGAACCCTGGTTCTTAAACTCTCATATTCAGCCTGGACTCAGAGACCAAGCTGTGGCTTCTGTCCTCGTTACTCTTAGGACAACAGGACATGTCAGCACCCTCCACTCAGTAGCTGTGGCCTTCTGGGTGGAAGTGTCCCAGGCCAACCCAGAGCTTTTTAGGTTTTGGATGAGGTTCTCCTAAGGTTAATGTTATCTAAATAAATGAAGAAATGCCTCTTTCGTGCCCCCTGAGTACATGTCCCCTGCCCCCTTCTCATCTTGCTTCAGGTGTCGCTCCCATCAAATGAGCCACTTGATCTGGGAATATCGTTTTTTGTTTTTTTTTCATGTAGACATATGTCGGTGGTGCTGTGAATGAAAAGGTGCTAGCCAGCCATATTGTTGCTCACTACCACAGAAGAAGTGTTAGCCGGGCAGGATTCTAAAGGCCGTCCTTGTGAGTGGAGTGGCCCATTTCCAAAGGGAGTGTTTTTTTCCCTCTGTCATGTGGAGGGACATATGTTAATGAATGGGGGCAGGAGAGAGGCAATTAGAGGAAGCTCTTGGAGCCGGATCAGGAGCAGCTGTGCAACTCTTCCTGACAAAGCCCTGACCCTCCACACATCGAGGAGGCTGCTTCCCGGCAGATTGCTGCCCTAATAGAAAACCTAAAGGGAATCTTCGGTCCATTTTCCGGTGGCTATTGTGCCCTATCTTGTACATTCTTTTTGGTGTGCTTATTTGCATAACTTGTCTCCCAAAAGTTAAAAATTCACATCCTGTTATGGAAAATTATAAGAATTAATCTTTGCATGAGAAAGGAATAAAGATCCTCCCTCTCTGCATTTTCTAAAAATCATGTGGAGAGAAGCTGGAAAGAAAAAAAATCTGAAAGAGCTCCAAATCAACCAATGAAAATTAGTGAGTGTGAGAAACAATATCAGAGCCTTGATTTTTTTTTTTTTTTTCTGTAGCTGACTTGAAGACTAATAATAGTATTTTCCTTGTAGGGTTGTGGGGAACATTAAGACAGTTAACAGACACACGGCGCTCAGATGAGTGCTTTGTACTAAATAATCTAGGTGCTAGCTAGTGTTGTAAGTATTCTCATCATTACTACATTTCTCAGGCCATCTCTGAGTATACTCCAAGACATCAGCGTTTTTGAGAACCTCTCTTTTACGTTTGCCTTCTATTTGAGCATTTGCTTCGACTTGCTCTCAAGAGGCAAAAGCTACCACGATCCCTATTTCTCTGTGAAACAAAACAAACCAAAATAGAAACAATATTATTTCAAATAATATATTTTGTTTTGGATCAGAGCTAGAGATCACATTGCCTTTTTTTTTTTTTTAATAAATGATGCTTTCTTTAAGTGTATTTATTCATAGAAGGATATTCTGGAAGAGAAAACGGGTCCTGGAATCTTAGACTTGGAAGGTTTTCATTCATTCATTCAACTGCCAGGGGCTGCTCCCTTCGCTGGGAATACAGAAATGAAGATGCAGATGTGGCTTGTGCCTTAGGGAAGCTTTCTTTCTAGAATTGCAAACAGGCAATAAACCTATGAATGAGTGGACGGAGCAATTTAAACTATAAATATATGTCACAAGGTAGCAAAACAGGCATTTGCTAAAGAGATGCTGGGCCAGGAGAAGGGTTCCTGTATCGGGTGGTCCTGGAAGATTTTTAAAGGGGGTGACATTTGACGGCTGGTTGGTGAGGAGGAGGAGGAGTGAGCCCTGCAAGATCCTGGGGAAGAGTATTCAAACCAGCAGGAACAGCAAGTGCCAAGTCCTAAAGCTGAAGCCAGATGGGTTTGTGAGAAGGGCTGAAAGGCTGTCTGTATGGACAAAGGGACAAATTGAGGCTGGAGAGGCAGGGCAAGATCTTTTAGGGTCTTCTCTCATGGTAAGGAATTTGGATTTTATTCCAGGTGGAATGTGAAGCCCCTTGAGGGCTTTAAGGAGAAGGTCATGACCTACAGACATTTTTAATTGCTCTGGTTGCTGAGTGGAGAATGAATTGAAGTGATGGCAAAGAGTGGGACCAGGGAGGCTGGTTAGGACCCTGCTGCAGCGATGCTGTTGGGAGGGATGCTGGGGGGCTTGGGTGAGGGGCATCTTGCAGGATAGAAGGACCACTTTGGGGACAGGTTGTGAACATAGAGTCTATGTGACAGACTCATATGTCATGGACGTGGGGGTTGAGGGAAGAAGACTGAAGGTTTTGAGATGACCGTACCCCAAGGTTTTGGTTTGAACAACTAGGTGACCTTTGAGTTCATGTAGTCTAATAGTCTTCTGACTTTTGAATTCTATGAGCTATTAACACAGATGAAAGATTGGAGGGTAGGCAGCATGGTGATGCTATTTTCACTTTTGCCATGTAAGTCAAAAACAAAGCAACAGCTAACATCTCCTATGACTGTTCTTTCTTTCTTTTTTTTTTTTTAAATATTTTATTTATTTATTTGACAGAGAGAGACACAGTGAGAGAGGGAACACAAGCAGGGGGAGCAGGAGAGGGAGAAGCAAGCTTCCTGCGGAGCAGGGAGCCTAACACAGGGCTGGATCCCAGGACCCTGGGATCATGACCTAAGCTGAAGGCAGACGCTTAAGGACTGAGCCACTCAGGCGCCCCTAAAAGATTTTTATTTCTTATTTCTTCTTCTTATTTTTTTAATGTGGAGCCCAATTTAGGGCTTGAACCCACAACCCTGAGATCAAGACCTGAGCCTAGATCAAGACTCAGACACTGAACTGACTGAGCCATCCAGGCACACCAAAAGATTTTTTTTTAAATAATCTCTATACCCAACATGGGGCTCAAATTTACAACCCTGAGATTAAGAGTCACATGCTCCAAAGATTGAGCCAGCCAGGCACCCCGAAGGGCAATCCTTTAAATTCTATTAAAGTGAGCTCTAGAAAATTCATGACTTTGCCTTTTTTTTTTTTTTTTTTAATCATTTGTCTCAGATCAGTAGAAACTGTTATAGCTGGATAGGTATTTGGGAACCACTGTTTTAGTTCATCTTTCCAATATAGGTGGAAATCCTAATTATGGCATCCCTGACAGATGTTCTTCTAGCTTCTGCATGAACACTTCCCGTGGAGGGCACACACTGTCTCAGCAGGCCCCCCATCCCATTGTGGAAGAGTTCTAACTGATGGACGGCTTCCCTGCCACCTCTAGATCCTAGCCCTGTCTGCCTGATGTACAGAGTAAAGCCGATCTCTGCAGAACTCAGTCTTTCAAACATCTGAAGACATCAGTCATGTCCACCTTTTTCAAAAGGCAAGCATGTCTAGTTCCTTTGACTAATTCTCACTGGATACAAACGCGGAGTACATAAACAATGTAGGCATGGGGGGCGCCTGGGTGGCTCAGTTGGTTGGGCGACTGCCTTTGGCTCAGGTCATGATCCTGGAGTCCCTGGATCGAGTCCCGCATCGGGCTTCCTGCTCGGCAGGGAGTCTGCTTCTCCCTCTGACCCTCCCCTCTCTCATGTGCTGTCTCTCATTCTCTCTCTCTCAAATAAATAAATAAAATCTTAAAAAAAAAAAAAAACAAAAAACAAAAAAAAACAACGTAGGCATGGAAGCTCCTAAGATTGCAGCTCTTTATGTCACACAGCAGGCACTCAGTGGGGCTTTGGTATCTATCCTCCTGCCCCGTTCCACGCACTGGAAAGAGAAAGTTGGAGAAAAAGCGTCTATCTCCCTTTAAGCGGATTTAGGCTAGATATTTGGACATCTATTTTGAAACTGAGGCAGGATGAGAAATTTAAATGCACACACAGATCTTGATTTCATAACCCCCTTGGGCATTAACATCATTTGTTTGAGAGAGACCTGGATTTAGAGGACAAATTAATTCATGTTCAGAGCTTTAGGGCTTAAAAAATCCGGCCTTGCTTCTGATTAATGTCAGGGAGACTATTTCTGACTTTACAGGCAGGTAATTTAGGACTAATGTTTGTGAAAGCACTTGGCACAGTACTGGCTGTTTGGTAAAAGGGTGGGTAAAGGTTTCTTTCTTTTCTTTCTTTTTTTTCCCTTCCTGACTTCTTTCCTTTCTTCTCTCCCTCCTCCCTTCCTCGTCTTCTTTTTTCTTGTACGTAATTAATCTTTCCAGTTTTATTGATATCTAGTTGACGTACAGCATTGTGTAAGTTTAAGGTGTATGTCACAATGACCCGACTTCCATATGTTGTGAAGTGATGACCACAGTAAGTTTAGTTAACATCCATCATCTCCTATGGATACAAAACAAAAAGGAAGAAAAAGTTTTTTTCCTTGTGATGAGAACTCTTAAGATTTACTCTCTTAGGGCGCCTGGGTGGCTCAGTCGGTTAAGCGACTGCCTTCGGCTCAGGTCATGATCCTGGAGTCCCGGGATTGAGTCCCGCATCGGGCTCCCTGCTCGGCAGGGGGTCTGCTTCTCCCTCTGACCCTCCCCCCTCTCATGTGCTCTCTCTCATTCTCGCTCTCTCAAATAAATAAATAAAATCTTTAAAAAAAAAAAGATTTACTCTCTTAATAACTTTCAAATATACTATGTTAACTATAGTCATCATGTTGTATAATAATACCAGTATGATTATGTATGTATATATGTATTTATTTGAGAGAGAGAGAGCAAGAGCAGGGGTAGGGGCAGTGGGCAGGGAGCCCTAGGTGGGGCTCGAC
>NC_138372.1:114551929-114567320 GCF_054177405.1 Leptonychotes weddellii | reverse complement strand
GAGCCCGATGCGGGACTCGATCCCGGGACTCCAGGATCATGACCTGAGCCGAAGGCAGTCGCCCAACCAACTGAGCCACCCAGGCGCCCCCTACTTCTTAGTTTTTTGAGGATCCTTCATACTGTTTTCCATAGAGCTTCTTTCAATTTACAATCCCAACAACAGTGCACAGGGGGTTCCTTTTCTCTACATCCTCACCAACATTGTTACCTCTTGTCGTTTTAGTGATGGCCATTCTGACAGGTATAAGGTGAATTCTTACTGTGATTATGATTTGCATTTCCCTAATAATTAGTGATGTCAAGCACCTTTTCATGTATCTATCAACCATTCACATATCTTCCTTGAAAAAATGTCTATTCATGTCCTTTGCCCATTTTTAATTGGATTTTTTTTTTTTTGCTATTGGGTTTTATGATATTAACCCCTTCTCAGATATATGATTTGCAAGTATTTTTTCCCATTCTGTAGGTTGTCTTCGCATTTTGTTGATTGTTTCTTTTGCTGGGCAGAAGATTTTTAGTTTGATGTAGTCCCACTTGTTTTTTATTTTGTTGCTTGTGCTTTTAGTAACGTATTCAAAAAAAATTATTGCTTAGACCCGTGTCAAAAAACTTTTCTCCTGTGTTTATCCTGTCACCCAGAATCAGAGAGGAGCATCTGTGCCAGCCATTTCCTAATGGAAGGACCAGATCCTCAGGCTACTCTCATTTTTGCCCAACTTACCCTTCCCAAGACGAGGCTGGGAATCTTTCTTTGGCTGAGTTACCGGTGGGTACATTCCAGTGCAGGTAGCCTGGCCATGAATGCCTGCACATCCTGCTCCATCTCACACCCTGTGAGGGGTTGGGCTTGGCTGGCCCAGTCTGGAGGAAGCCACCTGCTGGCAGGGAACAGTGGCTTTTGTCTGTCCTGAGGTACGTAATAAGGCCAGTGACTGCATGTGTTTATGTTTGTTCACTGTGTATAATGTGATTCTTGATGACTAAGGTTCCTTTTCTGGGACAAGGGCGGTTAAGACCCTGAAGACAAAAGTGCTAATGTCAGCTTTCAGATATTATTCAGTTTGAATACTATATACCGATCAAACTCTCAAATTTAAAAACAATCTTTCCCAATATTGCAGGTTTTACTTCTCCAAATACGTTAAGAGCTCTGAGAAAAAAAATTTCCATGAAATTAAGTGTCATCCTAAATGTTACTAAACATTTATATCCAGCATCTTTAAAAGGCCAGTTTTAGGGATTTATCTTTCAGGCATCCTAAATGACCAGAGCTAAGGATAATGCCAGTTTGTGCTCATTTGTGGGACTAGTAATCCCACATGAGTGAGAATCCCTGGGTAATGTCAGGCTGAACAAAATGGGGCAGGTTCAGCTCTGTGGAGAGAGCTCCTCCTTGTAGGGTCCTGCAAGGGGCCCAGACTTGTTCTGATGGTAGAGGATCTCATCACCCTGCGGGTCTTGTTCTTATAGCCTTTTGAGGGGGATTGAGCCTAGTCTCATCTTTCTCCACTCTCTGCCTTGCTCACTAGGTTCTAATCCTACTGGTCTTTTTGTTCTTCCAACAAGACAAGCTTGTTCTCACCTTAGGCTCCTTGCACTTGCTTTTGCTGCTACTTTCTGCCCCCTTTTAGATATTCACATGCTTGGTTGAGTCGTTTAACTCATGTCTTACCTCCGATGTCACTTTCTGAGAGAATCTACTTTGACCTCTCTCATCATCCCCTTTAAAGGCACAATGTCTTGTTTTCTTTTCTTCAAAGAACTTATTTTATTCATGTGTTGTTTACTGTCTCTCTTTCTCTGCCAAGATAAAGATGTCAGAAGAGCAGAAACCACATATGTCTAGTTAATTCTGTATCCCCAGTGCCTAGAACATAAAAGATCCTCAACAAATTTTGTTGGACAGTTGGATGATAGTGTCTGTTTTGGGAAATGGACACTCTGTCAAATAAATAAATAAAGTATTTTTTAAAAAAAGAAAAAATAAAGAAAATCACATCAGGGCCTGCTAGGGAAGGAAGGTGAACCAATGTGGAAATACAAGGTAGGCTGGTGCACAAGATGTGTAGAAACTACGGGTAGAGGAGCAGAGGACTCTCATGTCCCCTTTTTGTGGTGGACACCTTTTCTTTTCTTCTTCTTCTTCTCTTTTTTTTTTTTTTTTAAAGATTTTACTTATTCATTTGAGAGGGAGAGAGAGAGCACAAGCAGGGGGAGAGGGAGAAGCAGACTCTCTGCTGAGCTAGGAGCCTGATACGGGGCGTGATCCCAGGACTCAGAGATCATGACCAGAGCTGAAGGCAGACGCTTAACCATCTAAGCTACCCAGGCGCCTCTCTTTTTCTTTTCTTTTTTTTTTAATAATGCTTTTTCTTTCTTTCCTTTTTTTTTTTAAAGATTTTATTTATTTATTTATTTGACAGAGAGAGACACAGCGGGAGAGGGAACACAAGCGGGGGGAGTGGGAGAGGGAGAAGCAGGCTTCCCGCGGAGCAGGGAGCCCAATGCAGGACTCGATCCCAGGACTCTGGGATCATGACCTGAGCCGAAGGCAGACGCTTAAGGACTGAGCCACCCAGGCGCCCCATCTTTTTCTTTTTTTAAAAAAAGATTTTATTATTTGAGAGAGAGCATGAGCAGGGGGAGGGGCAGAGGGCGAGGGAGAGGGAGAAGCAGACTCCCCACAGAGCATGGAGCCTGATGTGGGGCTCAACGTGGGGCTCAATCCCAGGATCCCGTTATCATGACCTGAGCTGAAGTCAGATACTTAGCTGACTGAGCCACCCAGGTGCCCCTGGTGTGGACCTTTTCTAATCACATTGCTCTGGTCATGTGTCTGGGTAGACATAAGAAAAACCAACTATACGTAAGAAAAATAAGAGAAGGAGAAAGGGGAGAAAAAAGTAAAAATAGGGAGAGGTAAAAGGTTAAAGGAATTAAAATGAAGAACCACCTAGGGACACCTGGCTGACTCAGTCAGTAGAGCATGCAACTCTTGATCTTGGGGTCGTGAATTCAAGCCCCATGTTGGGTACAGAGTTAGTTAAAAAAAAATTGTAGCACCCATCCAAGTGTAACCTTACTTCTGAAGATTTATTGTAAGTAAAAAGACTATGTAGAGAACTGAAAAATGTTCATAACCTACTGAGAGAATAAAAAAATGTAATTAAAAAAAGAGTCATCTGGGGCACCTGGGTGGCTCAGTTGTTAAGCGTCTGCCTTTGGCTCGGGTTATGGTCCCAGGGTCCTGGGATCGAGCCCCACATTGGGCTCTCTGCTCCGTGGGAAGCCTGCTTCTCCCTCTTCCAATTCCCCTGCTTGTGTTCCCTCTCTCGCTGTGTCTCTCTCTGTCAAATAAAATCTTAAAAAAAAAAAACGTCATTTAAGAAAAAGTGAAAAAAATCATACGACTAAAAGCTGCAAGTTTAAAACAGGTAAAAGAGTGAGATTGAAAATGAGAGGTGAAATAAAAAAGATTTAAAATAAAAGATGTGAAAGGCTACAACTACTGAAATAAAAAGGTAAGTATGAAAATGAGAAGGCTATAAAATATGTTAAAAATAAAGTTAGGGATTTGAGAATGAAAATAGTTTTTTTTTTTTTAAGTGTCAAAATAAAGAAAAAAAAGCTTTAAGAAGTCCTCAAAAGAGAAAAAAGAAGAAGTTAAGGTGAAAGAAACGAGAGCGAAAGTAAGTGCAAGAAGTCTAAATGGTGAAGACATTCTAGAAGGAAACAGACCACTGACAGCAGCTGAAATGTGAGGGGGGCTGGACTTCTCCTTCCAGGGCGAACCACCTACAGTGCATGAGCTTTGGAAACACCACTACGGGGCTGGCCAGCTATGTAGAGGCCATGTCCAGCAGTGGCCTTTGGAAACGTACCACACGTGCTGCTCAGGAGGGCATGAGTCTGCCTGAAATGAAGTTGGGCTAGTTAACCATGCGCTCAAAAATTCCAACTAAGACTTTTGAAAACTAAGTGAAGAATTGAGCCAACATTCACTGGGCAAAATTGGGAACCTCCAAATGTTTGCCACAGGAGGCCATCGTATATGAGAAATATTAAACCAAGGGAACTGGACACTGGAGATGAGCTAAGAAGCTACATTAGTGAATAATCCAGAAGTGAAATGTTCTACAAGTCTGGATTGGCAGTGAGATGTATAAGGGGAGGGAGAGATGGGTGAGAGAATCTGAAAAGGCTTGACAATATGTAGTAATGGATTAGGTCATAAGAAAGAGTCACTGATGACTCTGTTTCTCTTTTTAATATATTTTTTAAGATTTTATTTATTTATTTGTCAGAGAGAGAGAGAGCACAAGCAGGGGGAGTGGCAGGCAGAGGGAGAAGCAGGCTTCCTGCTGAGCAGGGAGCCCGATGTGGGACTCGATCCCAGGACCCGGGGATCATGACCTGAGCCAAAGGTAGATGCTTAACTGACTGAGCCACCCAGGCACCTGATGACTCTGGTTTTAAACTGGGTCTGTATTTGGGGATATTAATAAGAAATTCTGCCTCAACTGACTTAAACAATACGGAATATATACCCTCTCAAACAAAAATAAGTCTACTGTGGTTCTGAGGTTGGTTAATTCAGTGGCTCAGAGTCAAAGGGGATATCAAAGACTCATTTTCTTCTATACTCAGTGAGTTGGCTGGCCTGAGTATGGCTTTGGTTGTTTTCTTCACAGTCCAGGATGGCTGCTTTAGCTTCATATTCCTCATCCTCACAAGCAGATGTTAACTCTAACTGGATGAAGAGGGGCTGTCTCTTTCTACCAGTGGAAAATCTCCCAGAAATCCTCCTTTCTTTTTTGGCAGTCTTCCTTTCATGTCTTATTGGTCATAATCATATAACATGCTCATGTCTAAACTAATTATTGTGAGGGAAATAAGAATATGAATAAGTCATTCATGATTGGGGAAGGGTCTAGGCTTCTCTGAAGCCAATAGCCATGTACCACCTGAATCAAATCAAGTTTCTATTAGCTAGGAAGATGATGGAGGCATGATTGTGAATATAGGCAACCATCGGTGTCTTTCTGGGTGTCTGACTATGGCATGTTTTAAATGCTGCTGTAAGGTCTGGTTCTAAAAAGTTTGCCCACAAACAACACAGTGAAAAATAAACAAGTGATGGGGTTCCTGGGTGGCTCAGTTGGTTAAGCCTCCAACTCTTGATTTTGGCTCAGGTCATGATCTCAGGGTTGTGAGATCAAGCCTCACGTCGGGCTCCACAGCCAGTGTGGAGCCTGCTTAAGATTCTCTCTCTCTCTCTCTCTGCCCCTCCTCCAAAAAAATAAAAAATAAATAAGTGAGACTACATCAAGTCTTCTGTACAGCGAAAGAAAAAGAAAAGCTTCTGTACAGCAAAGGAAACCATCAACAAAGTGAAAAGGCCTGTGGAATGGGAAAAATATTTGCAAACCATATATCTGATGAAAAGTTAATATCCAAACTACATAAAGAACTCATACAACTCAATAGCAAAAAACAAATAACCCAATTACAAAATGGACAAAGGACATAAATAGACATTTTTCCCAAAGAAGATACACAAAAGGCCAACAGAAAAGATAGAAAGATGCTCAACATTACTAGTCATTAGGGAAATGTAAATTAAAACCACAATGAGATATTACCTCATGTCTGTTAGAATGGCCATCATCAAAAAGACAAGAAATAAGTGCTGGCAAGGATGTGGAGAAAAGAGACCCCTTGCGCACTGTGGGTGGGAATGTAAATTGGTGCAGCCACCATGGAAAACGGTATGAAGGATCCTCAAAAAATTAAAAATAGAAATACCATATGATCCTGCAATTCCACTTCTGGGAATATATCCAAAGGAAACAAAATATCTGTACCCTCATGTTCATAGCAGCATTATTTATAATAGCCAAGACATGGAAACAACCTGTGTCCATCATTGAATGAATGGATAATGAAGTTGTGGTGTATATATACCATGGAATATATTCAGTAATTAAAAAAATGAGGAAATCCTGCTATTTGTGACAACATGGATGGATCCCAAGGGCATTATGCTGAATGAAATAAGTCAGAGACAGACAAACGCTGTATGATCTCACTGATACGTTGAGTTTACAAAAAGCCAGGGGGTGGGGGAAGAGGGAATTAGAGGAAGGTGGTCACAAGGTACAAGTTTCTAGTTATAAGTACTAACTGTAACGTACAACATGATGACTACAGCAAACACTGCTGTGTGATAGGTAGGAAAGTTGTAAAGAGAGTAGATCCTAAGAGTTCTCGTCACAGGGAAAATTTTCTCTTTTCATCTTTCTTTCCTTTTCATTGTATCTCTGTGAGATGATGCATGTTAGCCAAACCGATTGGGGTTATCATTTTACAATATGTGTAAATCAAACCATCATGCTGTACATCTTAAACTTATACACAGTGGTGTATTATTTCTCAATAAATTGGAAAAAAAATTTTGTCCAAAGGCTCAGAGTTACAAGTGTACCCATTTTATGAGAACAGCTTGCCAGGAGCTTCCAGGAAAGAACACTTCATACTGTTGGAAAGGGTTTTAATTATTCCTACTTTTGTTCAAATAATCTTAGTCTTTTTAATTATCTTTCTAAATAATTTTTTTTCAAACTTTTTAGTAACTGTGGCTAAGCTTTGAGTTTTTCCAAGTTTAAATAGGCAGGTAAGGACCTAGGAAGTAATATGTTCTGTGTATATTGAATTCTGGGAAGAGAACTAAATACGACTTTAGGGGCGCCTGGGTGGCTCAGTCGGTTAAGCATCTGCCTTCAGCTCAGGTCATGATCCCGGGGTCCTGGGATCGAGTCCTGCATCGGGCTCCGTGCTCAGCGGGGAGCCTGCTTCTCCCCTGCCTGCCGTTCCCCCTGCTTGTGCTTGCTCTCTCCCTCTCTCTATCTGTCAAATAAAAAACAAAACAAAACAAAACAAAAGAACTAAATAGGACTTCAAACTGTCGACATCATACAATGTATCTAAATGAGAAAATAGCAAAAACAATGTGATGTTAGCCGAAGCACCTCTAGAGTTCACTGTCACCGGCAGCAGAGCGTGGAGGAAATGGTCCCTCAGAAGAGGGCCATTGTCTTTACGCCCTGCTTTAGTCTTGAAATTTTACATGCAAAAACCTTCATTCAAACAGCAGGACTGCAGTAAATTTAGTTCAATGGGAGCTAGGAAATTAAGCTGAAAGAGATTTCCTTCTTCTGTGAAGCCACTCATCCCACGTATTCGAAAATTTTGCTCGCAGTAATGTTTTGTTTCCAGGTATACTTACGTAGCAAAATTTATATGTTTATTTACATAAAACTCATGGCTTCATTTTGTTAAAGAGAAGCCAGTGGAAAGTGTGTGTGCAATACTGTGCAGATTTGCTCCAACAGGGCTATTGTGGAGAGAATCCAGGGCTGGAATCTGCCAAACGTTGCCACTATTTACTCAGTTAAATGAGCTAATGCTCCGAGGGCATTAGCATAATGCCTGTCATGTGAAACTACTACTATAATTACCATTAAATCTCATATATTATGAAGTAGGTGTAAGGTTATCCCCACTTTACACATAAGGGGTTAGTAAATGGCAGAGCTGGGATTTGAGCTTCAAGTTGGTGAGGCGAACACTGGGTAGGTGCCCTTTTGATCCTGCTTTCTTAGTTGTGTCAAGGTTAAAAGTAAAACAGCCAGGTGTTTTTTTGTTTGTTTTGTCTTGTTTTGTTTTACCAGCTAAATGGGTTTATTAGGGAATAGCAGAGGAATTGCAAATTAGGGACATTCCAGCAATGGCAAAGCATAGGCAAGTCTGGGGAGGAATGTCACTTTATAGAGAAAAGGAGGAAGTTGGGGGGCTGCTTCGTATGAAAGTCCATTGGAGGGGGGCGCCTGGGTGGCTCAGTTGGTTAAGCGACTGCCTTCGGCTCAGGTCATGATCCTGGAGTCCCCGGATCGAGTTCCGCATCGGGCTCCCTGCTCGGCAGGGAGTCTGCTTCTCCCTCTGACCCTCCCCCCTCTCATGTGCTCTCTCTCATTCTCTCTCTCTCAAATAAATAAATAAAATCTTAAAAAAAAAAAAAAAAGTCCATTGGAGGAAATAGAGTATTCAGGGTGATGACAGTTCCTCATTGGCTGAGTTGTGGTATTTTTCTTACTGCCTGAGCTTGGTGTTGGGCAAGGAGACATTCTTCCTCCTGGAGTAAAGTAGGCTTCTTCCGCTTGGGAATCCTCTTTTGGGATCTGCAATGAATAAGTGGTAGGGTGCAAGACCTTCCCCTACTGGTCTCCCCACACATTAAATTTTTTTATTTTTATTTTTTTAAAGATTTATTTATTTATCTATTTGATTGAGAGAGAGAGAGAGGGCATGTGAGCAATTGCAAGTGCAGGGAGGGGCAGAGAGACAGACAGAATCTCCAGCAGACTCCCCACTGAGCGGGGAGCTTGAATCCGGGCTTGATCTCACCACCCTGAGATCATGACCTGAGCCTAAATCAACAGCCAATACGCTTAACTGACTGAGCCACCCATTTAGTTTTATTTTTAAAATTTTTATTATTTTTTAAAGATTTCTTTTGTTTATTTGTCAGAGAGAGAGAGAGAGAGAGCACAACCAGGGGGAGCCCAGAGGGAGAGGGAGAAGCACACTCCCCGCTGAGCAGGGAGCCCAATGTGGGACTCAATCCCAGGACCCTGGGATCATGACCTGAGCCGAAGGTAGATGCTTAACTGACTGAGCCACCCAGGCCACCCAGGCGCCCCCCTCCCCAGCCATTTTAACCCATTTTAAAAGAGGTTTCCTTTCTTTAGCTTCATAGCTACATAAAGAAGCTGTTACTGAAGCCCTTACTTTCTCAGATTGCACTATTCTTGGGACTTACCAAATCTGGTGGGAACACTTGTAGTGACATACAGAACCCCAAGCCCCTTCCTGTTTTTCCCTCTAGCTTCTCCCCTTCTCCCTTTGGGTGTTGATGCCCTGCTTAGGATTTGCAGCTTCAGACGTGGCCGTTCACAGCTCTTCTCTTCTATGTCCACTGGAGCCCTTTCTTTTCTGGTCTTGTGTTTTTACCATGTTTCTTGCTGTTGGTGGGATTGAAGGGAATCTTTGTCCTATAATCAATAATTCCCTCATTTTTCTAGGCCCTTAAAAGGTAGCCAGCCACCTCTTTTGGGTATAAAGCTTCTTGGGGCCGGGGCTGCAGCATCTGGGGGAAAACATGCATGATGCATTCCTTGATGATCATTTTATTCAGTTCTAGTTGTTCAGATAGGCAGATGTATTCTCCTTGTTCTTTGCTCTCCTTTCCTTCTTGTATCTCAGACTTTCTCTGTGGTGTCACATTCTACATGCCTGAAATTACAACTATGAGAATTTCCCTTAGTGAAGATTTGCTGGTGAGCAACTCTGTTTTTGTTTGTCTGAAAAGGCCTTTATTTGTCCTTCTTAAGGCTATTTTCGGTCTGTACAGGACTCTACATTGGCAATTAGTTGTTTTGTTTTGTTTTTAAGATTTTGTTTATTTATTTGACAGAGAGAGACACAGCGAGAGAAGGAACACAAGCAGGGGGAGTGGGAGAGGGAGAAGCAGGCTTCCCATGAGCAGGGAGCCCGATGTGGGGCTCGATCCCAGGACCCCGGGATCATGACCTGAGCCGAAGGCAGACGCTTAACGACTGAGCCACCCAGGCGCCCCCATTGACAATTACTTTTTTATAGAACATTGAGAAAAAAAAAAAAAAAGAACATTGAGGATATCATTCTGCTGCTTTCTTGTTTCCCTTATTGCAGTTGACTGTCAGTCTAGCTCTTCTCAAGTTAATTTGTCTTTATTCTTAGATGCTTTTTATATTTGATTTTATTATATTTTTTAAAGATTTTATTTATTTATTTGACAGAGGGAGAGGGAGAGAGGTAGAGCACACATGAGCAGGGGCAGAGGGAGAGGGAGAAGCAGGCTCCCCGCTGAGCAAGGAGCCCGATGTGGGACTCAATCCCAGGACCCCAGGATCATGATCTGAGCCGAAGGCAGATGCTTAACCGACTGAGTCACCCAGGTGCCCCTTAGATGCTTTTTTTTTTTTAAAGATTGATTTATTTATTTGAGAGAGAGAGAGAATGCACATGCACATGAACAGGGAGAGGGGCATAGGGAAAGAATCCCAAGTAGGTTCCAATGCAGGGCTCGATCTCATGGCCCTGAGAACATGACTTGAGCTGAAATCCAGAGTCTGTCGCTCAACTAACTGAGCCACCCAGGCGCCCCTATTCTTAGATGCTTTTAAGATTTTTTTGTCTTTGTTCTTCTGCTGTTTTATTATGATATATTTAGTTGTGTATTTGTTGTTTTTATCTATTCTTCTTGGAGTACATTAGGTTCCTTGAATCTGTGTATTAGTGTTTTCCATTATTTTGGAAAATTATGAGTCATTCTCTCTACACTTATCACTTCTGCTCCATTTATCTCCTGTCCTACTGGAATGCTGATTAAATGCAGATTAGACCTTTTCCCGTTACATTTTGCAACTTTTGTTTCTCTTAGCTGCATTCTGGCTTCTGATTTACTTTCTAGTTTATTAGTTCTATCTTTAATTTCCTTTGAAACATGTCCAGTGAGTTTCGAATACTGTTATTATGTCTTTTATTTTAAAAAATTCAATTTTTTTCTTTGTTTCATTGTTTGTTTTAAATCGTTTAGCAGGCTTATCCCTAACAAAAATAAATGGATACGTGGCATTTCTGGGAAACAGTACAGTTTTGCAAGGATTTATTGAATTTATGTTAACCGAGAGAAAGGATTTGACAAGTTTTCTTTATTCTGACTTTAGCATGTTCCTGTCCCTTAAATCCCTTCCTTACTCTGAAGGAGTATCTGTCTCTGATGGTGACAGAGGCAGAACACAAACAGCTTCACAGCTTTTAGATGCAGTTTTTGATGACAGAAAGATTCCGAAGGGTGTTAGCTGTAAGAAAGGAGCGTGCATGATCCTGAGTGACAGTGGTCCTCATGTATTCTTTATTTTTATGTGTGTTTGTGATAATAAGGACTCTCTAAAGTATGTGGCCCTGCTTACCTTCTTGCCTGGATCTGAGAGTGATACTCTCTGCTAGATCTCTTTTTGTTGTTTCCTATTTTCTTCACACATTGCAAGCAGTATCTCATTTCTTTAAATACAGTGAGGGAGATTTTTTACAAAATGGCCACCAGAATTACCATACTCTTGGATATGGATCTCTATGCTGTCTCTCAGTGTGGCCATGTGACACACTTTGGTTAGCAAGGAAGTAGCAAACTCCTAAGAAAAGGCATCAAAAGGGTTAGTGCATTAGGGCTTGTCTTCTCATCCTACAGGCAATGCTTTGTTAGTATGTGAACGATCCTGGGCTAGCCTCTTGGAAGATGACGGGACATGTAGAAGGAGACCCCAGCATTTCCAACTATTCCAGGCATCCCAGCAGTCCCAGATATGGATGAGGTCATCCTAGACCATCCAGCCCTAGCTGAGTCTGCCCAGATCAGAAAATGCTCCCAACTAACCCAAATTCATGAGTAATAGAAATGTTTGTTGTTAAGGGTGCCTGGGTGGCTCGGTCAGTTAAGCATCTGCCTTTGGCTCAGGTCATGACCCCAGGGTCCTGGGATCGAGCCCCGCATCAAGTTCCCTGCTCAGCGGGGAGTTTGCTTCTCCCTCTCTCTTCTGCCTGCCGCTCCCTCTGCTTGTGCTCTCTCTCGCTCTTTCTCTGTATCAAATGAATAAATAAAATCTTAAAAAAAAAAGTTTGTTGTTTTAAGCCATTGAGTTCAGGTGGTTTGTCATTTAGAAAAAGCTGACACACATAGTAAACATAGTTTAAAAAAAACTCGTTAGTAAATTCAATATTTGTAGTCTTTGTGGGTCTGTTTCTGCTGAATATTTTTCTCCTGCTGATCTCACTCTTGATGCCTTGTTTCCCCATGTGCTTGTTATTTATTAAAATTTTAAAAAGATGTTTTATTTTTATTATTTATTTATTTTTTAGATTTTATTTTGTTATTTTTAAAAAAGATTTATATATTTATTTGGGGGGCAGAGGGGGAGGGAGCAGACTCTCCACTGAGCAGGGAGCCCAACATGGGGCTCCATCCCAGGACCCTGAGATCATGACCTGACCCGAAACTAACAGTTGGTTGCTTAGCCAACTGAACCACCAAGGCGGTCCCCCAATTTTTTTATTTTTGAGTAATCTTTGTACCAATGTGGGGCTCTAACTTACAACCCTGATATCAAGAGTCATATGCTTTATGGACTGAGCCAGCCAGGTACCCCTGTGCTTGTTATTTTTGATTGTGTAGTGTTCATTTATTTTTCTATGCCAAATGTGAACTGTAAAATGATAGTTCTCTTCAGTTAACTTATTTTTAAAGATTTTATTTATTTATTTTTTTAAGTAGGCTTCACGCCCAGCATGGAGCCCAACGAGGGGGCTTGAACTCACCACCCTGAGATCAACACCTGAACCAATATCATGAGTCGGACGCTTAACTGACTGAGCCACCAGGGGCCACTAAAGATTTTATTTTTAAGTAATCTCTACACCCTACATGGGACTTGAATTTACATCCCTGGGATCAAGGGTCATATGCTCTACCGACTGAGCCAGCCAGTTGCCCCCAGTTTTCTTAAATTTAATTAACAGATTTAATGCAACCCCCTAATTTTAAAAAATTTGACAAAATAATTCTAACATTCGGTTTAAAGAATAAATTAACACATACAACAAAGGTGAAATATTCTAGGTAAAAAACCACTGAAAGGAAACTAGTCTTACTGAATATTTAGGTATAACGATTATAACAACTTGGACTGGTGCCACAAGAGAAATAACTATTAATGGGTTAGAGGAAGCCTGAGTAATAGACTTGATCATAGGTAGGAAATGATGGGAAACAAACAATAGAAAAGGGAGAGATTATTTCATAAATGAAATCTGGCTACTGATTGGGTTGGAGGGGAAAAATCTGATTCATGTCTTAACATAGTTTTTATCTCCTTCATTGACCATAATGGAAACCGGAGAATCAAGGCTTGAAGGATAGTTTATATTGGAAGTCTGAGCTCAGTAAGTCTTGCAGAACCAATTGTTGGTTTTGGTGTGTGAGGTGGAGGGAACATGTCTAGGTATCTGCTCTACACATAGAAGCATGTGTGAGTGTGTGTGTAAGTATGAGTACTTACTCATTATAACATTATGCAAAATAGTAAAAATTGGAATTACCTTTGATGATCAACATGGAAATAGTCAAATTAATTTTGGTGTATTCATATAATATTGTACCAAAATATTAAATATTCTATCAGCTAGGGGCGCCTGGGTTGCTCATTTGGTTAAGTGTCCAATCTCAGGGTAGTGAGATTAAGCCCTGTGTGGGGTCCACGCTCAGTGGGGAGTCTGCCTCTCTTCCTCTCCTTCTGCCCCTCCCCCTACTCATGTGCCTGCGCTCTCTCTCTCTCAAATAAATAAATTAATTTAAAAAAATAGGGGGTGCCTGGGTGGCTCAGTTGATTGGGTGTCTGACTGTTGGTTCTGGCTCAGGTCATGATCTCAGGGTTGTGGGATTGAGCCCCGAGTTGGGCTCCATCCTCAGCTTAGAGTCTGCTTGAGATTCTCTTTCTCCCTCTCCCTCCCCCTCAGCCCCTCCCGCCACTCATGTGTTCTCTCTCTCTTTCTCAAATAAATAAATAAATAAATAAATAAATACTGTATCAGGTGTTAAAAAGAATGTCTATATGTGTTGATTAAAAAGATGTCTTAGAGAAATACGTAAAAATTGTGATTCCCTTTTTTGTGAAATAAATTAAATAGAATGCATGTGTATGCAACTTAAGTGACACCTGTGTAGATGCCCTCCAGTGCTCTAGGGCTCTGGGGTTACCATTCCTCTTAATATTTAATATCCTCTCAACATCTTCCAAGAATATCTTTAAAAAATTTTTTTTTAAATTTTATTTATTTGACAAAGAGCGGGAGAGTGAGAGAGAGCACAAGCAGGGGGAGCGACAGAGGAAGAGGGAGAAGCAGGCTCCCCACTGAGCAGGGAGCCCTATGTGGGGCTAGATCCCAGCACCCGGGGATCATGACCTGAGCTGAAGGCAGACACTTAACTGACTAAGCCACCCAGGCACCCCCTAAAATTTTTTTAAAAAAAGATTTTATTTGGGGCGCCTGGGTGGCTCAGTCGTTGAGCGTCTGCCTTCGGCTCGGATCATGATCCCAGAGTCCTGTGATCGAGCCCCACATCGGGCTCCCTGCTGAGCGGGGAGCCTGCTTCTCCCTCTCCCTCGTTCCCCCTGCTTGTGTTCCTGCTCTCGCTATCTCTCTCTCTGTCAAATAAATGAATAAAATCTTTAAAAAAAAAAGATTTTATTTATTTATTTGAGAGAGAGAGCATGAGCCGGGGGGCGTGGGGCGGGGGAGGGTGGCAAAGGGAGAGGGAGAAGTAGAAGCTGACTTCCCGCTGACTAGGGAGCCTGACATGGGGCTCGATCCCAAGACCTCAAGATTATGACCTAAGCCAAAGTCAGAGGCTTAACTGATTGAGCCACCCAGGTGGTCCCCTCCACCCAGAATATCTTTAAAGAAATCATAGACAGCCCAAGCTCCAGTGTCTAGCTCTCATTAAATGCTTGTTCTCTGCTTCTCATCTTGCAACCTTAAGTGTTCTCTCTTTTTTGTTTCTATATTATTTAAATATTACACCAAAAGAGATGTAATGCATCTCCTTTTCCATGTAGTTCCCCTTACGCTATCTTTAGGATAGGCCTATATGTGATTGATTTTATTGAAAGTTGGGGGTATTAAAGAGGGGCTATATATCAACAGAGGTCAGTAAGCAGTAAAAAACTTAGTATAGTATCTCTATTCCTATTATTTCCATTACCTGTTACATATATTAGGTAATATATCTCTATTACCTAGCAACTGATAACTTCTCCTTAGCTGTGTTTTGTCCTAGATCTCACTTCGCCCGTGTCTCTTTTTTTTTCTCCTTTTACTCAAAGAGCTCCCCAAACCCTTAAGATTCATGTTCATTTTCCACTCTAGGACTCATTCATTAGACTTCCATTGCTACCCTCAAATGTCCAAGATGTTCTAAAAACTAAGATGTTCTGTTGAATAAAGAGTAATCTTTGGGCCTTCACCTTTACCTTTGAAGCGTGGCTGAAGTTTAAAAGTATAGTCTGCGATCTCTTTAAGGCAATTACAGCTGTAAGTATGCCTTCCCTTCCTGGCCAGTCTTTGTAAACAGGAGGGAGCAGTATACAATTTATGTCCCTGTTTATGTGAATAGTGGCATCACTTACCTTCCTTTATAGGGACAATTATCGACCATCAGATTTTATGTTGAA
>NC_138372.1:114542100-114551829 GCF_054177405.1 Leptonychotes weddellii | reverse complement strand
GGCGCCCGAGATCAGTGGTTTTCAAAGTGCCCCCTAAGGAGCCTTGTGGATTGGGGGAAGTCCTTTTGGGCAGTGGGGGTCAGAGATGAGAATAAAGAGGAGAAAAGGAAACAGCCCAACCCAACCAGGCCAACTCTTACTCTCTTTTACATGTTCGCACACCAATAAAATTTTGTCCGTATAGTGAGTTCTGAGGCTGGAAAAAAGTCTGGAGTGATTGCCTTAAAACATGGGCCCGCGAACTGCAGCCCGCAGGTCAAATCTGGGCTGTGGAGTTTGTTTTTGTATAGCCTATGAGCGAGGAATGGCTTTTACATTCTTAAGGAGATGTTAAAAAAAAAAAAAAAAAAGGAGGAAAAAGAATATGTGAGAGACCATATGTGCCCTGCAAACCCTAAAATATTTATTGTCTGTCTCTTTACAGGAAAAGTTTTTTGGCCCCTTTCGTGGTGGTGGCACTATTTGAAGAGGCTAAAAATGGAAAACTAGCTAAACAGGCAGTAGGGAAATGATTAAGTAAAGCATGTGTATTATTTAAGACTTGGTTCAGCTGCAAATAAAGGAAACCCCCAAATATCAGTGACTGAAGGAAGATACAAGTTTATTTCACATTTGAGAATGTGAAGGGTTATCAGTACTGGAATGTTCTGAAACTCCCTGGGTCAGAAACTCAGGCCACATCCGTCTTGTGTGGCTCCACCTGGGTTAGTTTAATTCCCAGGGTCACCTCTTGGTCTACAAGATGATTGTTGGAACTCTAGCCTTTATCCTTGCATTCCACGCAGCAGGAAAGAAGAAGCAAAGAAAATAGAGCATTCCACGTCTACTTTTATCTCATTGGTTAGAACTTAATTATATGTGCATCTAGCTGCAATGGAGACTGGGAAATGTAGTTTTGATTCTGGGCAGTCCTGTACCCAGCTGAAAATTTGGTATTCTATTATTATAGAAGAAGCAGAGACTAGATATTAGAGCTCTCTATCATAGCAGAGAACATCAACTCATTTATTTGTTCAGCCTCCTATTATGTGGCAGGTAACTTGCTAATCATTGAAAATATAAATTGGATAGAATTCATAGTCTGGAATGTTATTATATTTTTGATGGCTTCTAATGGCTCTTCCAGTCTTATGGTCTTTGAATTATTGCAATTTAATGTTAGCTTATTTCTTTTTCTTTCTTACTTTTTTTTTTGTCTTGCATAGAGCCATGTTTTTGACCACTGTCGATCATGCATGTAGAATGCATCATTTGCTTTTTTGTTTGTTTTTTACACGTAAGAATTCTTTTTTTAAAATATTTATTTATTTGTCAGAGAGAGAGCACAAGCGGGGGGAGCTGCAGGTCGAGGGAGAAGTGGGCTCCCTGCTAAGCAGGGAGCCGGATGTGGGGCTCAATTCCAGGACGCTGGGATCATGACCCAAGCGGAAGGCAGACGCTTAACCAACTGAGCCACCCAGGCATCCCTACACATAAGAGTTCGAATGAATAGTGTCTGAGCAAAGTGCATGGAGTTCTTTGTCCTCCTGCTGTTAGCATCAGTATCGTTGTTTGTTTGTTTGTTGTAGTTTTATTATAGCATGGGGATGGGACCAGTGGGCAGAAAGAGCTGCCTCAACATTAGTATCCTTGAATCATTCTGTAGGAATCTGTAATTCTGGAAGTAGCATTGACATATCCACAGCAGTCCTGTTTTGAGAAGCAAAACGAAAAGTCCGGAGTAGGATTAAATGGGGTCCTTTATTTTTAACCACCTACAGATTGGCATTAGACCAGTATTCATTCATTAAATGAATAAAACCCCAGCATGCTCAGTGACTACTGGATGCATTTACAAATGGGTTAATCTCTGGATCAGCTGAGCAATTTTCTGGGAATCTTTTGCCAAAAGTCCTCAGGCTTAAAGGTATGGTGAGCCAGTGGGGGCTTTTATCCTTTTCTAGGTTGATTCCAAGCTCTGATAGCAGTGAAGAGTATTCGAGGGGAGGCAGCTTTGTGCAGTGGAAGTATCGTGGCCAATGAGGTTTATCCGAGGCATGATTATTGCTAATCGAGGGGAGGTGCTTAACGTGAACAAGAATTTTTGTCTAATATATGGTTTATTCATAGGTTTAATCAGACTAGGATGTTTTCTCTCATTAAAAATCCCTTAAGCCAGTGAAATATTTTGGGATATTATTTCTTGTTTCTGAGGCTTATTTTGATTAAATGCATATGGTACTTTCAGGCACTTTGTGTTCCCAAATCACTTTACAGCTGCCGCTGTTGTTTTATCAGTAATGTGGGCTTTTAGGGATTTTCCCACTGCTTTTGTTTTACATTGCCTTCTGAAGTGTTTCTACGGTCCATCACATCAGCTCCCACATTAGAGATGTGGGAGCTGGGAAGAAAAAAATGCGATCAACTCCTGGAAACCAATGCTGAGTGGATGTCACTTTTATAGCCGACACGTTTAATCCCAGAAACATCATGAGTTCTTCAAAGAGGCTAATGCTTTTTGGAAAGCAGGTGTATCCGTGCATTTAAAAAAATTTTAAATGTGATTAATCTAGACCTGTAATTTTAAACATTAGTGGTGACGTGAAGAACATCAATTATTTATTTATAAATTTGGAGTATAGTTGACATACAATATTGTATTAGTTTCAGATGTACCACATAATGATTAGACATTTATATATATTAAAAAGTGATCACCAGGATGACTCTGGTTACTATTTGTCACCATACAAAGTTATTACAGTATTATTGACTATATTCCCTATGCTGTGCTTTATATTCCTGTGACCTATTTATTTTATAATTAGAAGTTTGTACCTCTTAATTGCCTTCACCTATTTCGTCCATCTCCCCACCCACCTTCCCCCCCGGCAGCCACCAGCTTGTTTTCTGTAGTTATGAGTCTGTTTTGTTTTGTTTGTTTGTTTGGATTCCACGTGTAAGTGAAATCATGTAGTATTTGTCTTTCTCTGTCTGAATTATTTCACTCAGCATCAATGTTGTAGCAAATGGCAAGATTTCTTTTTTCTTATGGCTGAATACTATTCCATTATGTATCTATATCTAAATCTACATCTCTCACATCTTTTTTTTTTTTTTTTAACATCTCTGACATCTTCTTTATCCATTCATCTATCGATGGAGACTTAGATGGCTTTCATATCTTGGCTATTGTACTATTCTTTTTTTTTTTTTTTTTAAGATTTACATATTTATTTTGAGAGGGAGAGAGAGAACAGTGGGGAAGGGCAGAGGGAGAGGGAGAGAGAGAGTCCCAAGCAGACTCCTCACTGAGCATGGAGCTGGATGTGGGGCTCGATCCCACGGCCCTGAGATCATGACCTGAGTGGAAACCAAGAGTTGGATGCAACCAACTTTGCCATCCACGCGCCCCCCCTTTTTTTTTAAGTAATCTCTATGCCCAACTCTATGCTCAAATTCACAACCCTGAGATCAAGAGTCACATGCTCCACCAATTGAGTCAGCCAGTGCCCCTTGTCTAATATAAATAATGCTGCAATGCACAAAGAGGTGCATATATCCTTTCGAATTAGTGTTTTTCTTTTCTTTGGGGAAATATCCAGAAATGGAATTAGTGGATTATATGTATGTCTATTCTTAATTCTTTGAAGAACCTCCATACTGTTTTTCATGGTGGCTGCACCAATTTACTTTTCCACCAACAGTGCATGAGGGTTCCCTTTTCTCAGCATCTTCACCAGTACTTGTTATTTCTTGTCTTTTTTTTTTTTTTGCTTTTTAAAAAAATTTTTTTTATTATGTTCAGTTAGCCAACATTAGTTTTTGATGTAGTGTTCAGTGATTCATTAGTTATGTATAACACCCAGTGCTCATCACAACACATGCCCTCCTTTTACCCATCACCCTGTTGCCCCATCCCCCCACTCCCCTCCCTTCTGAGACCCTCAGTTTGTTTCCCGTAGTCCAGAGTCTCTCATGGTTTGTCTCCCTCTCTTATTTCTCACCCTTCAGATTTCCCTCCCTTCCCCTGTAGTCCTCTGTGCTATTGCTTATATTATTATTTTGTCTTTTTGATACTAGCCATTCTGACTGGTGTGAGGTGATATTTCATGGTGGTTTTGATGTGCATTTGCCTGATCATGAATGATGTTGAGCATCTTTTCATGTGTCTGTTGTCCACCTGTAGGGCTTCTTTGGAAAAATGTCTATTCAGGTCTTCTGCCCATTTTTTAATCAGATTGTTTGTTTTTGGTTGAGTTGTGTGAGTTCTTTATGTATTTTGGTTATTAACCCCTCATTGGATATATCATTTGCAAATATCTTCTCCCATTCAGTAGATTGCCTTTTTTTGTTGATGGGTTCCTTCCCTGTACAAAAGCTTTTTAGTTTGATATAGTCCCAATTGCTTATTTTTGCTTTTGTTGCCCTTGCCTGAGAAGACAAATCCAAGAAAAATTTGCTGACTGATGTTAAGAGTTTACTGCCTTTGTTTTCTTTTAAGAGTTTTATGGTTTCAGATGTTACATTTAGGTCTTTAATCCATTTTTAGTTTATTTTCAAGAGAGTGGTTTAGTTTCATTTTTTTGCATGTAGCTATTAAACACAGCTCCTTAGAAATGCTATTTATTTTCTTTTTTGAGGAACAAGAATAAAAGTAATATGAAATTACCTCAAATATTTCCATATGAAATATCATTTTACTATGATTAAGCACAAAATGGTTTTGTTAACTAAAACAGTACTATGTAATGTTCTAGCCCAAGCTTTAACCCTTTAGGACCCGAATATTTGTTCCTTTTTCCCCCTCTCAATGTCAACTGAGCTTATAGGGCCCACCTGAGCTTATAGATTCTCTCTTTTGGAAGGTTGGAATACCAAATATGTAGATCTACAGTGTCTGCTTTGTGGTGCCTTGGTGCAGGGCAAAACCTGCACAGCCTCCCTCCTGCGGTGGTCCTACCGAGAAATGTGCTTTCCTGGATGTTTGTGTAACTTCTGCAGGTATGAGCTGAAGAGCATCTGCTCTCCTGTGTGCATATGGAGTCTACGTAGTGGGAATCTCCGTCTTGCAATGATTAGTGTCACAGACAGAAGGAACTTTCTTTTCCCTTCTCTTTCTCTCTCTTCTTCTCTTTCTTTTTCTTCTTTAAAGATTTTATTTATTTATTTGACACAGAGAGAGAGAGAGAGTACAAGCAGGGGGAGCGGCAGGCAGTGGGAGAGGGAGAAGTAGGCTCCCGCTGAGCAAGGAGCCCGATGTGGGGCTTGATGTGGGGCTTGATCCCAGTACCATGGGATCATGACCTGTGCCCAAGGCAGACACTTAACCGACTGGGCCACTCAGGCGCCCCTTTTCTCCTCTTTCTTGTTTTAACTGTATTTCCTCCTTTTTTCTTCCCTCACAGTCAATACTGTGGCTTTCCTTAAAAATTCAAAACCGACTTATTATGGGAATTTTCTAATATACAGAAGTTGAAAGAGTATAAATAAGGACTCATAGATCCACCAACTAATTTTAATAATTGTTAACATTTGTCATATTTGCTTTATATTCCTCTATTTCAATTAAAATTTTATTTGTGGTAAAATATATGTAATGTAAAATTTACTATTTTAAGCTTTTAAAATTTTATTAAATTTTATTTTTTTAAAAAGATTTATTTATTTATGAGAGAGAAAGAGAATGAGTTGGGGGAGGGGCAGAGGGAGAGGGGGAATGTCCAGCACACTCCCCACTGAGCAAGGAGCCCCACGGGGGGCTCTTGATCCCAGGTCCCTGAGATCATGACCTGAGCCAAAATCAAGAGTTGGCGGCTTAACTGCTCCTAAGCTTTTTTTATTTTTAAGTATTCTTTACATTTTTAAAAAAGATTTTATTTATTTATTTGAGAGAGAGGAGAGAGACATAGAGAGAGAGCATGAGCAGGGAGAGGAGCAGAGGGAGAGGGAGAAGACTCCCTGCTGAGCAGGGAGCCTGATGCGGGGCTCGATCCCAGGACCCTGGGATCATGACCTGAGCCGAAGGCAGACGCTTAACGACTGAGCCACCCAGGCGCCCCAGTATTCTTTAAATTTTTAAAATATTTTGGTAAAATAAAAGATCATCCTTTCTCCACTGAATTACTTTTGCATCTTTGTTGAAAATCAGTTTTCCATATAAATGTAAGTCTATTTTTGGACCCTCTATTCTGTCTCATTGATCTCTTTGTTATGCTAATACCACACTGTCTTGATTAGTCTTGAAATCAGATAGTATACTACAGTGTGTAGTATATGTTCTTTTTCAAAGTTATGTGGATGTTCTATGTCCTTTGCATGTCTATATGAATTTAGAATCAGTTTGTCAGTTTCTACACAAAATCCTACTAGGATTTTGATTGCAATTACATTGAAGCTATAGATTAATTTGGGGAGAGTCAGCATCTTTGGCCCTATGCTATAGCTCTCCATTTATTTTAGATCTTTTTTTTTTTTTAAAGTAAACTCTACCCCCAATGTGAGTTCGAGCCCCACAACCCCAAGATCAAGTGTTGTATCCTCTACTGACTGAGCCAGCCAGGCACCCCTAGATCTTCTTTAATTTCTCTCTGCAATATTTTATCACTATCACTGTACAGATAAACCTTTTGCCAAATTTATCCTTAAATATCTAATATGTTTTGATGCTATTATAGATGCTATTATTGATGCTATTATTTTTAAATTTTAATTTTCATTTATTCATTGCTAGTGTAAATATAGTTGATTTTTGTAAATTGATCTTGTATTCTGCAGGCTTGATAAACTCATTTATTAGTCCTCATAGCTTTTTTGCAAATTTCTTTGAATTTTCTAGATGGATGGTAATTTCACCTGAAAATAAGACAGTTTTACTTCGGGGCGCCTGGGTGGCTCAGTCGGTTAAGTGTCTACCTTTGGCTCAGGTCATGATCCCAGGGTCCTGGGATGGAGCCCCACATTGGGCTCCCTGCTCAGTGGGGAGTCTGCTTCTCCCTCTCCCTCTGCCTGCCGCTCTCCCTGCTTGTGCTCTCTCCCCCTCTCTGTCAAATGAATAAATAAAATCTTAAAAAAAAAAAAAGACAGTTGTACTTCTATCTTTCCAATCTGGATGCATTTTTATTTATTTTCTTGCCCAATTTCATAGGCTAGAATCTCTAGTACAATGTGGAATAGCCATGGTTAGAATAGACATCCTTGCAGTAATCCAGTCTTTCACTATGAAGTACAGTGTTAGCTGTAGGTTTCTCGTAGATACAATTGCCTGGCTCCGGGAGCCTGGTACTGGGGAAGCTACATATGTGTTAGGGGTCTGCCCGGCAAGTACACTTGAGCCAGGGAGCAAAACTCCTTTCTCCTGCAATATCACCCCTGCACCCTCCACTGACAACACTTAACATTGTGCCAGTTGGCAAAGAGAAAATATTTAAAGGGCCTATCTTCATTTTTGCAAATTAAGCAATTCAAGGTGAGTTTGGCAATAAATTCATAATTGACCTGTTGTCTTTCATGGATTACTGTTCTTCAGTGCCTGATGCCCAGTATCTTGAAAACTGTTTTTTTCATATATTTTGTCCATTGTTTGGTTGTTTCAGACAGAAGGGCAAATCTGGTTTCTGCTGTTCTATCTTGGCCAGAAGCAAAAGTAGCCCCCTTTACTGCATTTTGAGTAGTGATTTGAGCATACCATCTGTTATCTTCTAGAACCCTGACTGAGGTACTTGTATTTCCTATAAACTGGCAGTTAGGTTGAATGGCTTATTTAGATTCAGGTTAAACATTTTTGGCAAGAAAATTCCTTTTATAGGTCATGCCATGTACCTCTTACTGTGTCATAGCTGATTATTCTGCTCTTAGCAATGCTAACTTTGATTAGTTGGTATATTAATCTGCTCAGGCTTCTATAACAAAATACCACAGACCAGATGCTTAAACAACAGAAATGTACTTTCTCCCAGTTCTGGAGGCTAGAAGTCTGTGATCAAGGACCTCCAGCAGGGTCGGTTCTTGGTGAAGGCTCTCATACTGGCTTATAGATAGGTGCCTTCTCACTGTGTCCTCACATGGTCCTTCCTTGGGGTGTGTGTGTGTGTGTGTGCAGAAAATGAACTCTCTGGGATCCCTTCTTATAAGGACACTATCCTATCAGATCAGGGCCCCCACCTTTATGACCTCTTTTAATCTTAATTAATTCCTTAAGGGCCCCATCTCCTAATACAGTCTCACTGCGGGTTAGGACTTTAATATATGAATTTTGAGGGGACACAAACATTCAGTCCATAGCATTTAACATAATCACCAGTACTTTCGCCTTTACCATTAGCAAGGATTATGTTGGTTGATACTTTTGTACTTTGTGACTATCCTGTTCACAAACATCTTCACCTGGTGTTTTTGTTTCCGCTTTTTTGTTTTAGCATGCATTGATGATTCTTGCCTGAATTGGTTTCTTTATTAGGATTTGGAAAATAGTGAATTTTCAGTTGTATCTCTCCTCCTCCATTTATTATCTGGAGTTCTTCCATAAAAGTGAGCTTTCCCTCATCAAATGGGGATGCAGTATTGTTTCTCCTTAAAAGGTAGTGATCAATATTTATTTTTTTTCTGTTTAATTGCCAATTTCTTAGAGAGGGGAGTTTGTTTAATAGTTACCTCCAGTGATGATGAATGAGTTTTCTTCTTTTTCTCTCGCCCTCTGCTTTTAATATCACTCTGGACTCTTGGATTCTATTTATCTAATATTTATAATCATCTATAGTTATAATTCTTTTAAATGCTCATATCATCCCAAATTTGGCCAGTGGAGATTCCTTCCAGTTCCTGATCCTTTGGGGACAAGTCCCCAACTCCTACCCCATTAGTCTTTAATAGCTTCTGGTATTATATGCTCATTTTGTTTATTCCTGATTCAGACTTGGGATCCTAATTTTTCTTTCTTTTTTTAAAGATTTTATTTATTTATTTGACAGAGAGAGACAGAGCACAAGCAGGGAGAGCAGCAGGCAGAGGGAGAGGAAGAAGCAGACTCCGCACTGAGCAGGGAGCCCGATGTGGGGCTCGATCCCAGGACCCTGGGATCATGACCTGAGCTGAAGGCAGCCGCTTAACCAACTGAGCCACCCAGGCACCCCTGGATCACTAATTTTTCAAGGAGTCTTGGTTCCTGTTAGTGGGGGAAAGTTTTTGGAAATTATGATTTGGGTGATAGGTGGATTTATTGTTACTTAAGATTCACTGCCTTTAGGTTCTATTTATAAACAGGGGTAGGAAATATGTTAAGAAAAAGAAGTCAATCATTTATATTGACTTTCACTTCCAACTTAAATTTACAAATACTATATCTGATAAGGAACTGGTATCCACAGTGTATAAATTATTCTTACAATTCAACAATAAAGAGACAAAAAGCTCAATTAAGAAAATGGGTAAAGAATTTGAATAGACCTTTCTCCATACAAGACATTTAAGTGTCCAATAAGCACGTGAAAAGATAGATGATCAGCATTATTAGTCATTAGGGAAATGTAAATGAGGACCACACTGTGATACCACCTAGCCCCCACTAGGATGGCTAAAGTAAAAAAGACAGACAATAACAAGTGTTTACAAAGATGTGGAAAAATTGGAACCCTCATATATTGTTGATAGAATTGTAAAATGGTGCAGCCACTTTGGAAAACAGTTTGGCAGTTTCTTTTTTTTTTTTTTTTTTAAGATGTTATTTATTTATTTGAGACAGAGAGAATGAGA
>NC_138372.1:114520557-114541600 GCF_054177405.1 Leptonychotes weddellii | reverse complement strand
CCCCTCTAGAACCCTCAGTTTTTCAGAGTCCATGGAAAATATAACTTTTAAGTGATGGACTTCAGTATTTAACTGAGGAGATTTCCAAGCAAAGAATTGAAGGGGTGGTCTGTTTTTTTTCTTGCTGCTTATAGTAAAATTTGAATGAAAAGCAATACACTGAGGAAGCAACTGTTAAGCAAAAAGAACTAACACTTGATGACTTGGGAAATTATCCAGATTGCAAAGGATGCTACATTAAGGAAATTAACTACTAGGGAAGTATGCTCTGGAGAGAAGACAAGAGTGTAAGTGGCCGGACAGACTTTTGCTGAAAAGATTAAGTGTATGACTCAAGGACCCAAACCACCATCTCAGTAGAAGTCAGGAATAGAGGTGGAGTTATTCAGGAAAGATCTGTGGAGGACTCTTTTGTCTAATGGTGTGGTGCTTCATGACAGACACAGGAGACTGACAAGGTTTTGAGAATGTTGTGTCAGCGGGAACATGCCAACTTGGACTGAAGGGATAGAGACTGGATTCAAGGAAAGAAGGCTGTTGGACTTCCAACATTCTACTGGCTGAAAATAGGCTGATAGAAGCTACTCAGCTGCAAACATGTGCTACCTTCAAGAAAAAGGAAGAATGAGTCCAAGGACAGAACCTTGGGCCTAGAGAATGGAGCACAGTCGCAGAGGCAGAGGTGGGTGGAGCCATGAGTACAGAGGACTGTGTTGGTGCGGGACACAGAGGATAGCTCCCAGGTTTTGAAACCTAATGGAATTTACCCTGCTGGATTTCAAACTTGCTGGGGACCAGTGACCCTTATATTTCTTCCATTTTCTCCTGTTATCCTATGGCCGTCTTATCATTGTTTTTTGGAAGTATATACTCTGTTTTCTCATTTCACAGGCCCACAGATAGAGAAGAATTTTCCCCTAGGATTGCTCATACTCAGAGTCTCATCCATTACCTGGTTTAGATGATTTAGATGATAAGATTTGGGACTTTTGATGACATTTAGATGAGATTCTGGACAGAATGGTTGTTGCTGTAATGGGTTGAGACTTTGGGGGATGATAAGATGGGGTGAGCATTTTGCTTATAGGATGGATGTGAATTTTTGGGGGGTCTGAAGACAGTCTGTAGTGTGGTGAACGAGCCCAGTAAATATATGTCCATGTCCTAGTCCCTGGAGCCTGTGAATGCTACTTGATTTGGTAAAGAGGTCTTTGCCTGTGTAATTAAGTTAGGATCTTGAAATGAGATCATCCTGGATTATCCAAGGGGCCCTAAGCCAAAGATGAGTGTTCTGATGAGAGACACAAAGAGGACAGGGCAAAGGGAGGCAATGTGACCGTGGTGGCAGAGACTGGAGTTTTGTGGCCACCAGCCAAGGAATGCCTGGAGCTGCCAGAAGTTGGAAAAGAGAAGGAACCAATAGTTCCCTTGACCCTTTGGAGGGAGCATGTCTCTACTGATATATTTCTTGTGGACTTCTGGCCCTGAGAACTGTGAGATAATAAATTTCTGTTGTTTTAATTTGTGGTTGTTTATAATAGCAGCTACAGGAAATAATACAGATTTTGGTACATTTTTCAAAGACAAAGTAGCCAGTTGTAAAGGACCATATGTTATACGATTCTGTCGATACGACATGTCCAGAATAGACAAATATATGGAGACAGAAAGTAGATTAGTGGTTGCCAGGGTTTTGGGTGAGGGCAAATAGTAGTGACTGGTCATGGATATGGGGTTTCCTTTTGGGGTGCTGAAAATTAGACAGTGGTGATGGTTGTACAATTCTGTGAATATACTAAAAGCTACTGAATTTTACACTTTATTTTTATAGATTTTATTTATTTGAGAGAGAGAGAGCATGCATGCATGAGGGGGTGAGGGTCAGAGGGAGAGGGCGAAGCAGACTCCACCCCCCACCCCCCAGCAGGGAGCCTAACACAGGGTCAATCCCAGAACCCTGAGAGCATGACCCCAGCCGAAGGCAGACGCTTAACTGACTGAGCCGCCCAGGTGCCCCTGAATTTTACACTTTAAAAAGGTTAATTTTATGGTAGGTGAATTATATTTCAATAAAACTATTGTAAAAAAACTTAACATTATGAAGTTTTCTTAACTTATCGAATTTATATTTTTTTCCCTTTCACTGGAAATTTCTTTTTTTTGGAAATTTCTTTTCAAATAAAATTAGCATACTTATTTGCTTTATCCTTATAGATACATAAAAAGGATTCATAATTACAATATTTGTATTACCACATCATTACATCAAAAAAACGAATTTTGAGGATTTTTTGGTAGTTCTTTTAGTCCCTAGACTATATACGATTAAGAAATGTATAGTTCAAATGTATGTTTAAAAGGTCACTTGAGGGGCGCCTGGGTGGCTCAGTCCTTCAGCGTCTGCCCTCAGCTCAAGTCATGATCCCAGGGTCCTGGGATCGAGCCCCGCATTGGGCTCCTGCTCGGCGGGAAGCCTGCTTCTCCCTCTCCCACTCTCCCTGCTTGTGTTCCCTCTCTTGCTGTCTCTCTCTCTGTCAAATAAATAAATAAAATCTTTAAAAAAAAAGGTCACTTGAAATAAATTTCTGTTGTATGTCAGTATGGTACTCATTTGATATAGAATTAAATTTGTTTCTTCTCAATTTTAGGGTTGCTTTCCCTTTATGATTAATTTAATCTATTTTTTGAATGTTTGAGACATTTATATGAGTCAAAAATCAGAACTATATAAAAAGCCTTGTTTAAGGGGCACCTGGGTGGCTCAGTCGGTTAAGCGTCTGCCTTCCGCTCAGGTCATGATCCCAGGGTCCTGGGACTGAGTGCCTCATCGGGCTACTTGCTCAGCAGGGAGCCTGCTTCTCCCTCTGCCTGCCACTCCTCCTGCTTATGCGCTCTCGCTCTGACAAATAAATAAATAAAATCTTAAAAGAAAAAGTCTTGCTTAGGAAAGGCTTGCTTCTGTCCATCAGCACATGAATGGATAAAGAGGCACTGCAGAATTGGTTGTAAAAGCAAAACACTGGAAACAACCCAAATGTTCACCAATAAGGAACTGATTGAATAAACCCACACAATGAAGTATACATAGTCTTAGAAAAGAATAAGTAAGATTTCTATGGACTGATAAGGAGTGGTTTGAGTGGTTTCCAGTATACAGTAAGTGAAAAAAAAACGCACAACAGTATATATAAAATGCTATCTTTTTTATAAGAAAGGAAATCAAATAAGAAAAAATATATATACAAATACATATACATATATGTGTGTGTGTTTATTTTGCTTATTTTTCCAGAAACTTTAGAAAGATAAACCAGAAATAAATACTAAGAGAGCAAGCACAGGGAGGTAGAGTGAAGAATAGGAAGAGAAATGATATGGATATAAGCAAGACTTCCCTTTTTTTTTAATTTAAATTCAATTAGCCAACTTATAGTACATCATTAGTTTCAGATGTAGTGTTCAATAGTTCATCAGTTATGTATAACACCCAGTGCTCATCACATCATGTGACTCCTTAATGCCTATCACCCAATTACTCCATCCCCCCACCCATCTCCCCTCCAGCAACCCTCAGTTTGTTTCCTAGAGTTAAGAGTCTCTCAAAGTTTTTCTCCCTCTCTGATGACTTCCCATTCTGTTTTCCCTCCCTTCCCCTATGAACCTCTCTGCTGTTTCTTATGTTCCACAAATGAGTGAAACTATATGATAACTGTCTTTCTCTGATTAACTTATATCTCAGTACAGTTTTAATTTACATCTCTTATTATGAGTTGAGGTTAAGCATCTTTCTCACATGTTAACAAGCAAATGGCCTTTCTTTTTTCTGAGGACTGTTTGTTTTTTAAACTTTTTTTCTGTAGGGATTTTGGTCTTATTCTGAAATTTAAAGTTTTTTATATATTAGGTTTTTTGTGATGTAAGTTGCAGATATTTTCTCTTAGGTTATCATTTGTCTTTGACTTTTTCTTGTAATCATTTTTGAAATGGCAAAAATAAAATGACAACAAAGTCAAAGAAAAAAAGTCTTGTTATTCTATGGTTTCTTTTTTTTTTTTTTAAAGACTTTATTCATTTATTCGACAGAGAGAGACACAGCGAGAGGGGGAACACAAGCGGGGGGAGTGGGAGAGGGAGAAGCAGGCCTCCCGCCGAGCAGGGAGCCCGACGCGGGGCTTGATCCCAGGACCTGGAATCATGACCCGAGCCGAAGGCAGACGCCAACGACTGAGCCACCCAGGCGCCCCTCTATGGTTTCAATATGACTTTTTATTTTGCAAGATTCCCTCCTAGATATGTTCATATTCATGATATTCACGAATATCTTTGTTCAAATCTAGCCAATTCTACTTACTGGTCACATCTTTTGTCTTCTGCTTTTGTCACTTAAAATTGGGGGATACACCACTTGGATGGGTCACATTCTAACCAATTAATTTGTTGACATATGGTAATTTCTTAAAAAGGAGTCAGCAGGCCTGGGCATCTGGAGTTCTGATTCACTTCTGGACCTCCCAAGGTCACTGGAAGTTGTTTGCAGGCGAGAATCAAATCCTGCCTTGCACCTGGAAGACTGAGTCAGTTCTGGGGCCAACAACAACTGTACGCTCGAGTTCCGTTTGGAGTCTTGAGACTAGTTAAGTCCTTGGCTTTTATGCCTATCCTCGGCCCCCACCCACAGGGCCAGCGCTAGGAAAACGGTCCGCCCTCTCCTGTGCTCTCATTTCAACATGGCTAGCGCTTCAGACAAGCACGTGGTGATCTCTCTCTCTCCCTCTCTCTCTCTTGCTCTCCCTCTTTCCCCCTCCTCCTTTCCCCTCTGAGTCATGGCTTCTTATACTCAACATCACATTTTTAGTTAGCAGTGTGGAGATAATTTACTCAATGTCCAAAAGCATCTAATAGAATTTTTCTGTGGGGGGTGGAGGAGGGTAGTGCTCCCCCCACCCCCCCGCCCCGACCTCCCGCCCAGCCTCAATCTTGCTTTAAATATTTTTTCTTTGGCAAGTGCCAAGTGACTAGATTCACAATTCTAAATAAATAAAAAGCAAAATTTTTTTTAAAAGCTTAAAGCTCTTTTTGATATAAACATCTTGGACATCTAAATAATCTGTAGAAAATACACTGAGCTTCTTTTTACTTTTTATTTTTAGAAAGCCAGTTATATAATGAGTCTAGACACATCTTAGTTTGAGTGCGTTTCTCACTGTCCTATTTTTCCTCCTTGTTAAATAGGAGAATAATATACATAGTAAATATAGTATATTGTTTATATGTCTGGGGGGTTACTTAACGATGACAATAGAGTTTATACCTCTTTTCCTCGGATCTCTGTTTCTTCTTGAATCCTTATATTCCAGAAGAACTTTCAAAGCTGTGATACTAGTAACATGGGGCCTTATATCAAACCATCATGTTTTACACCTTAAATATATACAATTTTTATTTGTTAATTATAACTCAATAAAGCTGGAAAAAAAACTTTGAAAATGAATAAGATATATATTGACCAACCAACCAACCAACCAAGAGTGGGGCCTTCCATCCATACAGCATGCTACTGTTCACAAACCTTTTGTATATATTCTCTCATGGGACTCTGGCCAGTTATGTCTCTGACAGTCGTTTAGTTAACAGATGTATTAAATTCTCTAGAACCCTAAAGAAATTGTCTAAGGTCTTTGTGAAGCTTTATTCAAAAAATGTTTTCCAGCTTTATTTTTTTTTTTAAAGATTTTATTTGAGAGAGAGAGAGAGAGAGAAACAGCATGAGAGGGGAGAGGGTCAGAGGGAGAAGCAGGCTTCCTGCTGAGCCGGGAGCCCGATGTGGGACTCGATCCCAGGACTCTGGGATCATGACCTGAGCTGAAGGCAGTCGCTTAACCAACTGAGCCACCCAGGCGCCCAGTTTTCCAGCTTTATTGAGATAAAATTCACATATAACATTGTGTACGTTTAAGGTGTACAATGTGATTATTTGATATATGCATATATTGCAAAATGATTACCACAATAAGATTAGTTAGGACATACCTCACCTCACACGGTCGTGCGTGTCTGTGTGTGTGTGTGGTGAGAACGTTAAAGATCTACTCTTAGCAACTTTCAAGTGTACAGTACTGTATAGTTAACCGTACGTGCTGTACATTAGATCCCCAGAACTTTTATAACTGGAAGCTTCTACCCTTTGACCACTTTCACCCATTTTCCTCATTCCCCTGCCCCTGGAAACCACCAATTTACTCTCAGTTTTTTTAGATTCCACATATAAGTGAGACCATATGATATTTGTCTTACTCTGTCTGACTTTTTTCACTTAACATAATACCATCAGGGTCCATTTCTGTTGTTGCAAATGACAGGATTTCCTTCATTTGTGTGGCTGAACAATATTACAACGTATACATTTTGATATATGTATATATAGCAAATGTGATATATATATTATTGACTCATCTGTCAGTGAACACTTGGGTTGTTTCTTTTTTTATTTTTTTTATTATTTATTTATTTTAAAGATTTTATTTATTTATTTGAGAGAGAGGATGAGAGGAGAGAGAGAGCACATGAGAGGGGGGAGGATCAGAGGGAGAAGCAGACTCCCTGCCGAGCAGGGAGCCTGATGCGGGACTTGATCCAGGGACTCCAGGATCATGACCTGAGCCGAAGGCAGTCGCTTAACCAACTGAGCCACCCAGGCGCCCACTTGGGTTGTTTCTATGTCTTGGCTATTGTAAATAATGCTGCAATGAACATGGGAGTGCAGATATCTATTTAAGATAGTGATTTCATTTCCTTTAAAATAGACACAGAGGGCGCCTGGGTGGCTCAGTTGGTTAAATGACCTGTGGCTCAGGTCATGATCCTGGAGTCCCGGGATCGAGTCCCGCATCGGGCTCCCTGCTCGGCAGGTAGTCTGCTTCTCCCTCTGCCCTCTTCCCTCTCGTGCTCTCTGTCTCTCATTCTCTCTCTCTCAAATAAATAAATAAAATCTTTAAAAAATAAAAAATAAAAATAAAATAGACACAGAAGCAGGATGTATGCATCACGATGTAGTTCTAGTCTTAATTTTTTGAGGAACCTCCATACTGTCTTCCATGGTGGCTATACCAGCTTATGTTCCCACGAATGGCACAAAAAGGTTTCTTCTCCATATCCTTGCTAGCACTTTTCATCTCTTATCTTTTTTACTTTTTCATTTTTAATTGAGATATAATTGATATATAGCATATTAATTTCAGATGTACAATGTAATGATTGCATATACGTATATATTGTGAAGTGATCATCACAGTAAGTCTGGTTAGCATCCATCACCACATCTCTTGTCTCTAAGGATAGCCATTTTAAATGGTATAAGGTGATGTCTCACTGTATTTTTAATCTGCATTTTCTGATGAGTGGCAATGTTGGGCACCTTTTCATGTATTTGTTGGCCATTTGTAAGTCTTCTTTGCAAAGATGTTTATTCAAGCTTTTTGCCCATTTTTAAATCAGATTGGAGTTGTGTGAGTTCCTTATGTATTTTGGATGTTATCCCCTTATCAGATACGTGCTTTGCAAACATTTTCTCCCATTTCATAGGTTGCCTTTTCATTTTGCTGATTGTTTCTTTTGTTGTGCAGAAGCTTTTTCATTTGTGGCAGTCCCACTTCTTTTTGCTTTTGTTGCTTATTCCTTTGGTGTCATATCCAAAATACCATTGCCAAGATCGACATCAAAGAGCTTTTTCTTATTTTATTTTATTTTTTTTCCTAGGAGTTTTATGGCTTCAGGTCTTACATTTAAGTATGTAATCCTTTTTTTTTTTTTAAGGTTTTATTTATTTATTTGAGAGAGAGAGCACTAGCGGGAGGGAGAAGCAGACTCCCCACTGAGCAGGGAGCTGACCCGGGGCTTGATCCCAGGATTCCCAAGCCCATGACCTGAGCCGAAGGCAGAGGCTTAACTGACTGAGCCACCCAGGCGCCCCAGTCTGTAATCCATTTTATTTTATTTTATTTTTTTGTTTTTTTAAAAAAGATTTTATTTATTTATTTGACAGATGGAGACATAGTGAGAGAGGAAACACAAGCAGGGGGAGTGGGGAAGGGAGAAGTAGGCTTCCCGCTGAACAGGGAGCCCGATGCGGGGCTCGATCCCAGGACCCTGGGATCACGACCTGAGCCGAAGGCAGACGCTTACCGACTGAGCCACCCAGGCACCCCTGTAATCCATTCTAAAGTTAATTTTTGTGAATGGTGTAAGTTAGGGGTTTAGTTTCATTCTTTTGCATGTGAATATCCAGTTTTCCCATCACCTTTTGTTGAAGAGACTTTTTCCCATTGTGTATTCTTGGCTCCATTGTCAAATATTAGTTGACCAATATGAAAACTTTGTTTGTGTATGTATGTATGTATATAGGCTCCCTACCCGACGTGGGGCTTAAACTCACAACACTGAGATCAAGAGTCGCACGATCTACTGACTGAGCCAGGCACCCCAACCAACAGGAAAACTTTAAATTAAACCTTCACTTGAAGTCTTCTTGACTTATTTCTATGGTTGCAGGTACTAAAGATAATAGCATAACTGTGTGTTGGGTCTTGCAATTGTTACCATTTATCCATATGTCTACATGTCTAGGAACCATTTTACACAGGGACCTGAGTTTGTAAAAATCTTTTCACAAGGGGCACCTGGGTGGCTCAGTCGTTAAGCGTCTGCCTTCGGCTCAGGTCATGATCCCAGAGTCCTGGGATCGAGCCCCACATCGGGCTCCCTGCTCAGCAGGAAGCCTGCTTCTCCCTCTCCCACTCCCCCTGCTTGTGCTCCCTCTCTCGCTGTGTCTCTCTCTGTCAAATAAATAAATAAAAAAAAATCTTTTCACAATTTTGCTTTTTGCTGTTTAAAGTGTTAACTGGGGGAGTATTATGATAATCCAGTAATCGTAATCATTATTCTGAAAAATCAGTGAGGGGGGTGGGAGGATGGGTTGGCCTGGTGGTGGGTATTGAGGAGGGCACGTTCTGCATGGAGCACTGGGTGTTGTGCACGAACAATGAATCATGGAACACTTCATCTAGAACTAATGATGTAATGTATGGGGATTAACATAAGAATAAAAAAAAAAATTAAAAAAAAAAATCAGTGAAAACTTTTAACCTGCTGACAGTGCTCTTCATTAAGAATCATGAAGACAGAATCATGTGGGACATCTCTTACTGAATGAGCATTTGATGAGCATCCTTTGTATCATTAAAAGCTTTGTTTTAAGAATGGTTAGTTGCACTCGCCTTTGTTAGAATATGGCTTTATTTCTGTCTATGCTGTATAAACCACTAAGTGTGATTTTTGTAATCTAAATGTAATGTACTTCTTCCATAGATGTTCTTGCTTGAGGCGTTCTGTTCCCTGTTATGACCAGTATTATAACAGCGTTCTATTTTTGCCCCTGCAGATTGGAGTAAAAGTAGATGAAGAATGGAAAATAGGGCTCCTTTGTTTGGGGCTGCTTAGGAGTTATCATGAGTGTATAATTTCTGGAACTAGACAGAGCCAAAGGGCACCGTTAGCCCTCTTTTTTTTAAGATTGTATTTATTTATTTGACAGAGAGAGACACAGCGAGAGAGGGAACACAAGCAGGGGGAGTGGGGGAGGGAGAAGCAGGCTTTCCGCTGAGCAGGGAGCCTGATGCGGGGCTCGATCCCAGGACCCCGGGATCATGACCTGAGCCGAAGGCAGATGCTTAACGACTGAGCCACCCAGGCGCCCAACTGTTAACCCTTTAAAAACAGCTGAGAGGGATCATTTTCCTTTGTGGCCCTATCATGACTATGGGATGGTGACATTTTCTCCTCACATGATTCAGAAACTGATCCTTCCAGCTGCCGGGGCAGTCCTCCTACCACAGAAAAAATGATTTTGAGACTGTGCATGATGCCCCTGCTTACTGTGCAGCGTAACCAGCTCCCGCTGTCTCATGCTAATGAGTGTTAGCTGATAATCCCTGGGGATCCATTTTAGCCACGAGCTTCAGCCTTTTCCTTCATCAGTTCTACTGTGAACACAGCTCACAAAAGAATGGGCACAATGAATGGAGTTGAGTTCAATTTCTTTCATTTCCGCCGCCCTCACTCCTAACTGCCAAATTCAAAGGATATTTTCCCATGTTTTCATGATTCCCTCCTCCCGCCACATTTAAACAATGGTGAGTTTTGTTTTTGTTTTTGTTTTTTTCCAAAAGCCTTCTCCTTCCTGCTGTGGTCTTTTAGGACTTGTAAATTAACGAACTTCCGTTTTATCCTTCTGGCTGCTATAGCATCTGCTTTATCAATGTCACCTCGATCGATGCCTTCTAATGGTTGAAAATGCCAGGGACCCCTTCATCTCCTTGCTATCCTGCAGGAGTTTGGACAACGGGATTGCCATAGATTTTAGACTCTCTGTAACAGTCACCTCTGCTTGCCTGCATTTGTGTGCCTCCGTGGTTTAGGCAGTGCTTGCCTGTGCCTCACCCAGGACCTCTGTGCTGTCTCTTGGTTCTCTACACTGTAGACTGCGGAACCCCTCTCAGATCTTTCTGGTTCTATTCTATGCACTTAGCCTTTCCCTTCTCAAATTAGGGTCTTTCCTATCCTTGACCCTCATTTACTCTGTCAAGGGCCAAGGCAATTCCTCATCATGCGGGCAGGTAGCCTCCGTATGCCTGTTCCTCCAGAGTAGCCATACTCTTTAGATGTTCAGTGCCTGGTCCTTCCTCTGTCCACCTGGTCCCTGGCCTCTTTCTCTCATCTTGCTTCTCCCAGAACCAATTTAGCTCTTTTTTGCTAACTTAGACTCAGCTAGCGTCAGGTTTGTATACTGATTTCACTTTGGCTCTCCTGGGTCTCCAGGACTTCCTTATCAACCAGCTTCATTCAGCTATTAATTAGGAGGAACCATCCTGGTTCTAGCAGACATTGTTTCCTATTCACTGCTATTCTTAGCTGACTGAGTCTGTCCTGACTTGGGAAGTTCTGTTTGTTTGTTTTTAAGTAGGCTCCATGCCCAGTGTGGGGCTTGAACTCATGACCCTGAGATCAAGAGTTGCATGCTCCACCGACTGAACCAGCCAGGCACCCCTGATTTGGGAAGTTTTTGATGTTAATCTGAGAAATTAATTTAGAGCCATCCCACATCTCCTCCTCCCCCTCAGCTTCTTCCCTGCTCAGGTGTAAGAGTCATGTGTCATGGCTTATACTAAGATGGCCAGCAGCCACCAGCATTTTCACTATTCTCGGGGTGCCTGGATGGCTCAGTTACTAAGCATCTGCTTGGCTCGGGTCATGATCCCAGGCTCCTGGGATCGAGTCCTGCATTGGGAGCCTGCTTCTCCCTCTGCCTGCTGCTTCCCCTGCTTGTGTGCTCTCTCTTTCTCTCTCTGTCTCTGACAAATAAATAAATAAAATCTTTATTTTATTTTATTTCTTTAAAGATTTTATTTATTTGACAGAGACAGAGAGAGAAAGAGAGAGAGCGCGAGCATGAGCAAGGGGGAGGGGCAGAGGGAAAGGGAGATGCAGACTCCCTGCCAAGCAGACTCCCCGCCCCAAGATTTTATTTTTAAGTAATCTCTACACTCAATGTGAGGCTCTAACTCACAACTCCAAGATTAAGAGTCACATGCTCTTCCCACTGAGCCAGCCAGGTGCCCCTGACTACATGAGATTTTTGTCTAATGCTGTCTTTAGAATCTAACCTCTCTCTACTGTGCTTTATTTATTCATTCAATAAATATTACACATCTGCCATTTGCCAACTTGGGCGAGGCACTGTGGACACAAAGATAATTAAAGGCAATCTTTGTCCTCAAGGAGCTTTCATTCTAGGAAGAGGAAATGGACTACCAATGCATGAGAAAATTAAGGTATCATGCAAAGTATGTATAATATACGTCAGTGGAATAAGGAGGGTGTGGTCAACCCTTTGTGGTTGCTGGGAGAGTTGTAGTCAGAAAAGCTTCAGTGAGGTGATGCTAAGCTGCATCTTGAAGGATGTTAATGGATTAGTTAAGCAGACAGTGGGGGGAAGAACAGTCTAGGCAGGACATAACTTACACAAGAGGGCATCTGGGTGGCTCAGTCAGTTGAGCGTCTGCCTTCAGCTCAGGCCATGATCCCGGGGTCCTGGGATCGAGTCCTGCATTGGGCTCCCTGCTCAGCGGGAAGTCTGCTTCTCCCTCTGCATGCTGCTTCCCCTGTTTGTGCTCTCTCTCTCTGTGTCAAATAAATAAATAAGTAATCTAAAAAAAAACCCAACAAACCAACAAATCTCACACAAGAGTTTAAAGAACCGCAAGTACTTTAATATGGCTGCAACATAAGAGGTATTAGTGTGTGGAATATTCAGAGTTGCTGTTGAAACAGAAGAAAACTACGTGGTGGACAACTTTATTCCTCACTGTCAGCCAACTGGAGTCCTTGGGGAGGTTGAAGGCGAGAGTGTGTTTTATTTTATTTTATTTTAAGATTCTGGGGCGCCTGGGTGGCTCAGTTGGTTAAGCGACTGCCTTCGGCTCAGGTCATGATCCTGGAGTCCCAGGATCGAGTCCCGCATCGGGCTCCCTGCTCGGCAGGGAGTCCGCTTCTCCCTCTGACCCTCCTCCCTCTCATGCTCTCTGTCTCTCATTCTCTCTCTCGCAAATAAATAAATAAAATCTTAAAAAAAAAAAAAAAGATTTTATTTTTAGGTAATCTTTATACCCACAATGGGGCTCGAACTCACAGCCCGCAGATCAAGAGTTGCATGCTCCACCGACTGAGCCAGCCAGGTGCCCCAAGAAGGGGCTTTTATGAAAGAAGTATCTAGTAGTATGGAAAAAGATTGGAGGGTACAGCAGGAGAAGAGAAGGTTTAGGTAGTTACTGCAACAGCACAGGAGACATGATGAGAGCCGAGACGGAGGCAGCAGTAGGAGGAAAGGAAATTTAGGGACAAATACAAGATAGCGAGGATGCAGTGTAGTGTGGGGGTAATGATGTTTTAGTGAGGGTAGGGGTTAAGGAAGAGCAACAATCAACCATAACTCTCAGGTGACTAGTTCAGTGGTGCTCTAAGAATGAATGTGAATCTCCCACCCCCCAATTTCATATGTTGAAAGCGGATGTCCCATGTGATGATGTTAGGAGGTGGGGCTTTTGGGCAGTGAGTAGATCACGAGGGTGGAGCCTTCAGGAGTGAGAATAGTGCCCTTATCAAAGAGACCCCAGAGAGCTCTCTTGCTCCTTCCACCATTGAGGACACAGTAAGAAGACAGCCTCCTATGAACCAGGAATTGAACGCTCACCAGATACTGAATTTGTTGGTGCCTTGATCTTGGACTTTGTAGCTTCCAGTGAGAAATAAATTTCTGTTGTTTATAAGCCTCTGGGTTTATGGGATTCAGTTATAGCAGCTGAAATGGACTAAGATGGTGGTGATGTCTCCATTAATTGTAAACTGCTATTCACTTTGTAGAAATGTCTTAAAAAGTTGCCTTCAGAGAGAATTCTAAAATATAAAAATAGAATTTTTGAAAATTTGGGCTTTTATGTATTCAATCCAAGAAACATATATAGACCTTTTATTTCAGGTGCTTGCTACTTAGGTAGATGCAAAGTGGAAGGTTTGCAGGCTCATTGTGGAAGTAAGACAGACATACATAAGATTCAAAGACAGATTGTAAAGTGGGACACTATGAGGTTAATTATCAAAGTTCAATGTATATTAAAATATTTAAAATTATTGTCACATACAGTAAAGGAACCATTTAAAACCATTTGAAAAAATACCAACTGTAAAAAAAAAAACCCAACAAAACACTGTGCCTGCCTATTGTAAACTCCTAGTAAATTCTAAGTCATAATAATAACACCAAGGAAATAATAAGCTTGTGTTATTTTATAGAATAAAACAATTTTTATGCTGGAAAGGATATTAACAATCATTCAGGTCCAGTGATTCCCAACCATGAAAATCCAGGGAAGGAGAAGTGGTTATGATTTCTCACTAAGCATTTAAATGGAAATGAAAGTCCTAGGTTGTGTTAATGGCTTTTGTTATCTAAATAATAAGGCCTAAATAAGGCCTTAAAAAAATAAAAATGTAGGACAAACTTTACATGAAGCTATGGAAACAGAATGAACTATTTTGCTTAAAATAGAACAGCTATATTTAGGAGCTTTTAGTCTGGCATGACCTTGACATTTAAGTCAACACAGGAGTTTGAAGACTGATTATAAGCCAATCCTCTTCCCTTTGTCTCCAAACCATTCAATGGGCTTAAGAGCTTCGCCAGAGCAGAATAAAAATCAAATGTAAACAGTACGTTTCTACCTAAGGTTTTAAAACATTCATCTCTTGGTCTCCCTGGCCAGGAACCTCCTGTGTGTGCACTACCAGTAATCTACAATAATCGTATTTGTGATCATTCCTATGATTAAATAAGGAACGTGCAAATGTTGTGTTCTGGTCTGGGCTTAACGACCACTTACTAGCTGAGTGACTCATGACTTCAGCCTCAGCTTGGCCCCCTATTTCATTATCTGTGACATGAAGAGATTATGGTAGAACAGTGGTTTTCAACGTGGCCATACCATAGAGTCAACTGGGGAACTTTTATTTTTTATTTATTTATTTTTTTAAAAGATTTTATTTATTTGACAGAGAGAGACACAGCAAGGGACAGGACACAAGCAGGGGCAGAGGGAGAGGGAGAACCGGACTCCCCGCTGAGCAAGAAGCCTGATGTGGGGCTCGATCCCAGGATCTTGGGATCATGACCTGAGCCGAAGGCAGACGCTTAACGACTGAGCCACCCAGGCGCCCCAACTGGGAACTTTTAGAAAATACCATGGCAGGCCCTATTTTCAGAGATCCCCATTTAATTGGTCTGTTTGGGGCCCAGGTACTAATTTTTTGAAAAGCTCCTCAGTTGATTATAATGTGTAGCCAGGGTTGAGACAACTCTATGGGATGCCGTAGACCTGCTAAATGACAGGCTTTGTGGGTCTTAAGCAATGTCAGAGACCATCTTTAATAAAAAGAACACAAAATTACAAACACAAAGTTAGGTACGAAAAAGGATATTTATTTAGAGTGAAAAAAAAATCACAACAAATGATAAGTTTTAAAAAGCTGACATATCACAGATGTAAAAATTAATCCAGAAAAATAAGATAATATTTTTATTAACTATCAGACATACATCTTTGATACTTATTTTGCTTATGGATAGTTTAGAAAAGCTTGTTTCAGTTTCAAAATTCATTATGAGTAATGTTATTTAAGTTTTAGGATTGTTGTCCAATTTGGGAAAATCTCTACTAAGATTCCATCATAGGGAGCCTGGGTGGCTCAGTTGGTTAAGCGACTGCCTTCGGCTCAGGTTATGATCCTGGAGTCCCGGGATCGAGTCCCGCATCGGGCTCCCTGCTCGGCAGGGAGTCTGCTTCTCCCTCTGACCCTCCTCCCTCTCATTCTCTCTGTCTCAAATAAATAAATAAATAAATAAATAAATAAAAGATTCCATCATATGTGAGCTGTAAGGTTTGGCAGGATTTTCTGGCTTGGTATATGTGATGTTTAATTTTATGTTTCAACTTGACTGGGCTGTTGGGCACCCAGACATTTGGCCAAACGTTATTCTGGGTGTCTCTGTGAGGGTGTTTCTGGGTGAGATTAAGATTTGTATCAGTTGGGGCGCCTGGGTGGCTCAGTCGTTAAGCGTCTGCCTTCGGCTCAGGTCATGATCCCAGAGTCCTGGGATCGGGCCCCCATCGGGCTCCCTGCTCTGCAGGAGGCCTGCTTATCCCTCTCCCACTCCCCCTGCTTGTGTTCCCTCTCTCACTGTGTCTCTCTCTGTCAAATAAATAAATAAAATCTTAAAAAAAAAAAAAAAGATTTGTATCAGTAGACTGAGTAATGCAGGTTGCTTTCTTCAATGTGGGTAGGCCTTACCCAATCAATTGAAGACCTGAGGGATATCTTTCCACTTGACTGTTTGAGCTGAGACATGGTTTTTTGTTTTGTTTTGTTTTTTGTTTTTTTGTTTTTGCCTTTGGATTGAACTGAAAAATGGTCTCTTCTTGGGCCTTGAGCCTGCTGGCTTTCAGACTGGAACTTATCCATATTGGCTCTCCTGGTTCTCCAGCTTGCTGATTATGGAACTCTCAGTCTCCATAGTTGCATGAGCTAATTCCTTATAATAAATCTCTCTTTCTCTATATCTCCATATCTATATTTATCTTATCTTTTATTTTTTTTCTGGAGAACCCCAACAAATATAGAATATTTCACACCTTATTTCTTACTCAGTCCCTATAAGCTGATGGGCATGATACCCACTATAACGTTTGGGTCCTGATTTTGAGTGAGAGGGTATAGTGTGGCTCTATGTGTATTCCTAACTCCTAGGTTACCATCCCAGTTCTGGGATAGCTAGTCTCAGTGTATGTGTGCATGGATGCATGGATGCAACTGTGAATCAGAAAACTATGCAAAATAAATGATTCCCCAGTCCTATTTCCCCTTAGTTGGATCCCACAAATGCCAATGCCAACAGATAAAAGAGGAAGTTTGGGGGCGCCTGGGTGGCTCAGTCGTTAAGCGTCTGCCTTTGGCTCAGGTCATGATCCCAGGGTCCTGGGATTGAGCCCCGCATCGGGCTCCCTGCTCCGCGGGAAGCCTGCTTCTCCCTCTCCCACTCCCCCTGCTTGTGTTCCCTCTCTCGCTGTGTCTCTCTCTGTCAAATAAATAAATAAAATCTTAAAAAAATAAAATAAAAAAAAATAAAAGAGGAAGTTTGATTGGAAAGAGACCAGGGTCTTCATGGATTACAGTGAAAACATCTTACCTTTGCAAATTTTGTAAAAATCTATGAACATGTGGACACATGTATAGAGACCCTCCAGGTAGCATTAGGAGTCATGCAGGTGAGAGGCTTCTGAGGCTTGACTTTATTAGATTCACAGTTCACCTGACTCTGAGGCTTGTCATTTCTTTAGCATTCTTGTGTGCTGGTACTTACTGGGAATCTACAATGGGTTGGGGCATAATGGGTACAGAGTAACACTGCCATGATGTGCTAAGTGGAATCTAAAAAGTTTACAAGACGAAATGGCATTGTGTTACTGGGAGGTGAGTGGAATGGCTGGGATGAGTTTATACAGTAGGCAGTCATGACTTATGGCTCCTTGATTTGCCTCCATCTTGGTCCTGGTGGTGGTCATGTAGTGTCATTTGTGAATAAGACCACATCTGCCAAATGGTTTCTAAATAATTTAAAGTAGTATGATTTAAATAATCCTCAGTTCTTCTCATTTTCCCCCCAAACCAAGTCTTATGGATACCTACAAAAATGAATATGTGCACACTACAAATAAAACTGAAATCACCTACTAATGCATCTGTGAAGAGAGTTTTCTTGCCTAAAAGGAGAACTAAGTCTGAACTCTGAGTAAGGTTTTGGATCTGGCCCAGAATTTTATATCGGTAGAGCAAAAGTGAACAAACTCTAAATACTGTCTAAGAATATACAGTGGAATATATAAATTAAAATGATTTTAGGTCATTAGAATCTTAAAAAGAGGCCAGTTCAACCAAAGGTGAAAACAGCAACGTGATTTTTTGAAGCATGCTTGTTTTAGGAGAGACCTTCCGTCTAAGTATTGAGTCCTTGCAGAGCTGTTGCTTCGAAGATTAGTTAACCAGAGGCTTCTTTTGCAAGGCTGACAGTTGTAAGAATTCTGGCAGGAAGTCAAATGATGGGCTTTGCTCACCATCAGGTATTCTGGCAGTCTGCCTTGGAGGAAGCTGCAGAGTAGTTCTAATGAGGAATGTCTATCACTAAATAAGTTTGATTAAAAAGCAAAATTGGGGCGCCTAGGTGGCTCAGTCGTTAAGCGTCTGCCTTCGGCTCAGGTCATGGTCCCAGGGTCCTGGGATTGGGCCCCTATCGGGCTCCCTGCTCCGCGGGAAACCTGCTTCTCCCTCTCCCACTCCCCCTGCTTGTGTTCCCTCTCTCGCTGTGTCTCTCTCTGTCAAATAAATAAATCAAATCTTTAAAAAAAAAAAAAAAAAGCAAAATTTCAGAATGTCTCTGTCCGGATGAGTGCCATCCCTTGCAAAGTAGGAACTCTGGGATACTAAACATGGCTTTCAATATTGACACTATTGTGCAAACTTTTCGTGGAATCTTTTGGAAAAAAGTTTAGTTCCTTTTTTTTTTTAAGATTTTATTTATTTATTTGAGAGAGAGACAGAGGCCAAGCAGGTGGAGGGGCAGAGGGAAAGGGAGAAGCAGGCTCCCCACTGAACAGGGACCCCGATGTGGGGCTCCATCCCAGGACCCCGGGATCATGACCTGAGCTGAAGGCAGATGCTTAACCAACTGAGCCACCCAGGCGATCCAAAAGTTTAGTTCTTTTTTTTTTTTTTAAAGATTTTATTTATTTATTTATTTGAGACAGAGAGAATGAGAGAGAGAGAGCACATGAGAGGGGGGAGGGTCAGAGGGAGAAGCAGGCTCCCTGCCGAGCAGGGAGCCGGATGCGGGACTCGATCCAGGGACTCCAGGATCATGACCTGAGCCGAAGGCAGTCGCTTAACCAACTGAGCCACCCAGGCGCCCCAAAAGTTCAGTTCTTATGGCACAATATTTTGAATGCTGTCAATGGTGGAAACTAATCCTATTTGGCATTGGATTATATTCTTTGGAGCCGAAAAAGATTTTTAGAGCCAATAATGAAAATAAAGTGTCCAGTCAAACTCACTAAGGTGTTGTGTGTGTGTGTGTCAAAGCTGTATGTGACTATACAATACGATATATAGTTTTCTCCTATGATTGACAAACTAGTTCTGAAGGTAATTTTGTGGCAGATACAGTGGATTGGTTCACTCTTCTTGTATGCTTTCCCATAGGGAAAGGGCTGGGGGGCTATGAGATACATTTCCTGAACATTTTGCATTTGGGGGCCCACATATGGTTGTTTTTGTCAAACAGGGCCATTGAACAAGGGCTGTGGGGAAGGGAGAGAGAGCCACTGGGGGCCGTGGTCAGGTGGGGCAGTGAGTTCTTGCAAGGGATAGAGGTGGAAGCATTTGACTCTTCTGGGCTGTTCTGGTGGAGGTTCAAGGTTCTGATCCACAAAATCCAAGGTGCGAAGTAACTTGAGGTGGCAGCACTAGAATTCTGGCCAGAACATTCTTGCAGCCTACTTCCAGATATTGTTTCTGGCTGCATAATGCCCAAGTCTGCTTCCTTGACTCTCCTGGAAATTCCATAAGGTGGCTAATACTCTCTAATAAATTCCTTACTACTTAAACTAGCAACAGTGGATTTGGTTGTCTGACTAAATACAATTTCCAAATGAGCAATAAATGCGTCTTTGGAATAAGTGTGGAGTCTCCCAGGTCAGCAACTTGAAAATTAAAAAAACTCATTTGAAAAAATAAATTTAGTATGGATTTAATTTTTCCCAGTTTTTTTATAGGTAGATTTCATATTTGGGGAACTATGTAGGTCTCAGGAATAACTTCAACCAAGATTTTGCCCTACTTGAGGAGAGTTCATTTTTATTCTACTTAAAATGCTTGGAAGTGGGGCTTCTATAGATTCTGTCTTTGAGTGCGTGAGGGCAGAGGGGAGTCTCTAATGACGCCTCACTAGAAATGATGAATCGTGGATATTTGTACTCTTTGATAAGTTTGGTTTATCTAAGTTGCTTTATGCATACCTATTATATTTTCTCCAGGTAATTCACAAGGACCCCTGAAGCTTTCTACTATTTTTGTTTTCTTATTTAGTGTTTGTACTTAATGAATATAAATAACAAAGCTTCAGTAAAGGCTGCATGGCTGACGGGCAGTGTTAGGTGTAGGCCTTGTGGAGGGCTATGAGGCAGTCTCTGAACTAACAGCTCTAGGTATGCCATTCACAGTGAAAGAGACTCAACTTTCGGTTCCTGTGGGCTAATTACCCATATCTGAAGTGATCATATCTCTGAGCTGGAAGAATTTGGAAATCATCTTGTCCAGTACAAAGCCTTTCTACCACATCCTGGTCATGGGGAGTATTAGTTTTCCTAGGGCTGCTGTGAACAAAGTACCTCAAATTGAGTGGCTTAAACAGTAGAAATATATTGTCTAAAAGTCTGAATTAAGGCGTTGGCACTGTTGGTTCCTTCTGAGGGCTGTGAGGGAAGTCTCTCTTGAGGCCTCTCTCCTTGCTTCTGGTGGTTCTTGGCTCGTGGCAGCCTGACTCTATTTTTCACAGGGTGCTCTCTCTGTATGTATCTGTCTCCAAATTTCACCTTTCTATAAGGACACCAATTGTACTGGATTGCAGCTGACCTTAATGACCTAATTTTAACTTGATTACCTCTGTAAAGACCCTGTATCCAAAAAAGTCATATTTGGAGATACTGGGTGCTAGGACTTCAACATATCTTTTTTTTGGGGGGGGAGGGGCACAATGCAACCCATAACATAGGGAAATATATTAGGATTCTTTGGGCAAGTAACAGAAACCCACTTCAAACCAGTCTAGTAAAGGGGGCAATTTATTGCCTCACACAAAAGGGAAGGACAGAATGCGCTAACCTCAGAGAGAACGCAGTTTCTACCATCGGGATTTTTTTCTCTCTCCATCACTCCGCACTGTGCATGGCCTCATTCTCTACCACTGCAGGTTGGAATTTTCCATGTGGCATGGGGCATGGCTTCAGGCAGTGCCAGACTTTCCACATTCCATCTTGCTGATGCAAAAGGAAAGATGGTTTTCTCCTCAGCCTCAGTTTGTACAAGCCCAGAGAAGGATTCTGGTTGCCTTGCTGGTCCCATGCCTGTGCTTGGAGCAGTCACTGCATCCGGGAGATTGATTATTCATCATATGTGACTGTTCCTCATCATCCTGCACAGTTCCATTTTATTCTCCTCTAGCATCTGTAGCATTCTTCTGTACTTTCCACAGAAACCACCATCCATATTTTCTAAATCTTTTTTTTAATATTAAAGCTTTAAGGCTTTTTAAAAAAAGATTTTTTTTTTT
>NC_138372.1:114478787-114520057 GCF_054177405.1 Leptonychotes weddellii | reverse complement strand
ATCTTTAAAAAAAAAAAAAGATTTTATTTATTTATTTGAGAGAGAGAGAGCATGAGGGGGAGAGGGTCAGAGGGAGAAGCAGACCCCCCGCCGAGCAGGGAGCGCGACGCGGGACTCGATCCCGGGACTCCAGGATCATGACCCGAGCTGAAGGCAGTCGCCCAACCGACTGAGCCACCCAGGCGCCCTAAAAAAAGATTTTTCAGAGAGAGAGAGAGAGTGAGGTTTGGGGGGGATAGGGAGAGCTGGAGTCTCAAGCAGACTCTGCAGTGAGCATGGAGCTCGACATGGGGCTCCATCTCACAACCCTGAGATCATGACCTGAGCTGAAATCAAGAGTCAGGTGCTCGATTGACTGAGCCACCTGGGTGCCCCAAAGCTTTAAGTTTTTGAAAACAGAACCCAAGGTCTTTCATTTTTTAAACATTTTCAGTCCTTTCAGTCTTTCGTCCTTCTACCCTGCTGCCAGTGCCTTCCGGTCCACTTAATCCTCCCCGTTTAGTCCTTCTGTTTCTCCTTCCAGATCAACTTTCCACTTTCCTGCAGTCTGTTCTGTGCCCTGGAGGCTGACTTGTACCCATAGCTTCCATGAGCTCCTTGGCCCTCTGCTTCCAATGGCTTCCAACCAGGAGGAGATCAGAAGCTGGCAGGGGAGGGAGCACCTGAGACTGGGTTTATTCCCCCAGTTTTTTCTCTGCAGGGTCCCTGTGGACTGACCTTGTCCGTCTACTGAAGGCAATAGCTCCCATCTTGTGGCTTTCTTTGTACTGTTTCCTCTAACCTGTTTTTTTTTTTTTTAAATATACATATATATATCAAATATTTATACCAAATATATATATATACTTCGTGTGTGTGTGTGTATATATATATATATTTCAATTTAGAAAAAGAATATAGGGGCACCTGGTGGCTCAGTTGGTTAAAGCATCTGCCTTCTGCTCAGGTCATGGTCTGGGGGTTCTGGGATCGAGCCCTGCATTGGGCTCCCTGCTCAACCGGGAGCCTGCTTCTCCCTCTGCCTCTACCGCTCCCCCTGTTTGTGCTTTCTCTCACTGTCTTACTCATGCTCTCTCTCTCTTGAATAAATAAATAAAATCTTTAAAAAAATAAAAAAAGAATATATATACATATGTATACATACATATATATATATACATACATATGTATATATATATATTTTTAAATTGAAGTATAATTAATAGTTTCCAGTACAGTGTTATTTAGTTTCAGGTCATGTGTGTGTGTGTATTGTATATAGAAAATGTAATGATTCAACAATTCTATACATTACTCAGTGCTCATCATGATAAATGTACTCTTAATCCTCTTTATCTATTTCACTCATCCCCCGAGCCACCTCCTCTCTGGCAATCTCCAGCTTGTTCTCTGTATTTAAGAGTCTTTTTTTTTTTTTTTTAACATATAATGTATTATTTGTTTCAGGGGAAGACTCTTTTTTTTTTCTTTGTTTTGTTTCTTAAATGCCACATATGAGTGAAATATGGCATTTTTCTTTCTCTGACTTCTTTCTTTTTTTTAAAGGATATTTATTTATTTAGAGTGCAAGCAGGGGGAGGGGCAGAAGGAGAGAGAGAGAGAGAATCCCAAGCAGACTCTGCACTGAGCGCAGAGCCCAATGTGGGGCTTGATCTCATGACCCTGACATCATGACCTGAATGGAAATCAAGAGTCAGAGGCTTAACTGACTGAGCCACCTGGGTGCCCGTCTGACTGACTTATTTCACTTAGCATTATACCCTTTAGATCCATGATCCATGATCCATCTGTGTTGTTACAAATGGCACAATCTCATTCTTTTTTATGACTGAGTAATATTCCATTATCATCTATCTATCTATCTATCTATCTGTCATCTATCTCTATCTCACATCTTTATCCATTCAACTGTTGATGACATTTGGGATGCTTCTATATCTTGGCTATTATAAATAATGCTGCAATAATTATAGAGGTACATATATCTTTTTGAATTAGTGTTTGTTTTTTGGGTAAATACCCAGTAATGGAATTACTGGATCATATGGTAACTTTAAAAAAAAATTTTTTTTTAAGATTTTATTTATTTATTTGAGAGAGAGAGAGTGGGGAGAGAGAGAAGCAGGCTCCCTGCTGAGCAGAGAGCCCGATGTGGGACTCGATCCCAGGACCCTGGGATCATGACCTGAGCCGAAGGCAGATGCTTAACTGACTGAGCCACCCAGGCGTCTCTGTTTTTTAATTTTTTGAGGAACTTCCATACTCCCAACTTTTGAAAGCTGCTCTGTCCCCCCCTCCTTCAGGCCTGGTGTGGGAATAGTGTGGCATCCCACTGTTACTTACCTCCATAGGACTGCATATCCCTCATGGTTTCGCCATACTTTGCCAATTTTGGTAAATAGTCCCATCAAACCAGACCATAAAGTTGGCAACTTCTTTTCCCCGGGAACCCTGACTGTTAGATGTCTTCCTCTCTACCTCCAATTTCTTTTCTTTTTTTTTTTTTAAAGATTTTATTTATTTTTGAGAGAGAGAGAATGAGAGAGAGGGAGTACATGAGAGGGGGGAGGGTCAGAGGGAGAAGCAGACTCCCCGCCGAGCAGGGAGCCCGATGCGGGACTCGATCCCGGGACTCCAGGATCATGACCTGAGCCGAAGGCAGTCGCTTAACCAACTGAGCCACCCAGGCGCCCCTACCTCCAATTTCTAAATATAGTTTCAGGTATTGAGAAAATATATGAATGATAAAATCCATTCTAAAGTGTGAATGCTTAGTAGAATAATCTGGCACATTTTGTTTGAAACAAGAGTTGTTTAGACAAACTTAAGAGAATTTCAAACTGTACGATTGAAGTATTTTTTTTTCTGGAGCACTCTAAATCAAAGGCACACTTCCTGAAAATAAAACTGGCATCAGATAAAGGCACTTCTCAAACTTTTCAATGAAAGTGGCCTGGCTGAAGGGAAGTGGCTACATACCCCAGGGAGTCTAGGATGCCAGTAGTCCTAAGTAACCTTAAGCAAGTATCACATGTATTAAAAAAGGTTCTGTTTTATTTAAATAATATATGAGTTTTTCTTTCTACTCCATACTGTATCTCTGTTTATCATATTACTTCCAAAGTTTAATAAAGATGAGTTTCTAGGAAGATACGTATGTTTTTCATTTTGCTTTACTACAGTCAGGCAGCCTAGTGCTGTTGGGGACACATAGCCCCAGTTTGAGAAGCCTCAAGTGGGGAGAACCTGGATGCACTGATAATGTTACCATTTGATTATTAGGGGTTGTCACTTTTTTCCAGATCTATATTTTCTTATATACTTTCAGATCCTAGGGAAGTTCTTTTTTTTTTTTTTTTAATCTGTGTCATGATCCTAATTTTCTTTTCTTTTTTCTTTTTTTAAAATTTAAATTCAATTAATTAACATATAATGTATTATTTGTTTCAGGGGTACAGGTCTGTGATTCATCCGTCTTATATTATACCCAGTGCTCATTACATCACATGCCCTCCCCAATGTCGATGACCCAGTTACCCCACCCCTCATCTCCTCCCCTCTAGCAACCCTCAGTTTGTTTCCTAAGATTAAGAGTCTCTTATGGTTTATCTCCCTCTCTGGTTTTGTCTTGTTTCATTTTTTCTGTCTTCCCCTATGATTCTCTGCCTTGTTTCTTAAATTCCACATATCAATGAGATCATATGATCATATGTCTTTCTCTGATTGACTTATTTCACTTAACATAATACCCTCTAGTTCCATCCACATCGTTGTAAATGGCAAGATTTCATTTTTTATGGCTGTGTAATATTCCATTGTACATATATATACCACATCTTTATCCATTCATCTGTCGATGGTCATCTGGGCTCTTTCCATAGTTTGGCTATTGTGGACATTCCTAGGGAAGTTCTAAGATTTGTGATAAGCTTTTCTATTTTAGACACAGGGATACTATATTTCATTTCTTTTTCAGTTGGGCACATCTATTTGACTTTCTTCTTTAAATTGTTTATTTATGGATTATATTACTTTGATGTAAATTGCTTTTATTCTTTAATATGTCCTAAATCACAGTATTTTTTTTTCTACCAATCTTTGTAACATTTATCACGTATTAAAACACGTGTTAGGGGTGCCTGGGTGGCTCAGTCGGTTGAGCGTCTGCAGGGTCCCAGGGTCCTGGGATTCAGGCCTGTGTCCAGGTCTCTGCTCAGCGGGGAGTCTGCTTCTCCCTCTCCCTCTGTGTTCTCCCTCTTTCTCTCTCAAATAAATACATAAAATCTAAAAAAAAAAACCACCCCACATTGTATGAGACCATATCCTCTGACTGACAGGTGCCATGGGGTTTTCTTTCAAGTCATTTCCTTCTAATTTGTTCTAAGAAGTGAATCATGAAAGTTTTAAACTACTTTTCCTTATTGTCAGAAATGTTTAAAATCATGAAACTTCTTCAAGAATGAACTTTAAAATAAGTTATTAGCTATTATAATTTTAAAATATTTGACTTTTATTTTTTTTAAAGATTTTATTTACTTGACAGAGAGAGACACAGCCAGAGAGGGAACACAAGCAGGGGGAGTGGGACAGGGAGAAGCAGGCTTCCCACTGAGCAGGGAGCCCGATGCGGGGCTCGATCCCAGGACCCTGGGACCATGACCTGAGCCGAAGGCAGACGCCCAACGGCTGAGCCACCCAGGCGCCCCAAAATATTTGACTTAAAAAAAAATCAATACTTGTATTAATTTTCTAAGGTTGCCATACAAAGTAGTACAAACTGTGTGGCTTAAACAACAGGAATTTATTTTCTCATAGTTCTGGAGTCTGGAAGTCAGAGATCAAGGCTGTCTGTCAGGGGGTTGGTTTCTTCTGAGGCCTCTCTCCTCGGCTTGTAGGTGGCCATCCGTCTTCTCCCTGAGTCCTCACAAGGTTTTCCCTCAGTACTTGTCTATGTCCAAATTTCCTTTTCCTATAAGGACGCCAGTCATATTGGGTTAGAGCCCACCATAAAGACCTCATTTCAACTTAATTACCTCTTTATAGATCTTATTACCAAGTACAGTCACATTCTGAGGTACTGGGAGTTAGGACTTCAACATATACATTTTGAAGGGGACACAATTCAGCCCATAATAGTATTTAGATAGAAGTTTAAAAACCATAGTGTACTTGCTGGCTTGTGTGACAGTTTTGATTTGAAAAACATGTCTACATTAAAAAAAAAAAGAAACATCTAAATTACTGAGAACAGATTAAAAGCACCTACTGGGTATGTTGTGCCCCATTAGGTTAGTGGAGGGTGCGGTTGAGACGTGCAAATGAGACTGGACCAGACTGCAAATCTAGACTGTTCTTCACTACTGAGGGGTTGCACTTTTTCTAAATCTCATCGAAACGTTGATAACAGCACCCATTTTAGGATGGAGTGTGGAGCTTAGCACAACATCTGGCACAAGTGAGCACCCCGATACATAGGGACGGTACTACCTGCTGTGTGTTAAATGCTGTTGGATACACATTCATGTCAGTTTATTTATTTATTTTTAAGGGTTTTTTTTTTATTTATTAGAGAGAAAAAGAGAGCACAAGTGGGGAGAGCAGAGGGGCAGAAGGAGAGGGAGAAGCAGAAGGAGCCCGATGCGGGGCTCGATCCCAGGACCCTGGGATCATGACCTGAGCAGAGGCAGATGCTTAACTGACTGAGCCACCCAGGCGCCCCTGTTCATGTCGGTTTAGAGACTAAAAAGTTGAACTCAGATAGGCTGAGTAACATCCCTGCTGTCACACAGCCAGTCAATGACCAGCCCAAATTTTAAGTGGGTGTGTCAGGACCCAGGATCTTACACTATTGTGTAATAAAAGGACTACGATGGATCTGGATTTAAACATTGTCTCCACTGCTGACCAGCTGTGTGGCTTAGGTCAAGTTACCTAGTTTCTCTCTCAACCCTTTCCCTCCTCTATGAGATGGGGATAATGATGTCTACTTCTTTTTTTTATTGATGTATAGTTGACACACAATGTTACATTAGTTTTGGGTGTAATGATGTCTACCTTTTAGAGCTGTGAGGAAGAGACAATATGTTTCAAGCTGCTGTACAAAGTAAAATTATCATTGTATCATGTCATTCCTCATTGATTTTGCCACCATCTGCCAGTGAAACTTTAAGAAAATCACCTTCCTTGCATTTCAGTTTCTTCATCTTCAAGATTGGGGTAGGGATGGCAGGACAAAAATTGGCCTAAATCAAGAGATCTCAAACTAAGAGGCTTATTGTGGCTAGGCAGGTAACTGAGGGCCTGGAACCCAATGTGGCAAATGTCAAATATCAAGAATGCAGAAATCTGGATGTTTCATTTGAAATCTCTCAAGTTTAAGTTTTGGCAGCAAATTCTGAAAAGTGAGTATCTATATCTATCTATATCTATATATCTATATCTATATCTATCTATCTATTTATCTATCTATCTATCTATCTATCTATCTATCATCTCTCTATCTATCTATCTATATACAGGCTTTATCATCAGCCCAGTGTGGCCATAGGTTTGTAAATTTTTGGCTACACAATCCCTAAACACCTTTCAATCTAAATTCATCAATTCCATGTCATAAAACAACACTGGTCTAATACCTAGTCCTTACTAATCAGAACCTGAAGTCATGGTTTTGCCTGTACTATCCTAATTGTTTTGGGAGTGGTCTTTCTACCTGTAGTCTCTCTCGCACTCTCATCCCACCCACCACTTCCTGAGAAATTAATCTTCATGAAGTTTTTGTTTTTTAAGATTTTATTTATTTACTTGTGTGTGTGTGTGTGAGAGAGAGAGAGCACAAACAGGGAGAGAGAGTACAAACGGCAGGCAGAGGGAGAAGCAGACCCCCCATTGAGCAGGGAGCCCGATGCAGGACTTGATCCCAGGACCCTGGGATCATGACCCGAACTGAAGGCAGATGCCTAACCGACTGAGCCACCCAGGCATCCCTCTTTGTGAAGTTCTGCTTAATCCTGTCACTGCTTTGCTTAGAAACCTTCAACTGCTTTCTGTTGTTTATGGAATTGAGTCTAAACTTCTTAACTGGAGGTAACCAGCTTTCCTTTCTTACTTCCTGTTTGTCCCCTTCACGTGTCTCTGGTTCCCCAACAATGCCACCTTCCTGAGACGTCTTGCCCCCAAGTGTTCCTTTTTAAATCTCCCTCTTTGGGTGCTGCTCTGTCTCAGAGGCCAGTGGGCCCACCCACACGTGCATATTTTGCTTACTCTTCAGTGTTCAATTCAGATCCTTGATCATGCATACAGTGTTTACCGCCTGGGCTTTGCACGTAGCAGAAATCAGGATCTTGGTCTTTTTTTTTTTAAGATTTTATCTACTCTATTTTATTTTTAAATTAAAAAAAAGATTTTATTTATTTATTTGACAGAGAGAGAGAGCACAAGCAGGGGAGTGGCAGGCAGAGGGAGAGGGAGAAGCAGACTCCCCGCTGAGCAGGGAGCCCGATGTGGGGCTCGATCCCAGGACCCAGGGATCATGACCCGAGCCAAAGGCAGATGCTTAACTGACTGAGCCATTCAGGAGAGTGTGAGGGGGGGTGGGTGGGAGAGAGGAGCAGAGAGAGAGGGACAAGCAAACTCTGCATTGAGCATGGAGCCTGACAGGGGGCTCAGTCCCACAACCCTGAGATCATGACCTGAGCCAAAATCCAGAGTCAGCCGCTTAACCGACTGAGCCACCCAGGCACCCCGGGATCTTGGTCTTTAAATTGCAGGAGCCCGATAAGATCCTGTCTTGGTGGCATATAAGGGAGCTAATTTTGTTAAGATTTTTTTTTTTTTTAGTAGGCTCCATGCTCAATGTGGAGCCCAACATGGGGCTTGACCTGATGACGCTGATCTCAAGATGTCAGCTGAGGTCAAGAGTCGGATGCTTAACTGACTGAGCCACCCAGATGCCCGCCCCATTTTGTTAATTTTTCGACAGTTTGGATTACTTTGCTTATTCTCAGTTTTGCTTTTTTGTTATGTGTGAAAGATATTAATAAAAAGACATTTTCTAAGACTAGTAAAAATTGTTTCTGGGGCTTCAGACTTTTCTTCCTAAAGGTATTTTTCTTTAGGGAAGACTGAAGAAGGATGAACATAGTATGGAAAGAAAAATACGTATTTTCATTTACCTGTAAATCTCTTATTTCTCCTTAGAGCACGTTTCACTTCCTTCCCTGGGGTTTAAAATCCATCCTGGGTCCAACATGGGCTAACTCTCACAATAATTCTTTTCTGCTTGAAAAAATCACATTTTTCCTCTGGTGTGAAATTTCACAAACAAAGCCAACTGGAAGGAGGAAAAGGATCGCCATTTTAGATGTTGTATTTCCACTGTCTACATGTGCATTTGTCAGGTCATTCCCTGGTTTAGGCAAATTAAGACTCTAACAGCTCTAATTTTCTCAAAGGGAAAGATAGAAGACAATTCATTTGTCATTTAATTCCCATTTCTTGATGGCAGGTTTTGTAGCCCCCAAATGGAACACTAAATCCTTTAAAATCACTTCCCTTGGGGTGCCTGGGTGGCTCAGTCATTAAGCGTCTGCCTTCGGCTCAGGTCATGATCCCAGGGTCCTGGGATCGAGTCCCGCATCGGGCTCCCTGCTCAGCGGGGGGCCTGCTTCTCCCTCTCCCACTCCCCCAGCTTGTGTTCCCTCTCTCGCTCTGTCTCTCTCTGTCAACTAAATAAATAAATAAAATCTTAAAAATAAATAAATAAATAAATAAAATCACTTCCCTGGTGGCCTGAGTGGTACATTTTACTTGTATTGGGTCATTTTGTATTCATCAGTTACAATAAGACAAGTGGAACAATTGTCAGTGTATGACAGACAGCCAAAGAGAATGGAGCCTAAAAGTCAGCCAAAACCAAGCTCCTCCACACATGTGCCAAAGCCAATACTGGTAATAATTAAAAATAGTGTAGCACTTCAACCTGGACTTGCGGAGATTTTTTGCAGTCAGATAATTATCAAAAATGCCATTCACAACAAAAAGAAGGTAGAGAAGGGAGAAGGGAATTTGAGTGAACTCTGTGAAAAGCTCTTTCAAAGTGTCTTTCCATTAAGGAAAGGATGTTTGAGCCCTGAGCTCCTGATCATCCCACACAGCCCCCTACCTTTCTGTGTTTTTATTAAAAGAATTCTACTATGGGCATTTGTGATTCGGGATCTCAGGAAGCCATGTTTGATTTCACCTCTCTTTTGCAAGACTGGCTGTGACAGAAGGAGGCTGGGTTTACCCTACTGGCCAGTTATTTCTCAGCCTTATAATAGAATGCAGTGGAGGTGGAGGGTATGGGGGTGGGCAGCAGCGTTCTAAAGGATGGGCTTTATGGTAAACTTGTTCCGTGATGCCTCCTAGTCAAAGGGGAGGAATGCAGAGAAGGTTGGGAGGAGTCGTGAGTTGGGAATGAAACCACAGCTAGTGACTAGACAGTTGGGCAGCCCTGTAAAAACGTGAATCCTAGTCATTATAGAGATCACGGCTCTCCGGGTAGTTTGTTTTGTATTTTTACTCAAAAGCGATGGCATGCATTGTTTGTGTTTAGACTGCTTCATCCTTTAGTTTACTTAAATATTGCACTATAGAGACATGTTTATCTTAATCAACGGATGGTTTCCTAAAAATTATGTAAAACACAATTGTGAGAAAATACAGGTAGGTTGCCAGAAACACAGGTATTGGAACGTGGTTGATCTGGATTTGGACCTCCACACTTTCTATGCCGAATGATTTAGGGCAAGTTGATCATTTTGAACCTCAGCTCTCTCTCCTGTCAATGGAATTGATAATATATACTGAAGAGTGAAGATGAAATAATGTCTGTAAAATATGTAGTCAGTCCTAATATGATAAAGGAAGGGCATTATTATTGTTTAGTTTTCATAAATATTTGAGTAATGGTTGGGGTACCAGTATGGAAGGGATTCCCATGGTTGAAAGATGAAAATGAAACAAAACAAACAGAAACAACCAAATAGTGGAGCCTACAGGGTATATGATGTTTTATCAGTCTGACCATAATTTCCCAGATAGGAACTAATCCTAGAGAAATGGGTGGCCCGCATGAAATAAAAGATTCTGGATCCCCTGCGCTCCGACAACCAGAGAGGAAAAACTGTGCATAAGATAAATGAAAAGACAGCAATGCAGATCTGTAGCAATGGCTGACATTTAGGAGCACCAACCTTGGTCCCGGCCCTTGTAAGCATTTTGCTGATGTTATCTCATTTACTATTTACAACAACCCTGTGAGATAGATACTGTGATGAACCCCAGCTTGAAAACTGAGGCAGAGAGGCTTGGTAAATTGTCCAAGGCCATACGGCCCTAAATGGCAGAGCCACAATTAAATTTAGGCAATGTGACAACAGGGCCCTCTTTTCCTCTCTTTCATCATTAAGGCATGTGTCATAGTCTAATTGGAAGCATTTTTTCCTTCTTAGTGGCACATAAAATAATGGTACCTCTTAGAATTAGGGCATCTTCTTGTGATGAAATATGGATAAGTGACATCCATGCACTCACCACAAAGATGAAATAGTGTTCATTTGCCACCGACGACACAGACCTTCTGAAGAGGGGTGGGGGAAGGGGGAAGGATGCTGTTGTCCAGAGGCTAGCTTGCTTTTTGCTACCAGCAGGACTACACCACAGATGATTTATAACTGTCAGTGTTTCAGGTCTTTCATTTATTTTTCTTTGATTTTATTTTATTGTGGTAAGAACACTTTTACAGTGAGACCTACCCTCAATAAGATTTTTTTTTTACCCTCAACAAAATTTTAAGTGCACAATACATTATTATTATTATTAAAGATTTTATTTATTTATTTGACAGAGACACAGCGAGAGAGGGAACACAAGCAGGGGGAGTGGGAGAGGGAGAAGCAGGCTTCCCGCTGAGCAGGGAGCCCGATGCGGGGCTCGATCCCAGGACTCTGGGATCATGACCTGAGCTGAAGGCAGACACTTAACTGAGCCACCCAGGTGCCCCACAATACATTATTATTGACAATAGGTACAATGTTGTACAACAGCTCTCCAGGTCTTTTAGATAAATGTAAAGAAATGAGAACCTGCTGCCATCCTACCTGCTTTGAAGCAGAGCCTCGACAGTGTGTCATTGCCGTGAGTGTGTTGGTTTATATTATCTTGTGTTAATTATTCTTCTGCGCTCTGGGATAAGATCACCTCCTTCAGGTTAACCTGAAATATGGATCTTTGCAATCATCTAGGGAAAAAAAAATGTCCTTAGATTGGGAATGGAAATCAAGAAAGGAGGAGGGAAAGAGGAATTCCAGGTTTTTCTTGGCATTGCTCTTTGGATCTAGACTTTGAGAAGTTTACTGATAGTTCAAGGTCATGCCTAATATAGGTCCTAAAGAGACTTCTTTCTGCTTTAAGATTTATTTATTTTTGAGAGGGAGGGAGAGAGAGAGAGAGCACGTGTGCACGAGTGGGAGGGGCAGAGGTAGAGTGAAAGAATCTCAAGCAGACTCCCCCCTGAGTGCAGAAACCAATGCGGGGCTCTATCCCATGACCCACAGATTACAACCTGAGCCCACAACCTGAGTGGGAACCAAGAGTTGGACACTTAACGGACTGCGCCACCTAGGCTCCCCAAGAGACTTCTGCTTTAGAGAGGCAAGTTGAGAGCTAGGCAGAGGGACCTCAAACTGTGGATGAGTGAGCCATAATTTAAAAGCCAGCTATCTATTGTATTAATCTTGGCCCAATGTAGGATAGGGAAATCACTCTGGGCTTTTGGCAGAAAGGGATTCACTACAGAAAGATACATGCTCAGAAAATCTCTGGAAGGGTTGGATAAATGATCTGTAGATTGGGTGACCAGGAATGACTCTTAGAACATTATACATCTGTCCTGCCAGGGAAACTGGTACAGCTGCCACAATGTGGGGGAGGAACTTGTGGGTGTGGAAATCAAAGGCCTTCCCAGGTGTATTCTCTTCAGGAGACCCTACTGTGGCTGGGTTCGGAGATCCAATGCTGCAACTCCCTTTCAACACCCATAAACTGGAGTTTGGACAGCTGAATACTGAAGCAGAAAAATAACATGTCTCTATGACCTGCTTGCTGGCATAAGACAGCCAAAAAGGATGTGACCCGTGACTCATTCCACCTTCCAAAACTCACAGGAATGCTTCAGTTCTTATCCAGAGCCCGATCAGCAAGGCAGTCTGGGAAATGTGTGTTTTGTTTTGTTTTTTGTTTGTTTTTTTTAGCTTTCTAGGCTCTGTCATTCAAGAAAAACAGAATGTAGGGACAGCACATTGAGTGTTAATCAAGCCTATCTAACACACTTTCATTTCATTTTATCCCTTGTACTTATTTTCCTTTATTAGTCTTTAGTTCAGACCTTGACCCAACTTGTCTACAGATTGTAAGGGAAGCTAATAGCTGGAAATTGCTTGGCTCCTTTAGAGGGTGACAATATGTCCAGGTGTTCATGGGACTGTGGTCTCTTGGGTTGTGGGACTCACAGTGTGAAAGCTGACACAGTTGGTCAGATACTCCTTTGATTTTATTTATTTATCCAAGAGACAGAGAGAGAGAGAGACCATGAGAAGGGGGGAGGGGTAGAGGGAGAAGCAGATTCCCTGCTGAGCAGGGAGCCCGACTCCGGACTCAATCCCAGGACCCTGGGACCACGACCGGAGCTGAAGGCAGACACTGAACCAACTGAGCCACCCAAATGCCCGTCAGACACTCCTTTAGCACTTGCAAACCACAGGGCTGGAGTGACTGCCTCCATTCACTGGACCCCAGGGCCAAATCTGTTCCTTTTCTGTTTCACCCAGCTTGAAATTTACTTCTAAGGAAGGGTGTAAATGTCAAGTTGTGTTAAGAGTTTACCTTTTAGTCTTACAGTTAACAATACTGTATTGTGTATCTGAAAGTTGCTAAGAGAGTACATCTTAAAAGTTCTCATCATGAGAAAAAAAATTTTATAACCACGTGTGGTGATGGATGTTAACTGGACTTATCATTGCAATTATTTCACAATATATACATATATCAAACGATTATGTTGTACATCTAAAAAGTGTTATGTCAATTCTATCTCAGTAAAAATAAAATTAAGTTAAAAAATAAAAAAAAATGGGAGGAAAACAGTTATATCATAAATTACTTTTTTGACCCTAAGAAGAGAGATGTAATTTAAATATGTCACAGAGGCAAATATTCTGGTTACCTCTTCAGGGTCTGTGAATAAAGCTGTATTTCAATATTAAAAAAAAGGTTAACTAAAACATATAATTTGTCCCCTCTTAAGCAACTGGCAACTGTTTATTAGCCCAGAAAATACTCTGGACCAAATTCCAGTTCTTGTGTCTGGGAGACTTCCGAAGTGCGCCTTTTTTAAGGAGGAAGGGAAGGGAGTGAATAAAAGGCTCCTGTTCCTGTTCCATTCTCCAGTGCAGCCAGATTTTAAGCCCATGGAATGCCACAGGTAATTCCAAAGGCTACCTTCTTATTATATGAAGGTTGGGAAAAGAGCAACTTATGTGTAAGTTCGACTGATTAATGACTTAAGAAGCATCAGCAAGCTGGAAATCTGAAGAGCGTTTATCCCCATACACCTAACAAGGGAGGCATCCTAGTTCAGGCAATTGTACCCATTCATATTATGTGAAAGAGCCATGGGTATAGCAGAATCCCATGATCTGAATCCATTTCTTTCAGTGAATCTGAAGATGAGGGCTGATGGAGACACAACTGGCCTTTTCCAAAGTCATAACTATGGAAGGGAAAGCGAAAGGAATGTCTCTTGCTAAATGTTTTCTTTTGTTTCCTATATGGACAGCTAATTGGACCTTTTAAATTCTGTCTATAAATCATGATCTTTCTATTAGGGGCAATAAAAAAATCTATAGGTTCTTAGAGTTGTTTCTAGTTTAACTATGGTAATTGACCATGAATAAATGCAGCATGTTCCAGGGACATGATTCTTTGACTTTTCAGCAGGGAAACCCTCTGCTGGCACCAAGTGCAACAGATTGAATTTGCTGAAGGACAACTGATGTTTGGGGCTGGGGTCGAAATGAGAGAATGAGCCAAAGACCTTAGAAGGATGTCATAGGAGGCAGATCGAATCTGTCTGGATCCAGAATAAGCTCAGAGGAGTATTTAGGTACAAGAAGTGACGTATATTTTTGCCCACCTTACCAACAGTAGGGGACTAAAATCCGGGCAGGGGTGGCAGCTGGAGTCATCTGGCCTGTTTGTGGAAAAGTAACAGTGGGCTTGATGGAGATCTCAGGAGGAGGGGATAGTAGCAGAGGATGAGGAAATGAATATATTTGCCCCGTTTGGTCAGTCTGGAAGCTACCAGGAGATCAGTGCTGTCTCAACACGAATGTCAAACACACACTAACTGTTCTTTGGTGTCAGCTGGCGATTTTGTTCTCTAAGGATTGACTGTGAGTGGTAGTTGTTGGACTAAAGTGAGATAATTAACAGATACAAGGTGCACTGAAAAGTGAAGCTGCTGTACGATTGATTATAAGAGAGCGAGTATAGAGTCAGAGTCAAGAGCATGAGCTTAAGGAGCACACAGGTTCCACAGACTGGCTGTGCACCCTCCCCAACTTACTTAATGTATCTACACTCTACTTGTCATGTGTGTAAAGTGCAGCCAATGCTCTTATTGGATAAGGCCAAGGCTCAATGAAGTGGCTTTGTCATGACAGCAGTGGCCTGCAGAGACATGGCAATTGTAGAAGGCAATCCCCTTCCTTCATTAGGTCACCATCTCCCTCTCTCAAAGTTCAGCAGTGTCCTCCTACCTGCTACAGCTAATGGGCTCTTTTCAGTTATCCTTTCTGACTTCTCCACAGCCTTTCACGCATCTGATAACTCCTTAAAGTTTTCTGCTGCTACGGTTTCTGTGACCTCTGGTTCTTCACATACCTCTCTAACCATTGCTTCTAATCGCCCTTCTTAGCTTTTCCCCCCTCTCCTTTTCTTTGACTGTGGTGTCCCCCGGGGCCCTGTCCTTAGCCTTCCTCTGCTTAGTCTGCCTGGTCTTCCTTATTCACCTGGTGCCACCTTTGGGCTGATGACTCTTAATTCACATCCCTAGTCCAAACTTCCTGTCTGTCATCTATCAAAATAGTTTATGGGACACGTATACTTGGCTGTCAAAATCAACGCCATCCGAGAGGAGAACTATCTTTCTCCCAAGAGCATGCTTCTCCTCCTGTGCTTTGGTTGGACATCATCCACCCAGTCACTCAGCTATGAAATTTGAGAGACATCTTACGTTGGACCGTTTTCTCATCTTCCAGATTATAATTGGCCTCCAGGTCTGGCCACTTCTACCTTCTCATTGTATATTTAAGCGATTGCCTCCTCTCCATGTTCTTGCCACTGCTCATCACATTCTGTCTAGAGATTGCTTCCAAACTCCCCTCGGTGCCACAGTGGGGCCTCCATTCACCCATCACTGCCAGAACAGCTTTGTGGTGAGCAAGTCAGAATGTCACCGGCCCTTCAGTGCTGACAGCACACAACCTGTGAAGCCCTTGCTGACCCTTTCCACTCTGCCACCCTTGCCGTCCAGTCCTCTGCTCCATCCTTGCGATCTCCCTGCGGCTCCTCTACCTACTAACTTAGAGCACCATGCCCTTGCCTTTCCTTCTGCCTGGAAATGAAGATGGAATAGGTTAATGGATATGAGGTTCTTCGGGGGCATCCTGTATCGAACTTACCTTGTTGTTTTAGGCTACTTAGGGGTATTTCTTCCACAAGACAGACGTTTCCTCTGTCCGGGGATCCTGTCCTGTTCATCTTTGGTCCCCAGAACCTACTCTGGTACCTAGACATTGTGGGTGCCCACGGCACGGAAAAACGAACAGAAATAATTTTTTTTTTTTTTTAAATTCCGAGTGGGCTGTCTGGCTCAGCAGCTGACTTTTTCGGAGACCTGCTCCCTCGGGGCCTCAGTGCTCCTCCGTCTCTCCCACCGCGCAGGTGAAGGGCAGCGGGGCGGCTCGCTGCCTTGGGGCCGGGCTGGGCGGGCGCCCGCGCGCCTGCGCCCTCTGCTGCTCCGCTCCGGGCGCGTCCGCTGTGTGCGTGTGTCTAGAGAGGAGAGGCTTGGGTGACAAGCGCCGGGTGGGGGTAAGAGTTCAGCCTCACTCACAGTCTCATTCACTGATTTCTCCGCCGCTGGACAGAAGCTGCCTCCCCAGGCCGCTCCCAACTACTCCCGCACCTCCACAGTCCCCACTTCCCGCCACTCCACTCTCAGCCAGACATTCTGACCGACAGACTCACGAGTGAGTAGCGGCGGCTTGAGCGCCGGGGCAGCGCGGCGAGGTGTCCTCCCGCGGGTTGTGTGTGTGTGTGTGTGTGTGTGTGTGTGTGTGCGCGCGCGCGCAGGGGTGTCCCTGGGATTCCACGCCGGGCCAGAGAGCTCCCTGCCAGGAACCGTGTGTCTCTCCGAGCCGGCGCTGCGGTGTGGGTGTCCGCGCAGGCAGCGCTTCGGCGGCCCCCGGAGCGCTGAGGGAGTTTGCCGGGATTCCCCGGCTCGGCGCGCGGCCGCCCGTGGGGTTCCCCGGGAAGGCGCCTGGGCAGGGAGGCGGCGGGGAAGCCCGGGCTGTGAGCGGCTGGCAGGCCGGGAATCTGGGAGCAGGTCTGGCCCCTCAGAGCCGAGGGAGCCGCCGGAGCGACCGCCCTGGCCGCCCAGCCTCTCCGTCTTTCTCCCTTACCCTTCCTCCTTTCTTCCCTCAGCAGCATCACAAAAGCGCGAAATGAAACCCAGTGCAGCGAAGTCCGGCTCTCGTCTCCCACCTGGTGCACATCACCCCGGGGAGGACGGGAGTGGGAGTGCGCGAGATTAGGGGCGGGGGCTTACCCCGGGACACACCTGTTTTCGCCTCTCGCTGAATACGATCTGGATGCAGGATCGCGCGAGGGGTTCTGACACATACTCCCGGGTGTGTATGTGTGTGCGTGTGTATGTGTGCGCGCGCGCGCACGCACCCCGGGCCCACGCTCGCGGGGTGCGCTCGATGTAAACAGCACACCTCTCCCGCGGCCCCCTCGGGCCAAGACTGCTCGGTGGGCTCCTAGCGAGCTCTGTGACAGCGTGCCGGCATCTCTTTGTTTGGTTGTTGCTTCCCCACCCCTCCGCAAAGCAAACTGATTTTCGGTTTCGCGTGACACTGCGCGCTGGGACTTAGTGTGGGCCGCAGCCTCAAATGCCCCTGGTATTTGAAATTGAATAGTTCTTTCGGGCTGGGGGGTTATTTTTAGTGTTGTGAATAAAGAGGCTAGCGCGTTGACCTTTTTGCGGCTGCTTTGGGCTTTGCATACGTGTCTCTAATTGATGAAGCAGACGGATTCGCATCCAGTCGCGCACACGTGCTTGCGCACAAGTGTGTACACACATTTCTACACACGTAGCTTTACCCCCTTCTTTTCTTTTCTTTTTTTTTTTTTAAATCGGTACTAGGAATGTACTGTGTTTGTAAAAAAAACAAAACAAAACAAAAAAACAACCCCCAACCCCCAAAACAAAAACAAAAACAAAAAAACTTTCCTTTGTTCTTTTGGGCATTTTCTATTTTGAGTAATGAAGTAGGAGTACCAAAAGGTTGCAATTAGTTCACTCGAATGAAAGACACTGCCTCTGAGTCAGCGCCGCCAAGTTGATAATTATTAACATATAAAAGCTCTGTTTAAACAGATGCTCTGTTTAAGGCAAAAGGGGCGGGGCGAGGGCAGGTCCACGGTAGACAATGAGGGAGGGTCTCTGCCGACCGCCTGCTGCTTATTGTTCGGGCACTAGAGGCTGCAGCCCGCAGCCGCCTCCTCCTCCGGGGCTTCGCTCCTCGCTCATTCCTCGGTCCCATTTGGGACCGTCCGAGTCACCCAGCGCTGGCCCCCGGGGCGCCGGGACGCCAGCCCCAGCCGCAGCCGCCCTTCGCTGACCGCCCTCTCTCTGCTTTGCAGGTTGGCATCTTTGCGCCCGAGGGTGTCGCAAGCCGAGGCGGCGAGGACAGGGCGCCTCTGGCCCAGCCAGCCGGGCGGTATGCGGCGCGGGCAACAGCGCTAAGCGCCCCCACGCTGGGCACGGGGCGTCCTCGCTCCAGGCGGCGGGCCGAGCGGCGGCGGCGGAGGGGATGCGCCCGGGACGCGCAAGGCTCCTGCCGCGAGCTACCGCCCCGAGGTGGACCCCAAGCAGGGCTCATCGCAGGACCGCGCGGACCCCTGCCCCCCGGGGCACGCGGCTGCGGAGCCTCGGGGCCGCATCTGCGGTCAGGATGCCCTGGGTGCCTCTCTGCTGGTGAGGATGCCCTGCTGCGCGGCTTTGCATCCCCAGCCCCGGTCCCTGGTGGGCACGACTGAGTGGGCCCGACTTCGGCCCGTCGTGCTGGTGGATGAAAAGCGCCGGAGTCCCTGAGTGCGATCAGCGATCGAATCTGAGTTCTAAGAGCCATGGACGAAGGCACCGGGCTGCAGCCCCAGGCGGGAGAGCAGCTGGAAGCGCAAGCCACAGTAGGAGCTGTCCAAGAGAAGTGCGAACCAGAGACCTTTAGGTCCAAGAGTTTACCAGTCCTGAACAGCGCCTCCTGCCGGCCAGACCTGAGTCCTGCGCGTGCAGGAGCCGAGCCCGCCATCGGCTGTACAGATTCTTTGGGCCATGAGGAGTTGAAACCAGGCCCAAGTCGGTTGGCCCCCAGTCCCTCTGCTCCTTCCACTTCGGCGGAGATGGCAGGGCTCATGGAATGTAACCACAGGGTGGAAGTCAGCAAAGCCGTGTCGGTGTCCTCCACTTTGGCCACGCTCCAGGGGAGAAGGTGCCTCTATGTGGTCCTCACTGATTCCCGTTGCTTCCTGGTTTGCATGTGCTTTCTGACCTTCATCCAGGCGTTAATGGTCTCTGGGTACCTGAGCAGTGTCATCACCACCATCGAAAGGCGCTACAGTCTGAAGAGTTCCGAGTCGGGGCTGCTGGTCAGCTGCTTTGACATTGGGAGCCTGGTGGTGGTGGTGTTCGTCAGCTACTTTGGCGGCCGGGGTCGGAGGCCCCTGTGGCTAGCGGTGGGTGGACTTTTCATTGCCGTTGGGGCTGCCCTCTTTGCTTTACCTCACTTCATCTCGCCTCCCTACCAGATCCAAGAGTTGAATGCCTCGGCCTCCAACGACGGCCTGTGTCAGAATGGCAACTCCACCGCGCCTTCCGAACCTCCCGCCTGCCTGAATGATTCAGGAGGAAATAATCATTGGGTCTATGTGGCTTTATTCATTTGTGCACAGATTCTCATTGGAATGGGTTCCACACCTATTTATACCTTGGGACCAACCTACTTAGATGACAATGTCAAGAAAGAAAATGCATCCTTGTACCTAGGTAAGACTTTCCTGTCTTCTCAAATAAGCTTGAACTCACCAGTGGAAAGGAAACACTTCCACATTTCCCAGGAGATTATACACACACACACACACACACACACACACACACACACACACACACACTCTCTCTCTCTCTCTCTCTCTCTATAGGATCTCATCATATATATCTCACTATACATATATATAGCATATATAATGTTATTATATGTATATTGCATGTATATTTTAAGCATTAAGCTTTAGTTTATTTTATGTTTTTATGTTTTAGCCTTAGTGTGGTATGTTTTAGTTTGGAAGAGAATCCAAATAGCAGAGAGGTCTGTGGGCTAATCGTCAGACTCACACTTCACACTCTTTTCCCAAGTAATACAAACTTTTAACCATGGGGTCATGCTTCTTTCTATTGCTGCCTGCCTTTGTAAAAACTTTAATTTATCAAGTTTATCTTCTAATGGCTGTTCTTCTAGAAAGTTCAGGAAGGAATAGAAGTACCTGGTGTGTAGAGTGAAGTCTTGGATTATTTACTGCTTTCATCTCCTGCTGCTTCTCATTCTTGTCCCCCACAGCAGGGCTAATGGAGTACCCAGACTACATACAAGATGCGTTGCTGCCTCCATACCTATATTTCTTCATATCACTTGCATCACCATTAAAAAAAACAAAACAAAACAAAAAAAACAAACCTTGAGTGATATCAAATGACTAGGTTATCTTTATGCAGAAGCAAGATCACAAGTTGTAAAGTTAATCCAAAGCTATTTTTATTGCTGGTTGAAGACCCTTAAGTACATGAACTTGGTAGCAAGTGGCTCTTGGATTTGGTGATTTGACTTGCATGAATCAGCTCCTGTGAACAGGGGGTGTTTGGGTTGAATAGAAGGTGCTAATATGAGGCCAGGCAGTCATTGTGGCAGGTAAGAAAATGTAGTTCCTAGAAATCTGTGTGGTTGTCAGCACCTCCCTGTACTAGCTGCCCCCTCAAAATTGAGCTTTTAAGGGATGGATTTGAACCATTGAAAAGGGTGAATAGCAGTCATGCTAGATGAGATCTTTGGTTTTCTGTATTTCTATACTGGAGTCCAACTAAAAGAAGAGAAAGGATTGTACTTTATAAAAAATGGTAAATAAGCAAATACCAGTTATACTTATCATTTTATTAGCCATGTGCTGATAGGATCTTTGGTGTGGGAATAATGAGGTTTCAAAGGACAGTGAAAATGATACCCTGTTAAGAGGGCTCTGCTCTTTCCTCAGCACAACTGCTGTCCCCAGAATCCATTGTAGAGGGTGTCTGAGCCATGTATAGTCTCCAGTTACTGGCCCAAATGCATCAGGACAAGAGTTTTATAATTTATTTTTATTATTAAATGCAAGAGAATGAAATTTTCATTCAGGGCGGAGAGCACTAGCTTGCTTGTTATTTTGCCTCTTTGTTTTCTAACATTTATTACAACAAATTTTCACACATACAGAAAATTTGAAACAGTCAATGAACACCAATATTTCCACCACCTAGACTCAGTAATTGTTCATTTTGTCATATTTGCTTTATCAACCTGTGTGTGTGTATGTATGTATGTAGTATATTGTTTTGGGTGGGGGGCTAAGCCCTTTGAAAGTAATTCTAGACATCCCTAGGTTTCAGCATGTATCTTATAAAAATAAGATTTTTTACATACGTACAGGAACTTTAACATGCTAAGTTCATAATCATTCCCTAATATCATCAAACATCCACTCCATATTCAAATTTCTTCGATTGTCCCCTCAATGTCTTTGATAACTATATATTTTTCAAACCAGGAGGCAATCAAGATTCTCAGACATTGCATTTGACCACTAATCTTTTTAGTGGTTTTATCATCTAGAAAAGTACCTCAACTTTTTTTTCTTTTTTCATCATATAGACTTTTTGAAGGGACAAGGCTAGTTGATTTGCAGAATGTTCTACATTCTGGATTTATCTGATTATTTCCTTGTGGTGTCACTCACCTTGTCCTCCATCCCCTATATTTCTTGTATTCTGCAAGTTCAGTCTAAAGGTTTGAATAGATTCAGACAAAACATTTTTGGTCAGACTACTTCAAGGTAATGCGGTGTGTTTTATGTTACACGCATCTGGCCATTCGTTAGTGATGTTAAGTTTAATCACTTGGTTGAGTGGGTGATTGCTAAGTCTTCCCATTGCAAACATGCATTCCTCCCTTTGAAAATAATAAGTGATCTTTAGAATGATAACTTGACTGTAAATATCCTAATCGTTATTCTTATTTTTGTTGATCTCTGCCTCCATTTACTTTGAAAACTTAGATGTCGCTTCCACCCCACTTCTTGGATACCATTCACACAAATTTGCTTCATCAAAAACACAGGTAGGGCCATACACAAAGGGAGAGCATCCGCTAGTAAGAGCCCTGAGATTTAACTTTTCTAGTCAGGGTTGCCCACTGAGAAGAAACACAGCAAGTCCTGGGCACTGTGTTACTTTTGGGAAGACTGAAAATGAGACCTAGTCCCAGCGCCTAAAGAGCTTTCAGTGTAATAAAGAAATACTGGCAATTTAAGGGAGGAGTGTGAAGTGGGAGAAGAAGTTTATACAAATGGTATTTGCTTTTTCCTTCCTCCTCCTCCTCCTCTTCTTTTGAAAAAAACTTTGATGAAGGCCTTAGGACACATTCTTTGGGAAACTCAAGAGAATTCTCCTTCATATTAAATGGATCTCAGTAAAAGCTACAGTACCAGGAATCTTACCTGTACTATTTTATTTCATGTTCTCAATGACCTCATGAGATGGGATTGTTTTCCCTATTTCAAGGATGAGGAAACTGAAGCTCAGTGAGTTTGAGTGACTTGCTTAAGGGCTTCAAACCCACACATCTCTAACCCCAGAGCCCTTGAGCTTCCCTCCTCACTGCATGTTTTTTGGCAAGAGGCTCTGAGAGCCAACTGAAATCACGGGCTGTGCCGTGTTCAGCACAGTTCTGAGAATGGTGCAGAAGGATGCAGAACTGGCCTACGGTTATCAAACACGATCAAAACAAGATGCTTCTTAAACCTTTTCAAGGAGGTTTTATAGGTAGCCTCCATATAAATTCAAATGAGAGAGACTACTAAGTTATTCTTAGAACATGAGAGTTGTTAACTTATGGTGGGGCATTTTTTCTAATAAATAACTGGTTCAGTCTCTTTGTTATTTTCCACAAAAGTGTTCTATATTACCTTTTTCACTCTCCACTCCTTTCTTCATCTGTCAGTCTTTCTAGTTTCGCGTTATCACCATAGAAGAAAAGATAAAAGCAGGTAGCAGGTTCGTAATTGTAGGCACAAACAAATATCTGAATTAACATTAAAGTCACTGAAATGGAATGTAAATGTATGTCTTAATCTTTTGAATGTTTGATGTTAACATTCTGGCAGCTTTAACTGTAGAAGAGCTGTGGTCATAGATGAGATATGGCAGCTTTTATACCCACTAAATGCCCTAACTCCTTCTGCAAGGAGAGAGGTTGAGTGTTGACCTGGAGGGTAGAGAAAGCTTTGTAGCTACTCAGAAGCAAGGTTAGTAACTAGACCATGATTTGTAATTGTATCTCAAGGGGAGAGAGAAAATGTGGTCCTTTGAGGGCAAGAAATTAATGAACCAACAGTGAAATGAGAAAGAATGGCTAACCAGGTGGGAAAAGGGAAAACAAAGGATGCATTTCCAGAATAGAAAACCACAACTCTGATTGAGAGATATTCAGGAGAAGTAATAATTGGCGTGGGCTGGCGATGGGCCAGGGAGTGTGGGTACAAACATTCCACCTTCCTGGTGTGTGAGCCCTGACTTCACGCCACAGAGAGGGCGCGGGATTGGCACAGTGCTTTAGAAAGAGCACGAGATGAGGAGGTAGAAGATCTATATTTTAGTCTGGCTCTACCAGTGACTGGGGGTGAGACTTTAGACAAATCCCTTAACGTCTCCCAGCCTCTGTTTCCACATGGAGATTAGTACATTTGTTTCCCTCACTGTAATATTTTGAGGACCAAATGGGATTACATGTGTGCAAGCATTCTGCCAACTGTAAAAGGCAGCACTCTGCTCTGCTCAAGTGGAATTCAAACTCATCCTACAAGAGTGGGCAGAGTGAGGAGGGAGATATTTTACTCTTTCTGGGTATGAAAACCCTTAACCAGATCTTTTTATAGTCGGAAAAAGGAAAGAGACAGTGTGTAGGAAATTAAGACATTGTATAGGAAATCACTCCTTAGAAACATTGTATGGGTAAATTTGATCAGCGTTTCAGCAGTGATATATTTTGATTAATTGAGTTTTCTGAGAATCCAAGCTCTTATTGCCATGCAGTTTCTGCATGTCAGTCTTTGATGGCAATCTTTCTTTGGTATGTGAACATTTATGCAATGTATATTTGTGTCTGGTGTAACTTAGCAAGAGCTCCTTTGAAGTTTGAGGGGGCTCTGTGGTGTCCCAGTTTCACCACTGTGTGTCTTCATTTGCCCACACAGACTGGCAGGATGTTTGGTGAACGAGGACTGGTCCAAGGACATCCTCAGAAGTAATATTATCTTAAAATAAATAGCTGGTGGCTTCTCCTTTTTTCTTTTTTTGACATTTCCTCAGTCTTTTGAAAGTACAGTGAGCTTGAAATCAGTTGAGTTCTATTTCATCAAGAATTCATAGTATAAACATTATATATGTGTATGCATATATATGTGTGCATAAATATATGTGCATATATATATATATATATATTTGTGCTCTTTCTGAGATATATTGCTCTTTTTGAGTATGAAAACCCTTCAACATATCTTGTCTGGCTCTACCAGTGACTGGGGGTGAGACTTTAGACAAATCCCTTAACGTCTCCCAGCCTCTGTTTCCACACAGACATTAGTACATATCTCCTTCAACATCTTTTTTTATTGTATAGAAAAATCTCGACCAGTTTTTAGCAGTGTTCTATAGAACAGTCTACATCTGTATATGTAAGTATATTTATAGTAATAAAAATAATGAAAGATACATGTATGTATCTTTCAGTTCAGTGTTCCCCAAACTGTGTAACCAAGTGTATGTGTGGCTTTGACAAGTTAGGGGTTCATTTATCTTGAGCAGCAAGCCAGCTTCCTCTCTTCCTGCCCGGCTCTTCTTAGCAATGGCTCCTGCCGCTGAGGCCCTGCATGCCTGATCCTTACTGGGACAAAGTGGAGGAGGCAGCCTCTGCTTACTCTCCAGGATGTCCCCTTGGCCAGATGGAGTTTCCTGGCCTCTTCTAGCTAACATGATTTTGGGGAAGGCAGGTGTTAGGTTTTCCGGTCTGTATGGAAGAGGAAGGCAAGGAAGATGAAGGTGGAGTGAATGCTGAGTGACTTCTGGTTGTAGGAGTCCGCCCCACCGGTCGTGTTTTTCTTTCTGTCTGAGTAGCCAGAAAATTCAGGACTTTTTTCCCCCTGACCAGTATTAAAACCTACCCTTAGTGGCTTATAGCATTAATTTTCCTGACCTTTTTGGTTGGGATTTTGAAAGGGCCCAATAAGTAGTACCCTTTCCCTCACTTGAGCTCTGAGTTCATGGAGAAATAAGTCAAAGGCATAAACTGGGGGCCAAAATATCATTTTTTTAAACTGATACAAGTGAGATTGAAGAATGTAGCTCATATCTTTGTGCTGATGGACTTTGTAAGTATCCCACCATTAAACAGACCTACTCGTCCAGCCACAGGCAATGCTGGACCTCAACAGTGTAGCAGCCCTGGGTCTCCCCACGTGGGGTGGGGCCAGGGCCAGGAGCAGCTTTGGTTAAGACTTTATGCCAAGAGGGAGCAGGGCAGAATTTTTACTCCCTGTGTGCATACTCAGTCCCAGGAGGCAAAAGGGAGGAGTTGAGCTGAACATCCCAGTTTATTGTAAAAGTCATCCATCACATTAATCTTCCTCTGCTTTCCTGGGGAGGAACAGTGCTGGGGCATGGGGGGAGCCAGGAAAAGTCACATCATGTGGAATATATATTCTCTTCTAAGACTTTTAACTCATTTTTTATTCTGCTTTAATTTTACTTGTCTTGTTTACAATGTGTTCATCTTTGTAAGCCTCATAAAATCCTTCTGGGAAGTAGACTCTACAAATCATGAATAAATAAAAAAATATATATAATCTCCCCTGAAAGCTAATAGGAGGGAGAATGATGACTGAGGGATTTGAGGAAATGATCCAAGACGCCTGGAGAAATAACCAGAATGGATGCAGGGCAGAGAGTAAGAACCACGTGGCATCTGTGGCCTGTGGCTGTGTCTTATTGGGATGTCAATGAGTCTTACATATACCTGGGGCAGTTAATCTGTGTCAGAACAGGTATGTCTTCTCTACCCTCAGCAATTACTGAATTTGTACCAGCTGCGTGGTGGTCACTTGTGGCCTCTAAGACAAACTAGTCAGTCTAAGATGTTGAGAAACAAACTTCAGATTCTAACTGGCAAGCAAAAGGGTTTACTGTATCACTGTGGAAAAGACAGTTGAGTGCACCTTGATTGATCCAGCCCACCTGCAAAGAGAACAGCCTTTTTAGTTGTATTTATGCTACAGTTTTGAAACATGATTTTATCGATCTCTCCCCTCCCAGTGCTATGAAGTCTGTTATGTATGCAGTCTGAAACAGCCCTTCTGAAACTTTAATACTGTGTGAATCACCAGCGGGGTTTTTTCAAAATGCAGATTTTGCTTCTGTAAGTCTGGAGTGGGGCCTGGGATTCTGCATTTCTAATATGCTCCCAGGTGAGGTCTGAGGTCTGAGGACGTGTTTGGAGCAGCAGGGGTCTAAAGACCACAGATCTGTGATTCTTTTCACAGGTGGGAAGTTGCTGTCTGGGCTTGGGCGTGGAACCCCTGGTGTCCAGACCAGCTGCTGGCTAAAGTTCTACTTCATCAAGAAGAACCCTACCATCTCTTACTCATTTGTGAAAGCACGATGTCAGTTTTGGGTATTTCATAAGCTGTGGCTACTGTTTTGATTTCCACAGTCGTGTGACATTGTGATCACTGCTGAGTTTAGTAAGAGAAAGTGACCTTAGACAAATGGTGTTCATTTTGACATTAACCAAAGGAAGCACCACTTTCTTTACTCTCTTCTCCACCCTGAAGGCTCTGTGCTGATGGATTCCTCTGTGTTGGGGGAACTCTGCATGTCAGAGGTATGTCTATAAGCTGTGCAACCTCAGGTGAGCTCACCTTATGAGACCCCCTGGGTGGGGGAAAAGCAAACATGTACTTGGCTCTGCTTTTTTCTTTCTAAACAATCTAGAAAACTTGGTAGCGAATTGGGAGTTTGATAATAGATAAATAAGATCTGAGTATATTGGAAATGGTTTTGAAGAATGAGGATCAGAAGTTTTTCCACTGCAAAGGATGATGAGACAGAAAAGGGCACAAGCTGGACTGGCTGGCCAAGTTCTCTCTATAGTCAAGTCAGTATGTGTCCCGGAGATCATCTCATTTAGCCCCATTTGTAAAGATAATCCTTTGACAAGGTGAGGAAGCCTGGACTTTAGGATTAAAGGATTTGTTCTATGTGAAACAATATGGCAGCTCCTCCGGAAATTAAAAATAGAACTACTGGATAATCCAACAGCCCCACATCCAGGTGTGTATATATATCCAAAAGAATTGAAAGCTGGGTCTCAAAGAGATGTTTGCATACCCATGTTCATAGCAGCATCATTCACTATAGCCAGGAAGAGGGAGCAATCCAAGTGTCTATCAACACATGAATAGAAAAACAAAAAGTGGTATATGCATACAATGGGATATTATTTGGCTTTAAAAGGAAGGGAAATCCTGACACGTTCATCTACAATATGGATGAATCTTGTGTAAGTGAAATGTGAGCATTTAATATACACCAGGCACTGTGCTAAGTGAAATGTGAGTGTTTAAGATACACCAGGCACTGTGCTAAATGCTTTATCATCTTATTTTATTCTCAGAACAACTTTATGGAGCAGCTACTTTTCTTCTTTTCTATTGTGGTAAAAAACACATAGGACTAAATTTACCGTCAACATTTTTAAATTTTTTTTTTAAGATTTTGTTTATGTATTTGAGAGAGAGAGAAAGCACAAGCAGGGGAGGGGCAGAGGGAGAGGGAGAAGCAGACTCCCTTGCTGAGCAGGGAGCCTGACATGGGGCTCGATCCCAGGACCCCGGGATCATGACCTGAGCCAAAGGCAGACGCTTAACCGACTGAGCTACGCTGGTGCCCCACCATCAACCATTTTTAAGTGTACAAGTTAGTAGTGTCAAGTATATTCACATTGTTGTGCAATAGATCTCTATATCCATTAAAAATTCTCCCTCCCCTATTCTTGGCAACTAACTTCCTACTTTCTGTTTCAACTGTTTTGGCTACTTTAGATACTTCATATGAATAGAATCACACAGTATTTGTTGTTTTGTGACTTGCTTGTTTTGCTTAGCATAATGTCCTTGAGGTCCATTCATGTTGTTGCAAATGGCAAGATCCCGTTCTTTTTTATGGCTGAATAATATTCCATTGTATATGTGTACTTTTTTTTTTTTTTAATCCATTCATCTGTTGATGGACATTGGGTTGCTTCCACTTCTTGGCTGTTGTGGATAATGCTGCTGTGAATATATCTCTTTGAGATTCGGCTTTCAATTCTTCTGGATATATACCCAGAAATGAGATTGTTGGATCATATGATAACTCTATTTTTCATTTTTTGAGGTTCCTCCACTCTGTTTTCCATAATGACTGAACCATTTGATGCTCCCACCAACAGTGCATGAGGGTTTCAACTTCTGTATATACTCACTATCACTTGTTTTCTTCTGTTCTTTTGATTAGTGGCCATTTTGATGGGTGTTGAGTTGATAATCGCATTGTAGTTTTGGTTTGCATTTCCTTAATGGTTAGTGATACTGAACATCTTTTTATATGTTATTGGCCATTTATATACCTTCTTTGGAGAAATGTCTAAATATTTTGCCATTTTTTAATTGGATTATTTTTTATTGTTGTTGACTTGCAGAATTTTCTTATATATTCTGGATATTACCCCTTATCAGACATATGACTTACAATTATTTTGTACTATTCTATGGGTTAGTTTTTCACTCTGTTGATTGTTTCCTTTCATGTGCAGAAGTTTTTAAGGTTTGGTATAGTTTCATTTGTCTGTTTTTTATTGTCTGTGCTTTTGGTGTCATATCCAAGAAATCATTACCAAATCCAGTGTTGGAATCTTTCTCCCTATGTTTTCTTCTTTCTTTCTTTTTTTTTTTAAATTTTTTATTTAAATTCAATTTAGTTAGCATATAGTGTATTGTTAGTTTCAGGGCCTGTGTTTTCTTTTAGGCATTTAATAGTTTCAGGTCTTATGTGTAGGTCTTTGATTTGGGTTAATTTTTGCATATGGTATAAAGTCTGGGACTATCCAGTTTACCAGTATCATTTGTTGAACATGGTCTCCTTTCCCTATTATGTAGTCTTGGTTCCCTTGTCAAAAATTGGCAGCTACTTTTATATTTTATATATTTATATATTATATATATATTTATATACATTTTATAGATGAGGAAATTCGGATTAAACAGGACACTCAAGGTCATCTCAGAAGTGACAAAACCAGCACCCTGGGTCATCATCCAAAGCCTGAACTCTAAGCATCAACATTGTGGAGAGAGGAGGGGACAGAAAAGTTTATAAACTTCTATTGTGATTTTGGCTGAGTGTCTTCATTTTATTATCTATAAAGGAGGTGAGGAGGTAAGGCTAGTGGTTTCTTAGATTCTTTTTTTTTTTTTTTTAAGATTTTATTTATTTACCCAACAGAGCACACAGAGGGAGAGGGAGGAGCAGATTCCCCTGAGCAGGGAGCCTGATTTGGGACTCGATCCCACGACTCTGAGATCCCCCAACTCTGAGATCCCACGACTGTGAGATCATGACGTGAGCAGAAGGCAGACACTTAACCGACTGAGCCACCTAGGCACCCAGTTTCTTCGAATCTTATCACCTCTTAAGTTCTCCAGTTCTGTGTCTTCTCAGCCTGGCTTGATATGGTCTTGTTCTGGAACTTTGTACTCAGGTCCGGAGGGAAGTTGTACTTGGTTCTGCTTTTCCTTGAGCCATAAGAAGCTAGTCTCTTGAGCCCTTCCTCTACCCCCTGTGGCTTGACTGATATCACCATGTGACAGTCATCCTGTGGGAAATCAGGCATGACTTTTTAAAAAAAAATTATTTATTTATTTATTTTTTAGATTTTATTTATTTGAGAGAGAGAGCGTGCATGCACACAAGTGGGGGGAGGGGCAGAGGGGGAGAGAAAGCGGAAGCAGACTCCCCGCTGAGTGGGGAGCCCACCTGGGGGCTCGATCCCAGGACCTGAGATTATGACCTGAACCGAAACCAAGAATCAGACGCTCAACTGACTGAGCCATCCAGGCACCCTAAAAAAAAAATTTTTGTAGAGCAAACTCTACCCCCAATGTGGGATTCGAACTCAAGACCCCGAGATCAAGAGTCACATGCTCCACTGACTGAGCCAAAGTCAGGCATTCCTTTTGCTCCTTTTCAGGCAGCTGTGTGTTACCTGATGGTAAATTCAGAGTCTACTTCCCCTCCTGGGATTTATGATTGCTTGTGAAACTGTCACCCTGCAGAAATGCTAATCACTGTTACCTAATATAAGCTAGAAAGGCAGGTGAAGGTTACTCTTTCTCAAAAGAGTGTATTTATGTAATTAATATTTTCAGCATGATGAAATTACATAATTTGCCACTATTTGAAATTGAATTGTACAGTTCTTGACTGTCTAGCATGTGGGACTTCTTAGCTATAATACTTTAATAATAGTAATAATAATGGGATTTGGTTTTGTCAGGTGTTTTCTTATTTTTTTGGTCTTGAATTCTTATGAAGGAAATAGAAGTTTTAAGCGTTTTTTTTTTTTTTCCTTTTTTTTTTGTAAGAAGAGGGGAGAAATTTAAGTGAGCAAGACTGTGTAGTGAATTTGAGACCTTAGGCTTTCTGGCCATAAATCTCATATGTATATAAATCTGAATAAATCTTCTGATCAGTGTATAAAGATGGACCAACAATCCTCATTTGCAAAGTGTCTTTGTATTATTGGGTGAAAGCTATTTGCCAGTATTTTGTCTAGAAATATACTGTTGGAGTTCTGCTGGAAGGGGAAACTTTCCTGATTTGAACTGAATTTTGATGGCTTTCCTTTTAGGTGAAGGGCAGCAGCAACTTTTAACAAGATGCAAACATTTTCCTGAGATAAATCTGAAAAATTTCCCATGGGAAAGACTTACTTAAAAATACAAATATAAATCTTAGGGGCACCTGGGTGGCTTAGTTGGTTAGGCATCCGACTCTTGGTTTCGGCTCAGGTTATGATCTCATGGGCTGTGGTATTGAGCCCCGCTTGGGGCTCTGTGTTCGTGGGGAGTCCGCTTGAGGATTTTCTCCCTCTGCCCTTCCCCCACTTGTGCACACGCTCTCTCTCAAGTAAATATTATTTATTTATTTATAATATTTATGTGTGAGGGAGAGAGAGAGCACAAGCAGGGGGAGCGGCAGGCAGAGAGAGAGGGAGAAGCAGGCTCCCCGCTGAGTGGGAGCCCGATGTGGGGCTCGATCCCAGGACCCTGGGATCATGACCTGAACCGAAGCAGACGCTTAACTGACTGAGCCACCCAGGCACCCCTAAATAAATAAATCTTTAAAAAAATACAAATATAAATCTTAGAATAGTTATTTTGAAATTTGGTTTTGCTGGTCTCAAAAATGTCTCTAGGTACTTCAATCTTGTGAAACTCTCAAAGAAATTAGTTTTAATTTCTTTAATTAGGATTGATGGAGGGCAATGGTGGCTAATGCAAGAAAGGAACGGTGATGGGTAGTCTTCCTCCTAATCTCTGGGTTCAGTTTTTTGGGTGTGCATTGTTCTCTTTTATTCACCCTTTCTTTCCTTTTAGTTTCTAGAACCATTGTTGTCAGGGAGAGACCCTTATGTGGATTCTCATGGGACACTTATTTATTCACTTACGTGACAGTTCATATCACTTTGGGGATGACTAATTTAGGACTTGGACCTTCTGGGTCATCTTGTTTTGTAGGAATGCTAAATCATATACAGAGAGCTAATTTGTAATTTGACACAAACTCCACTGTAATTACTGACATGACTTTGACCAAATCATGTAATCTTTCAGGACCTCAGCTGCCTTTTCTATAAAATGATGTAATGTGATCACACCAGAAAACTTCTAATCTAATCTGTGATTTTCAAAACTTGACTAGGGATTGGAGCAGTGGGACAGGGGGTGGCTAATATACTGTATACTGTATTTTTTTAATTCTTTTTTTTGTTTTGTTTTTTTAAATTTTATTTTATTATGTTATGTTAATCACCATACTGTACACTGTATTTCTAAAACTAACCCTAAGAAGTGGGTCCTGACCCCCTAAGAATTTACAATCTAGTTTGACTATTTATTTAGCGCCATCTGTTTTGGATGGTTTAAGATGATCTGTGAGCTGTGTGACCTCTGGCAAGTCCCTCAACATCTCAGGGTCTTCAGTTTTCAAGTTTGTAAATCGATGGGTTGGAATTAGAGAGTCTCAAATACTCTCTGATTAGAGATACAGAGAGATGTATGTCTGAGACAGAGAGTCTCTATACTCTCTCATTTCTCCTGGACCAACTGTGGCATGGATCCAGAAGCTAGCATATTCAGGACAGTTAAATCTTATGGTCAAAAGAGTGGCTACTAGAGCAGGGTTCGAATCCCAGTACTGTCAGGGCCGGTGGGGAAACTGTGGCAGGTTCTGTGACCTTTCTGTGCCCGATCCCACCTCTGTTAACACTGGGATCACTGTGGGCTAGTTATGAATTAATGTGTGGGATGCACTTAAAATGGGACCTGGCCTGGTACCTGGTAAAACACTCAAAAAAAAAAAAGTGGGCTGTTACTATTTTTTAAAAAAATTAATCCTGTTCAGGAAGAGCGTGGTGTTAGCTTTCATTGTTGCTGGCCGGCTACAGATCTCTTGTGGCTTTTCTGAACAGATTGCCTGCCTCGCAAGCCGTGTTCAGTGTGTCTGCATTGACTGCCCCTATTCGGGTCATTGTGTGTTAGGCTAGCCCTGAGCCAGGTGGGATGAGACATGTGGCTTCCATCACACCACTGCTGTTCTTGACTGGCCAGCACCTTTTCGGGAGGCGTCCACTCCATCTCCCTCCCCTCCAAAATGATATGTGGACTGTGCTTCCTTGGGTCTGGAGTGTCTCTTATCTGCCCTACAAAGTGAAGAGCGACCATGGGGAGAAAGAAGACAAAGCTTCCAGGTTATAAATAGCTTCCTGATGAGACGCTCTTGCTATGGGCTTGTGATAATTATGATGGGAGCTGTTGGCTATAATCAAGTTTAATTGCTGAGAAGCATGGGGAGGTAGCCCTAAACACATATGCTCATGGGCTATCGTTATGCTTTTTCTGTCCTATTCTAGACTTAAAAATCTCTGCTCCAACCAGCAAGTTCTTGTGTATGAGGGTAATTCTAGAGCCTTTTGTGGTTCTTGGAGTGGGCCTGTGACCTTCCTGGGCCCATTTACTGATATCATGGCTCATGTGGTTTATTATGGATGGGAAGTTTGGGTGGATTATATAAGAAAGCCAAGGCTCCAGAAATACAGAAATGGGCCTTCTTGCTTATCTTCTTTCATAGAGGGCACACAATCTATGTGTTTGTGTGTGTGTGTGAGACAGAGAGAGAGAGAGAGAGGTAGAGAGAGAGAGGGAGAGAGAGGGTTGGGGGTGTAGGAGAAAAAAACCCCAAAACAAGTGGAAGAAATGGGTATATTTTCAGGAGTTGCTTATACTGTGTCCCAGAAATATGACCTTACCTTGCTATTGCTGGAATAGGAGTTTTTGCATTTCTTCTAATTCTTATTTTTCCAGGGTCAAATGATAGTTTATAGATTATTATCAAAGCCTTTTGTTTTTCCTTCTCTCTTTGACTGTAGTGAGTTTATTGTCTATCGGTGCTCCATTCAGAGTTTGCATGGGCAAAGAAAGGAAGTAAAGACTGAATTAATTGATTTTTGTTCTATATTTAATTACTCTTATAAACATTTTTGCCTAAAAAGTGGAAATTCATGTCTAAAAGTTTGGATTCATATCAATGAACCGTGTGATTTGGGCCATGCTATAACAGATAATGGTTGGTTTATCAGTGTTATTATTTGGCTTTCTTTTGTCTTGACTGCACCAGCTCCTTCCCAAACCACTTTTAAGGTTTTGGTTACTTATAATAGCCTGTCAAGTGTCTTAGAAAATCTCTGCAGACTCCACTTCCTACCGTAAATTCTCAACCAACTTGCCTTTGCCCTAATACCTCCCATTCATACTCACTGCTGGGACCCTCTCTCTTCTCAGTCCCTGTGGATTCTAGTGGATTCTCTCTTTGCATCTTTTTTTTTTTTTTTTAAAGATTTTATTTATTTATTTTGACAGAGAGAGACACAGCGAGAGAGGGAACACAAGCAGGGGGAGTGGGTGAGGGAGAAGCAGGCTTCCCGCTGAGCAGGGAGCCCGATGCGGGGCTCGATCCCAGGACCCCGGGATCATGACCTGAGCCGAAGGCAGACGCTTAACGACTGAGCCACCCAGGCGCCCCCTCTCTTTTCATCTTAATTATGACTTTTCCGGGATGCTGAGCTTTGCTCTCTATGGACTCTTTCCTGCAGTTTGGCCCGTTTCACTGTAGATAGAGTGCCTACTTAAGCTCTCAGAGCCTCCATTTGGGTCTCTGGGGCACTGGCCTGTTCTGGCCTGGAATTCTGACATTGAAACCACACACAGGTGCTTTGCTGTATACAGCAATAATTCTCAGTAGGGGTTATTTTGTGTCTGTAGCTGGTGAACTCACTGGGTTAGGCAGAGCCCAATGTTAACGAGGCCTGTGATCATAAGTTACTGTGAGTCAGTCACCATTGCTCTGTCCCATAATGCACTGCTCTTCCCTTGTCCTGTCAGCTTGCAAATGAGGTTACTTATTGACCTCCAGGAAACAAGGAATAGGAGTAGTGCTCACCCATCTTTACTGCAAGAACAAAAACAAAAACAAAACCCATGTACTGTATTTCAATACATGGAAAATGTATAATAATAATAATTAAACTTAGCATAATAATGATGACATAGTAATTATAATCATCATCTTATAAGTAGCCCTGGGAGGCAGGGTGTTTAAATGTTCTGACCAAGCTGGTTTTAAATGACTCAAATTATTTTAGGTCTTTGCAAATTTTCTTTTGGCATATTTGATTGTGTTTCTAATACGTCGCTTGTAAATTTTTAAAGAAAATGTATATGCCAAACAAAATATTTACACATTTCACTGGCAATTGTATTTAGGTTAAAAAAGAAATACTCCTTTTCCTCTTTAGTGTTGATATCCTTTCAGATACTGAAAAGATAAATTGTTACTCTAGCTGAGTTATTTGGCTAAAAAGTACATGGTGATTATTGTACATTTTCTTTAATGAGTTGATTTCAGACTACCGTGCTCATTTTTTTTTTTTTTTTTAATGCTGGCTTAGTTTTAAACCTGTAGTTTGTCTTGCTTTAAGAAAAAGTGCTATGTAAAAAAAACTTAGAATACACATTTTTTTCCCTGGTGGGAAAATTAATTTCGTACATTATAACAAGGTTTTCGCTTTCTTATGAATCCTTTAGCTATGATTATCAAAAATATATTTTGTAGCTTTTAGGAGCATATTCATCCATGAAAATCCCACACATGTGGATTCTAATTCCAGATATTTATTTCTCATTGGTCACAGAATCTGGCTAATAAATGGTTCTCTCCCTTTTGAGTTTTCTTCTCCCTTTTTATTTGGCATCATCTGGGATTTTAATTTGAGAGCTATTAACCCATTCATTGATGTCACAGTTCGAGCTTACTACCAAGCCTGTGGGTTCCTATTGGGATCTTCCCTTTCTCTTAAAACATTATTAGTTGATTATTACCCTTTGCTTTAATTTACTCCTACTGATTTAAGGTCTTATGACTGCTCTAATGTGAGTCAATTTGAATTAATATTTCAGAGAAGATCCTAGGAGGCCTGCAGTCAAATGCTTACTAAGGTTACTGTATCTGCTCATTTACTCAGTAAAAACTCTATTTTTTTCTAAAATGGCTAGATATTTTATTACCTAATTTGTTATGATTCATTCTCTCTTTTGTATTATTCTTTCATTAGAGATTTTTGTTAGGTAGACTTTGTGTCAACATAATTTGAAAAATTCACTGGTTTCTTTCTTTTTTTTTTTTTAAATTGCCAGTGTGATAATAGGCTTAGTAACTGATTCCCCTTGTGACTTTGTACAATCTAAACCTGCTGTGATTAAATACCAGTTCTCCAGGAATAGTACAAATATGTCACAGTCTGTGTTAACAAAGTATTACTAGTCCCTAATGGACCAGGTTCTAATTTCATTATTGTTAAATCAGACATTTAATGACCAGTTTAGTCATTTGAACATTATTACTATGTTTTTATGCATTTAATTTCCAGAACTTCTTCTTTCTAGATACTCCTTTTAGTTTCCTATAAATTATTTAGGTTAGAATAAACTCATTATATTTAATTCATTAACCTCTCCTCTGTATTCTAAGTTTCCATTAAATGTGGTTTTCTCTTTCTGGCAAAGCGTTCTTTTACTATCAGTTTTTTTTTTTAAAGATTTTATTTATTTATTTGAGACAGAATGAGAGAGAGAGAGAGAGCACATGAGAGGGGGGAGGGTCAGAGGGAGAAGCAGACTCCCTGCCGAGCAGGGAGCCGGATGCGGGACTCGATCCAGGGACTCCAGGATCATGGCCTGAGCTGAAGGCAGTCGCTTAACCAACTGAGCCACCCAGGCGCCCTACTATCAGTTTTTTTGGAAAGTTTTTTTTTTTTTATAGCCGAATAATTTTCCTTTCATAACATTTGTTTTTCTTTTGACTAAAACTAGAATTTATTATGCCAGAGTTTTCCAATGAACTTATATTTTCCCACTACATCATGTATATTGTTTCTCTGTTAAATGAATGGAATGTGTTCAAGGTTTCTGAGTTGCACAATTGCCTGTCATACATAAAATAAAGACTTTGAGACACAGGCCCCATCTCTTTAGTAAGTTTGATATTAATAAATTGGATCCATGTTTTGATATTCACTGAAGGGAGGCAGCGTGGGAGGATGGAAAGAGTGGAGGGGAAACCTGAAAACTGAGCCTGGGTTTTAGATGTGGTCTCACCACTTAATCACCATGTGATCTTGAGCCACCCAGCTGTTCTGGTTCATCTCATTAACTTGGGAATATTAACTTCGACTGCACCTATATTCTACAGCTGGCAATAAGATGAAATGAGATGAGTAAAATGTCCTTTCATTCATCAAAGATTTATAGACACATACTGTGTGCTAGATGCTGGGGTATGACGCAGAGCGGGACTGCTTTCATGGAGCTTAGTTTAGTGAGGGAGACAATAAAAAAGTAAACGATGAGTAATTACAAATCTTGGTAAGTGTTATAAATACAAGAAATCACATGGCATTACATTTGGAGAGGAGATACTTAAATAGGAAGATCTTTAAGAGGAAGCCACGTGTAATCTAGGGCTTAAAGGATAAATGAGAACTGTGACAAGTAAAAGGTAATGTAAAATGATTCTGTAATCAGAATCCATAATTCTGGGGCGCCTGAGTGGCTCAGTCGTTAAGCGTCTGCCTTCGGCTCAGGTCATGATCCCAGGGTCCTGGGATCGAGTCCCACATCGGGCTCCTTGCTCGGCAGGAAGCCTGCTTCTCCCTCTCCCACTCCCCCTGCTTGTGTTCCTGCTCTCACTATCTCTCTCTCTGTCAAATAAATAAAAAAAAAATAAAATCTTAAAAAAAAAAAAAAGAATCCATAATTCTGATATCAAAAACCCTAGAATGGAATTCTTAAACATGTCTGAACATCATAATTATGCAAGGAACCTCCTTAAAAATGCAGACTCTGGACCTACCTCCAAGGGTGCCTAATTTAGTAGGACTGTGGTCAGACCTTAGAGTCTGTATTTCTAAAAAACTTCCCAGATGATCCTGTTGATCTGTCAGATTTGGAAACTTGTCCTAGAGAAATCCTACTCGGAAACAACAGTTGCCTTTCAAAGCAGTGACTGTGGCTTAGTCTTCTCGTATCTTGCTTTCTACCTATTGTGGAGCTGGTCCCCATTTCTAGCAGGTGTGTTTAATGGGGGAGCTTCTGGATGCTATTTAAGTGGGGGGAGGGAGGTCTGTTTCTAGTTCATATATTGGAATTCTGGTGTGTAATATTGTATGTCAAATGGATTGTTGTGGGTTGTTTTGGAAATCTGAAAGTTTTTGTAACTTTATGCCCATAGGAAACATATTTGGAATTCTGTGAAAGTAAGCATAGAGATTCCTTACAGCAGGATTCGTTATACTTTATCCCTTTGCCTAGTTTTAATATAATTTTAATATATTTATATATATATTTCATATAACTGAGTGGTTTTAAATACAGACCTAGAATTGCTCTTATGTTGGGATCCTAAGGCCAGGCACAACTCAATCTGAGTCTTGGGACAAAGGAAATGGGAGCCTCTTCCTCTTTTCTCTCTCCTTCCTGGGGTTTTTCAGGGAAGCCAGGAGCAGTATATTTGAGAACATAAAGTAGCCACTGGCCAGGACTTAACCAGTGAGAGGCTTTTTCAAAAATTGTTTATTTTAGAAATCTTCCTGTGCTCCAAGCTATATTTTTAAAAAGATGGATTGCTAGCAGATCAGTAAAGTTTAGTGGCTGGTAGGATGTGGCTAATGACAAATAATCTTTTGAAATACAACTTGTCCTTAAGTGTAAAATATTCTGAAGAGTGATTCTCTGTAGTCTCAGGGTATGAACTCAAAGTCAACTTTCATGGCCAGTGATTGCTGCCTTTATCATCATGAAGGTCTGAATGATGATGGTCATTCTCTGGTGAGGAAGAGTTAACATGTGGTCTCTGAACAAATTTATCTTTATGAAACAGCATGTGACTGTGAGGGCTTACCCTCTCCTTTAGTGAAGGAGAACGCAGACACCTCCAGGTTTCTCTGGCAGGAGTACCTTCAGATGGAGTAGGACTCTGACATGCCTGCTCATCTTCCTCTGGGGATATCTCCCTTTTGTTTTTACATCATTTCCACACTCACCCTCCGGTGTAGGGATGGGGTGGGTAGCCTCCGGCTTGATGTTCTAATAACTATGGAACAGAATTTGGTTTTCTTTGGCATTTTGAAATAGGCTGCAGCTCAAAAAAGGCATCCACAAATCCTGAGAACAACAGGGAAATAAAGTCAGAAACTGTAAGAAGGCTAAAGCCTCTTTGAGTTTAAAGATACAGATTTTAGATCCTTTCAAAAATGCTTTAGTTCCAGGCCTGGTTTTATCCTACACCTTCTCTTGGGAATTCTGATATTTACTTCCAGAGGACAGTGAAAAACTCACATATACCTGGTCAGATGTAATATCTATCCTGGTCTCTGACCAGTTTTACAAGGAAGGTGCTGTTCCCTTTTCCTATAGTCAAGATTCCTAGATGACAGGATTTCTTCGTGGCTAGTCATTCAGATTCCTCCCTCTCTTATTCGTTTCCCTGACAGGGAGGTGAGGAGGTGACGGTGGGACTCACCTCATCAGTGAATCTCTTGAGAGCCATTGGGATGGCTATTTATTTATTTATTTTAGAGAGAGTGGGGAGGGGTCTGGGGAGAGGGGAGAGAGAATCCCAAGCAGATTCCACACTGGGCAGGCTCTATCCCAGGATCCTGAGTACACTACCTGAGCCAAAACCAAGAGTCGGATGCTTAACCGACCGTGCCATCCAGGTGCCCCATGGGATGGCCTTTTAGCTAGAGCTTTGGGTGTGGCTGAAACTGAGGGGTGAGCCAAAGATTCAAGAGGGCAGGTTCAGAAGGGGAACTGGTGAGGGAGGGTGCAGAAGTGTGTAAGTGCCAATCTTTTCTTTCATTGAAACTAATTATAAGAGGAGATGAAGCTCACACATATCAGATGACAACAGTACCACCCAGTGTGGCTCCAGGACTCATGGCCAGTCCTGTCATTGGATGCTGTTAAGCTCCCAAGAGGGGAGGTGCTTTTTTTTTTTTTAAAGATTTTATTTATTTATTTGACAGAGACACAGCGAGAGAGGGAACACAAGCAGGGGGAGTGGGAGAGGGAGAAGCAGGCTTCCTGCGGAGCGGGGAGCCAGATGCGGGGCTTGATCCCAGGACCCTGGGATCATGACCTGAGCTGAAGGCAGACGCTTAATGACTGAGCCAGGTGCCCCGGGGAGGCGCTTTTTGCCCTGGGATGGTAAGCACAGTTTGCACAGGGGTCAGCTTGACTGAGGGACAAGCTCGGGCTGGGCCAAAAGGGTGAGGGGGTATAATACAAACAGGGAGACGGGGAAGTGTGAAAAGCACAATGTGGAGGCTGCAAGTCTATCAGTTTGGCAGGAATAGAGCGTCTTCCTAGGTGAGCGTGACAGTGTATCTGGGCCAGATTGTGGACGGCCCAGAGGTGTTGTGACTTGTAAATGATATATATACCCCAGGCTTTTTGCATTCAATAATGCTTGCTTGACTTGGCATCTTCTAGAAAAACTTTTATTAAAAATTGCCCCATTGTCCATTTTCACTTAACAGAAAGTGAAAATAGATAAAAATGAGAGCACATAAATTATCCTTTGGAATGTTTCTCAATATTAAAATTAATTGGGTTTTCTGTATTATCATTGAGAATATAATCAAGGGATTAATTCATGATGAGAAAGTGTGTGTGTGTGTTATTTTGGAGGAACTTAACCTTTACTGGAGAGAGCTTTAATTGTTCTAGGGTAACTGATTTTTCTTTTTTTTTTTTTTTTTTGAGAGAGAGAGAATGACAGAGAGAGAGAGAAGGAGAAGGGTGAGGGTCAGAGGGAGAAGCAGACTCCCTGCCGAGCAGGGAGCCCGATGCGGGACTCGATCCCGGGACTCCAGGATCATGACCTGAGCCGAAGGCAGTCGCTTAACCAACTGAGCCACCCAGGCGCCCGGTAACTGATTTTTCTAAGTTATAACAGTAAAATGGCCCTCAAGTGTGCTGGGGTAGCTCTTAGACTGATTAATTCTCAGTGGGACATTTAGTGTTAATTAGAGCTTTCGTTCTATTGGAGGGAAAAGCAGTATGTTGCCATATATGATAATTCTAAGACCCTAGGGGTACTTGAAAATTTAGTCCATTCCTCCGTAAAATGGTCAAAACACCTTAAGAGAATTGCTCACAGGTAATAGGATTCCAGAATTTCATGGGTTGATTTTTTTTTATGTTATGTTAATCACCATACATTACATCATTAGTTTTTGATGTAGTGTTCCATGATTCATTGTTTGCATATAACACCCAGTGCTCCATGCAGAACGTGCCCTCTTTAATACCCATCACCAGGCTAGCCCATCCCCCCAGCCCCCTCCCCTCTAGAACCCTCAGTTTGTTTTTCAGAGTCCATCGTCTCTCATGGTTCGTCTCCCCCTCCAATTTCCCCATTCATTCTTCCCCTCCTGCTACCTTCTTCTTTTTTTTTTTTTTAACATATAATGTATTATTTGCTTCAGAGGTACAGGTCTGTGATTCAACAGTCTTGCACACTTCACAGCGCTCACCATAGCACATACACTCCCCAATGTCTATCACCCAGTCACCCCATCCCTCCCACCCCCCACCACTCC